>NC_061091.1:12073268-12075768 GCF_015104395.2 Macrobrachium nipponense | reverse complement strand
ACTAGAAGTATACAAATGTAAGCTAGTTTGGTAAGTACCTGTATAATAATAATGGAATGTATGAATATTCTTCAACATAAATGTGTATTTGTACACAGAATACTTCTGTGTTTTCAATCTCCCTTTATGGACACCACTCCCAAACCTTGCCTCTGGAAACCCAAACAGTGTCATAAAATGAAAACAAAACAAAACCTTCTGATCCTTTTCCTGCGTCGTATCATAAGACATTCTATACCCCCCGGGCAATAAAGCGATTTCCATTCAGTCCGCTACTTCTCCTCTGAAGTAAGAAAACGATACGGGGGAAAGAAGCACGCATATGCAAGCACTTCATCCCTCAAGGAAATACATACGCATGCGCACGCACGAGTATGCTGGTATTATTAAATATTGGATAGTTACCCCTCGGAGATTAGATTGTCCAAACATTAATGGAAAATGGCACAGAGGAGATATATATATATATATATATATATATATATATATATATATATATATATATATATATATATTTGTGTGTGTGTGTGTATATTATGTTGTTTGAGTCCACTCTATCGTTCACTTCTCAAGCACTGGGACCTATGAGGTCATCGGCGCTGAAACGGAAACTGGCAGTAAAAGGTTTGAAAGGCGTAACAGTAGAAAACCTCAAAGCAGTTGCACCATGAATTAACTATTAGGAGAGGGTGGAAAATAAGATGGAAGAACGAGAATATGAAAGGAGGTACAGCAAAAGGAATGGAAGGGGGTTGCAGTTAGGGGCCGAAGGCACGTTGAGAAGAACCTTAAAGTAATGCTTACAGTTTCTGAAGATGTATTGCAATACTCCTTAATGGTCCTCTTCAGATTCTATGACGCCGAATTCATCTCTCCTGATAATACCACTAATAAATTTTTTCACGAATCCTTCTCCTCATTAACTGAATAGATGTGAGAGAAAGGTCCAGAAACTGGAAACGAGATGACCTTCTCTTCTTCTCTATTCTCCGAAGGAAAATTAATAGGCCTATGGATTTGTTTGGTCGCATCGTGCGTCGAATTTTTATCAAGTCGAATGGAGTTAAAAGTAGGGCGAGGGCTGGAGATGGATGGAATCCCATTCGAGGCGGCTCCTCTCTCTCCATTTACTTTTTACCCTCTACGAAGGGATGAACTCCTCGGCCTTTTTCCACAGTGACTGAATGCAGCTGTGAATGCAGAACATCACGAATTCCTTCTAAAAAGTAAATTATTGGACATAAACTGATTAATTTAATTAATTTTGAATTAAATCGTCAAAATGAGTAATTTAATTAATTTGGAATTAAGTCGTCAAAATGAATAATTTAATTAATTTTGAATTAAATCGCCAAAATGAGTAATTTAATTAATTTTGAATTAAATCGTCAAAATGAGTAATTTAATTTTGAATTAAATGGCAAAAATGAGTAATTTAATTAATTTTGAATTAAATAGTCAAAATGAGTAATTTAATTTATTTTGAATTAAATCGTCAAAATGAGTAATTTAATTAATTTTGAATTAAATCGTTAAATATCCTACTAATCACACACACACACTTATCTTTACGGCGTTAACCAATTCCTAGCATGATATCCTTATATAATTAAATTAATATAGATATCTAAATGCTCAACGAAGAATGCAGTAAAGTTTTAATCCTAAAGGAAGGAAATCTTCTCCAACCCAGAATACAGAAGAAAGGAGAAGGAACCACTTGTGCCTCTATACTGTGAAGGCGAAAAACCAAACGTAAAAGAATATTCCCCCACGATTCAACAGTCAGGACAAAGGCTTGCATCTAAACATCATTACTTCAGGATTTGTTTCAGAAACGGGGAGGAGGAGGAGGAGGAGGAGGAGGAGGAGGACGAGATGAACTATAGTTAGGTGACTGGATGGGGCACCTACAATAAAGAGATGATTTCTCGAGCGAAGATCCAGGTTGATCCCATTTGGATCGCTGCCACTGACACGGACAATAAAACCATCCTTAGGATTAGATCTCCCGACCTCTTAGGAGGCTTAAAAGTACGTTTGGAGGTTTTGAAATTCCTCTCACAAAAGACGGACCCTCCTTTTAGATAAAAGAAAGGCTCTACGAAACATGAAAGCGAAGTGGGTCCCTTGGATTTCGAACACAAGGAATTCGAATAATGTCCCATAGACTAGATTTAATTCCCTTTAAGTGATTCACCTCTGCTCCCCTGATCTCGTGAATGCTGAACCTGTTGCCTCGCGGGAGTGCTTGCAGTCGGCCGTCAAAAAGACTGATTCTTCGGTTTTTGCATTTACTTCTTTTGCTGGGTTATCAAAGGACGTTCGTTGAAATATTTTGTCTCCTGAAAAACACACACATTGGATTTGATTTGATTTATATATATTTTTAGCATTATGCCAAGCACTGGGGCAACTAAGGCCATTCAGCGATGAAATGGAAAATGGCAGTAAAAGGTTTGAAAGGAGTAACAGGAGGAAAACTTCAAAGTAGTTACAC
>NC_061091.1:12055768-12068268 GCF_015104395.2 Macrobrachium nipponense | reverse complement strand
TCAAGACAGAGCCGATACGGCAACCACCTCGTCCTCGGAGTCAATATGGACATCCTCCTCGAATGCTGGACGATCAAGACAGAGTTGACACAACAACCATCTCGTCCTCAGATACCGTATGAAGGTCCTCCTCGACAACTGGATGTTCACGACAGGGTTGATACAACTACCAACTCGTCCTCAGATACTCTCCGCTGCTCTGCTGCCAAGACTGCCTCTGAACCTGACGGTTGTTCTCCCCTCCAGGACCTGACTGACGAAGTTTGACGCCATCCAACAGACGTCAACTCGCCAGCAATTAAAAAACAAAAACAAAGGAGGCAACAATCCACCAAGGGAACAATCGGCAAACGATTGTTCCTAACACCTCCCCACCTAACAGAAAAAAAAAAATTATTATTAATTTTTTTTTTTTTTTACAAACAAAAAAA
Organism: Macrobrachium nipponense; assembly: GCF_015104395.2. Taxonomy (NCBI): domain Eukaryota; kingdom Metazoa; phylum Arthropoda; class Malacostraca; order Decapoda; family Palaemonidae; genus Macrobrachium; species Macrobrachium nipponense. The sequence continues at coordinate 12,067,837 of NC_061091.1, read as the reverse complement.
TACTCTTCCCCGATGCTGCCACACCCCCGTCAGCCAAAACAGAACCAATCCTGGCAAGGTCGCCAATATTACGATCTCGACTTTCGAGATCGACAGGTTCTTAAAAATAAGCAATTTGGTGCGTAGTGACTGACGACAGGTGACAAACAAAGGAGGGAGGAGCATAACAAAACCAAAAAAAAAATTACCTTAAAATTAGTTTATTATACAAAATATACAAAATGTACAAGTGAGTCAGGTCCAGTGATAATCAAAATAAACATACACAATGAATTAAATAATAAAGGCAGCAACAGTAATAATCCAATTAAGTGATTCTTGTACAATTCAACAAACAATTTCATAAGCAGCATAACTAATATAATAAAAGCAAAATCATATATATAAGAGGACCACGGTATAAATGAAAAAGCAGTGCAGTACATAAATACATGTACAAAATCAGGCAGCATATCACACAAACACATTGAAAAAGCATAAAATGAAGATTACAATAAATGTAAAACAGCAGCATAATAATAAATGAATAACACTGAAGCGGCATAATGTTACACAGAGCAAACGGGAACACTTCCTCAAACAATGAGGACAACAGTCCAATGCCGGACGATCAAGACAGAGCCGATACGGCAACCACCTCGTCCTCGGAGTCAATATGGACATCCTCCTCGAATGCTGGACGATCAAGACAGAGTTGACACAACAACCATCTCGTCCTCAGATACCGTATGAAGGTCCTCCTCGACAACTGGATGTTCACGACAGGGTTGATACAACTACCAACTCGTCCTCAGATACTCTCCGCTGCTCTGCTGCCAAGACTGCCTCTCTGAACCTGACTGGTTGTTCTTCTCCCCTCCAGGACCTGACTGACGAAGTTTGACGCCATCCAACAGACGTCAACTCGCCCTCAATTAAAAAACAAAATCAAAGGAGGCAACAATCCACCAAGGGAACAATCGGCAAACGATTGTTCCTAACAATATATATATATATATATAACATATATATATATATATATAATATAATATATATATATATATATATATATATATATATATATATATATACACACATATATTACACACATATTATACGCATATATTTATGTATAGTGTAAAAGAGAACAGGTTTGTTAAAAGTCCTAGAAAGTGGATGATAAATGCCCCGAAAGATTTATAGGAGATTGGCTCAATTACCAGGAGGAGTATGAAACAGTGAATGCAGTGGGACTTATCTGCTCAATAAAACTGGTACGTTATGAATGTGGCAGCGACAGTTGTCTTTTGTCCTTCGGCGTCACCTCTTGGTTGGCGATAACAGCCTGCGAGAACTTGGAGGTCATCGACTTACAGTTAATGAACTTAGTAAGGTACATCAACCTGTTCATAGCCCACGCAAGAAGGCTCAAGTTTTGGAACCAGCTCTCTACAGAAAAATGCACAAGCAATGATCTTTACAATAGCTGTTAATTTTATTTATTGTTTTAAATAAAATGAACAGCTATTGTAAAGATCATTGCTTGTAAGTCGATGACCTCCAAGTGCTTGCTTTCTTAACAAATCATTACTGTCGCTAATATAATCATTCTTATTCTGGTGATTAGAGTGAAAATGAGTTACTTGTTATTGGGTGTCTAATGTCTTTCCTCTTCTTACGTTTCTGCCTTTGACTGACTCTCGCCAACACAGCTTCAACTGCAACCTTACACCAAGTAAATATCACAAGCCTTTGATGGAACAAACGGGTGAATTACACCAGTTTAAAGGATTAAGATCTTCGTGCATGTAATTGCTGTAATTCGCTTTATCCCTCGACTACTGCTCCAAGAAAAAAAATGTTGAACCAATTATTCCAAATCACCGGGGACCCAAGATATAACGAAATAAAGTTTTAAAGAGACTTTATTCAACCCAAATTCAAAGATCAAACTAAATTTCCCACACGCTGATCAAATATACAAGAGCATTGCCAAACCTTCCCCCGAGAGAGAGAGAGAGAGAGAGAGAGAGAGAGAGAGAGAGAGAGAGAGAGAGAATTACTTACTGGAAGCAACCTGATACACATCGAAGGGTTTACCTTTGATACACCCCTTTTCCCCATCCTTGGCGATATCTTTGATTTTGTCAACATGTGCAGCGTTTCCCTTTCATGGGGCGAAAGAAAGGCGGGGAAAAATAATGCTTCTGCTTCCAACATCACAGAGATTCACTCGCGATACCCTTCGTCTCTCAGGAGAAAATGTCGACGCAATGTGAATATTTATGGATGCAATCAACTCTGGAAGCATTTCATTCCACTGCAAATACTCGAGATTTATTTGACCAAAAGAAAGCTACAGGGACGAACGCGCGTGCACACACACAAACACACATACACACACACACACGCAAACACATTCACTCTGCTGTTCCCACCCCATCCGTCCACCTATACCACCAACCCAATATTACAGGTGACTGTATATAGTAACCTCTAAAATCACACAAGAACTTCCCAACCCCGAATGAACCTCAAGGACGAGCCCCCAAGACTCCAAGGTTAAGGACCCCCCAACCCCCCTTAACCAATGAACCTCGATGGAATCTCGGATTCCATCATAGGGCCTTTCTTGGCTGCATAAATCCAAAACACGTCTACCATAAAATTGGCAAAGACGCGCCCGAAGTCAGCAAGAATACTTTTCAAGCAGACAGTTGTGTATAGAGGAAAATATTCTCTCTCTCTCTCTCTCTCTCTCACTGCACCCAGATGTGAGGTTCACTGTTCTGATAAAAGTGTTTTATTCATTATCATGCATACGACCACCCCATTTCACGGGCCACCAGGAAAAGGTAAACCCCACCCAGGCCTACCCAGGACCCCCCCCCCCCCCCCACCTCACCACCACCACCGTGCAAACACATTCTAACATTTCGTTTCTTTCCAAGGTCCGGTTTTTTTCTCTCTCTCTCACTCTCACTGGTTTGATAATCGCACGGAATCTCCTTCCCGGGATATTTCTTTACCTTTAGAATTACATTCCCCTTTTTTATCGGCTCGGTATTCGGGAACACACTCTCTTTCTCTCTCTCTTTTTCCTTTATCTTTAGCTTGTCCTCAGCTCTCTCTCTCTCTCTCTCTCTCTCTCTTTTGTCCCTTTGGTTTGTCTCAGCCTCTCTCTCTCTCCTTTGCCTTTAGTTTATCCTCTCTCTCTCTCTCTTCTCTCTCTCTCTCTCTCTCTCCTTTTTTTCTTTAGTTTATAATCAATCCCTCCTTCCTCTCTCCCTCTCTCTCCTTTTTTCCATTTAGTTTGTCGTCAATCCCCCTTCCTCTCTCTCTCTCTCTCCTTTTTTCCTTTAGTTTGTCCTCTCTCTCTCTCTCTCTCTCATATGAGTGTCTCTTATTCACCCTCTTCCATTCTGCTCCATTCGCCGGCTTCTTCTTTCCATTCTGTCTTTCTTCCTTCTTCCAGAAAAGGAGGAGAAGGAGCAGGAGTAGGTCGCCATTGTCTCTGGTGGAAAGATTCGCGTTGGGCGAATTTTCAAATGTACAAATCCAATCATTGACCTTTGACCTGTTCTTTGTATTTTCGCAAATGTATGTCCTCTGATCATTCTTTTTGCCTTAACAAAAAATTACGTATATCATAAAAAAAATTTCCTTTTGCTTTAAAAAAATTGTTTATCATATAAAATATTCTTTTTGCTTTAATAAAAAAATTATGGTTATCATAAAAAAATATTCTTTTTGCTTTAATAAAAAATATGTTTATCCTTAAAACACATTCTCTTTGCCTTGACCAAAAATTGTTTATCATAAAAAAAATCTTTTTGCTGTAAAAAATTATGTTTATCATAAAAAACATTCTTTTTGCTTCAACCAAAAGTTATGTTTATCATGAAAAAAAGAAAAAAAAAAAAAGTGACGAAATGTCTTCGGCGTAATCGAGTTTTCTTTACAGCAGCTGTAGCGTATAATCATGGGCACCGAAAATTGATCTACCTTTCGGTGGTCTTGGTAAAATGCTGTATGAGCCTCGTCCAACGAAACTTTAACAACGACCCGGTGGTGGCCTGTCCTATATAGTTACCAGAAGCACAATTATGGCTAACTTTAACATTAAAGAAAATAAAAACTACTGAGGCTAGAGGGTTGCAATTTGGTACGTGCGATGATTTGAGGGTGGATGATCAGTATACCAATTTGCAGCCCTCTCGCCTTCATAGTTTTTAAAGATCAGAAGGTGGACATAAAAAGTGCGGATGGACAGACAAAGCCGGCACAATAGTTTTCCTTTACAGAAAACTGAAAAATAGCAATCATGAACAATCATCCTTTAGTTCAGTCATAGATGAAATACATAAAGAAAAAAAAAGAAAAAAAAAACTTGCCTTTTTTAATCCAAGCCATTCACGTCTAATTTTTTTTTATAATGCAGAAAGTTCATGCGAGGAATTTTGAATAACACTAATCCTCTGCTTAAGAGGCAGCGCGTGTGAATTTTTATCATATCAGTTTCCAGTATTGCTTACACACAACTAGATTTTATTTTTAGATGCCATTTGAAAGTATGCATAGCTGTGCATTTTTATGCTTTGCATCACCACTTGAATGCTCTGAGAGAGAGAGAGAGGAGAGATTCTTGCCAAATGCGTGCTTGGGTAACGAACAGCAGCAGCATTGCGACAGGTAAACAGGTAAAGTGAATGCATTACCTCAGCCTAATCCAGCAATGCGATTATAATTCATCAGCAACAAATCCCGCTACCATTCTCTCCCTCCCCCTACCCCCACCCCCAAAATCCCTACAGGCCTAGTGGATCGTAAATACCAAGTTATATATTCTACCAAATCCCTCTAATAGATCACGGACACCACTCCTCTCCTTCTTGCCTCCCTCTCCCTTACTTCCTTCCTTCCTTCCTTCTCTACCGCTGCCCCCTCTCGAGAAATCCCTCCTTCCCTCACCTGGGGAGACGGGAGATCAGGGAAAGGAATAAGCCTCCATCTCTCGTGTCCATTTTGTCTCCATTTCTCAGTTTAGATGCCGCTTCGGGGGTGGGTAGGGGGTGGGGGGTGAAGGGAGGGGTCCTCTGCCCTCTTCTGTGGTCCAGGACATATATAAAAGTTTATTAGTTAGGTGAGAGAGGTCGAAAATCTTGGCAGACATAAACGGGTTTTAGCCATTTTTAAGAAATCTCAACAGTTGGCAGTGGGTCTCCTTTGTGCAGGCTTATCCCAATTTTGGAAATTTATATTAGATGTAAATATGAAACATGTTATTATTATTATTATTATTATTTTTTTTTTTTTTTTTTTTTTTTTTTTTTTTTTTTTTTTTTTTTGTTTTTTTTTTTTTTTTTTTTTTTTTTTTTTTTTTTTTTTTTTTTTTTTTTTGCTCTATCACAGTCCTCCAATTCGACTGGGTGGTATTTATAGTGTGGGGTTCCGGGTTGCATCCTGCCTCCTTAGGAGTCCATCACTTTTCTTACTATGTGTGCCGTTTCTAGGATCACACTTTTCTGCATGAGTCCTGGAGCTACTTCAGCCTCTAGTTTTTCTAGATTCCTTTTTCAGGGATCTTGGGATCGTGCCTAGTGCTCCCTATGATTATGGGTACGATTTCCACTGGCATATCCATATCCTTCTTATTTCTATTTTCAGATCTTGATACTTATCTACTTTTTCCTCTCTTTCTCTTCAAACTCTGGTGTCCCATGGTATTGCGACATCAATGAGTGATACTTTCTTCTTGACTTTGTCAATCAACGTCACGTCTGGTCTGTTTGCACGTATCACCCTATCCGTTCTGATACCATAGTCCCAGAGGATCTTTGCCTGATCGTTTTCTATCACTCCTTCAGGTTGGTGCTCGTACCACTTATTACTGCAAGGTAGCTGATGTTTCTTGCACAGGCTCCAGTGGAGGGTTTTGGGCTTTTGCCACTGAATCATGCCTCTTTTTGTACTGGTTCTGTGCAAGTACCGGGCATTCACTTGCTATGTGGTTTATGGTTTCATTTTTCGTATTGCACTTCCTACATATGGGAGAGATGTTATTTCCGTCTATCGTACTTTGAACATATCTGGTTCTTAGGGCCTGATCTTGTGCCGCTGTTATCATTCCTTCTGTTCCTTCTTTAGCTCTCCCCTCTGTAGCCATTGCCATGTGTCATCGCTGGCTAGTTCTTTAGTCTGTCTCATGTATTGTCCGTGCATTGGTTGTTGTGCCAGTCCTCTGTTCTTTCTGTCTTTCTCCTGTCACTGTATATTTATGGGTCTTCGTCTACTTTTATAGTCCTTCTTCCCATGCACTCTTTAGCCACTCGTCTTCACTAGTTTTCAGATATTGCGCCCCAGTGCTCTGTTTCGATGTTGACACAGTCCTCTATACTTAGTAGTCCTCTCCCTCCTTCCTTTCGTGTTATGTATAGTCGTCCGTATTTGCTCTTGGGTGTAGTGCTTTGTGTATTGTCATTTGTTTCCTGGTTTTCTGATCTATGCTGCGGAGTTCTGCCTTCGTCCATTCCACTATTCCTGCTCTCTATCTAATTATTGGCACTCCCCATGTGTTTATGGCTTTTATCCCATTTCCGGCGTTGATTTTGACTCGAGTATCGCCTTGAGTCTCTGCATATATTCTTTCCTGATCGTGTCCTTCATCTCTTGGTGTTTTATATCTCCTCCTTCCATTGATTCCCAGGTATTTGTATCCTGTCTCATCTATGTGTTTGATGTTGCTCCCATCTGGTAGCTTTATCCCTTCAGTTCTCGTTACTTTGCCTTTTTGTATGTTGACTAAGGCGCATTTTTCTATTCCAAACTCCATCCTGATGTCCCCAGATACAATCCTTACAGTCAGTGGATTAGGGTATCTATTTCCTTGATGCTCTTACCATACAGCTTGATGTCGTCCATGAACATCAGATGGTTGATTTTGTTGCCTCTTTTCTTGAGTTGGTACCCGGCATCCATCTTCTGTAGTACTTTTGTCATGGGAATCATGGCTACTACGAAGAGTAGTGGGGACAGTGAGTCGCCCTGGAAGATCCCTCTCCTGATATTAACCTCTGCTAGTCTTATTCCAGAGCTTGTAAGTATTGTATTCCAGTTGCGCATTGTATTTTTGAGGAAGTTGATGGTATTTTCCTCTGCCCCATATATTTTCAGGCATTCTATTAGCCATGTGTGTGGTATCATGTCGAAGGCTTTCTTATAGTCTATCCATGCCATGCTTAGTTGGTTTTTCCTTCTCCTACTGTTCTTCATTACCATTTTTTGTCTATCAGGAGCTGGTCTTTTGTGCCCTACACTTCCTTCTGCAGCCTTTCTGTTGGTGGGGGATGGTGTTTTGTCTCCTCTAGGTAGTTGTATAGCCTTTCACTGATGATACCTGTTAGTAACTTCCACATTATTGGTAGGCAGGTGATAGGCCTGTAGTTACTGGCTATTATTTCCCTACTCTTGTCTTTTTGTACTAAGGATGTTCTTCCTGTGGTCATCCATTTGGGTGCTTGGTGATTTGAGATACAATGCTGGAGTTGTTCTGCTATTCGTGGGTGTAGGGCCTTGAAGTTTTGAGCCAGTATCCATGGACTTCATCGGGACCTGCTTTCAGTTTGGCATTTTCTTTAGTTGGTGTCTGACTGTGTCTGTCGTGATGTCTGTGAATCTTTGTTTTATTCTCCCTGTTTCTTCTTCCTTGACTTCCTGAGCCATGTTGCATGTTTGTTGTGTGATACCGGATTGCTCCATATGTTTTCCCAGAGTCTCTTACTTGGTTTGGCTTCAGGAATTTCTGGGTGGTTGTCTTCCCCTCTTAGTTGGCGTATAGTCTTTTCTGGTTGGTTCCGAATAGTTTTGTTCTGTTGGTATCCCTTATTCCTGATCATGTACCGTTGGATCTTGTGTGCTTTGGCCTTAAGCCTCTGTTTTACATCTTCTATTGTGTGTTTAGTCCCTCTCTTGTACTTTGTATTTCTCGTTGAGTTCCTCCCTTGTTTTCTTGCTTCTTAGCCTTTTTTCTGCCATCTCTTTCAGTTTACTCAAGTCAGATCTCATCACCATGATTTGCTTTTCCAGGCGCCTTTTCCAAGGAGGTTGCTGTTTTGGTTTCTGTTGGGTTGGTTGTGACGGTGGTGTTGGTGTTCGAATCCCCATCAGTTCTGCTACTAATCTTGCTCCTGCATATGTCAAGTTTATTTGTTTCTGTGATACTGGTGGTGTGTATTAGGCCCATTATTTCATTGACCTCACTTGTTTTCTCCCTTAATTTCTTGGTGTTGTAGGCTTTCATGGAGGGGATCTTTGTTCTCTCTGTATCTGGCTCCATCCATTGTCTAATCTTTTCTACCATTCCGTCCTCTCTGTTACTTCGTCGGTGTTTCTTCGTGTGTCGTTGTTTGATACCTCATCCTCCCTGTCGTCTTCTGTGGCATTGTCTCTCAGTTCGTCTTCGTGTAATTCGTTGTCGTGTGATATTTCCCTTTCCAGTTCTTCTCTTTCTGTTGGGGAGAGCCAGTTCTTTTTTTCTTTATGTTCCTTACTTGGTCTGCCAGCCTCTGCTCTGTTTGGGGGGTGTTTTAGCCTCTCAATTCCAGATGTTGGGCCAAGCTTCTTCTATATCCATCTCTCCGTCGGGTTGCGTTCTTCGATGATTAACCATCTCGCCATATTTTTCGTTTATTTCCTTTCTCTTGTCCCATTTATTCCTTCCTTTTGCCTTCTGTAGCTCCAATCTCAGGCTGTTTGATTACTGTTTGTTTGTGGTGATCAGGTTGCTGGATGTGAACGACACCTCCAAGTACCTGACCGTCCTTGTTGTTCCCCTACCAATTGGGGTTGAATTGAATCCTGGTTTGCCTGACCGAAGCGCGCCTCTGTTGCCAGAGGTTTTCCATCTTTACGGTCGTTTTGTCGTTTATTCCTTCCTTTCATTTCCTTATCATTGGCTGAAGTTTTTGCTATTTAAACCCGCCTATGCTAGACCCGACCCCATCAGGGATAGGTACTCAGTTTACAGCTGAGTAGACTGAGGAAATTTATTGGTAAAGATGCCTTTTCCCAAGGAATCAACGCCCGAAGGGAGGGATGCGGTCACCCCATCCAACGACTGAACCCAGCCCTATAATGTTGCTTAACTTGACTTAAGTACTATTGATTCGACCATTAACCCACTCTTCCACGGCGGCCACATTATTATTATTTTATTCTTATTATTATTATTATTATTATTATTATTATTATTATTATTATTGTCATTTCAGTAGATGAAACCTATTCACATGGAACAAGCACACCACAGGGACATTGATTTGAAAGTGAAAGATTCCAAAGAATGTTGATTCCAACCTCCCACCGCAGACCCCACACTGCAGCAGCAGCTGATCGTGATACAGAGCTAGTGATAATGTTACCGCCCTGGGGGAGGCGCAAACCAATGACATTGAGTGGCATGCCACGACACTAACCACTATACCAGCGGGACAGATGAAAATCAGTTTCAATATAGTATTATATATATATATATATATATTATACTATATTATATATTATTATAGTAATGAAAGATAACAAAAACCAATTTGCGTTTCCAGCAACGAATGAAGTTCAGCTCTTTTTACTAACTCATGACGTCCATTCAAGATACCATAGTGATACATGGTTCGGAGCTAACGCTAATCAGTGAGCATATGGCTGAGAGAATATTCCAAAGACGTCTTTCCAGTAATTCCTGGAATTATATGACAATAAGAATCTTTGCAACTAAGCCGTTATCTAATCATTGTAGGAGAGAGAGAGAGAGAGAGAGAGAGAGAGAGAGAGAGAGAGAGAGAGAATGATCTCTGTCACTTACACTGGAATGTGACAAAATCTAATGATCTGAAGATATGACTGGGCATACAACACATACGTTATCTGTAATAAGGATTGAAAGGGAACATACACAATGATCTCATTCGTGGATAAGAAATGAGTACATTTTAAAGAGTTTAATATTCGCGAATGTAAAGAATACTAAATTAGAACAAACCGAAATAATACTGAATTAGAGCCGTACAGGTAGGTTCCACGTACTTGCCTCACGATTCTCCAATACTCATACAGCACACGTACCTGGAAAAGAGAGAGAAAAGAACAATTACTAAATGAATTTGATTGCAAAAAAGTGTCGCCAAAAAAAAAAATCATCATCATCAACTTTCACCTACAATATACGAAAATCAGGTTGAGAGAAAGAAGGGAAATATTGCACCTTGATATATAAAAACCATAATTCTATCTCATTACTAATTAATCTGTCAATCTTTTTAGCATTCCTCAGACTCTCCTTTATCATTAATGTACATTTTCGATGTAACTGGTTGTTGGTCGTAATTTCATCCATTTCTTTTGTCTAGAGTTTGTTACAAAATAGAATAAAGGGACCGGATTTTACATTTTCTATGACGATAATTTCTTTCTAAGCCAAAGTCGATGGAAAACACTATTAAGTCCAGGGATGAGGGAGACAAGCAGGAAGCGACGATGCCAAACACCCGACAGAAGAGAGGAAACGGAAGAAGGAGAGAATTCCAAAGTCAAGCAAAAGAAGGAAAGAGCAGCTAAACCAAACAATTCCAGTCTGCTAATATCCCGAGCCAATGTAACCAAAGAATGTTACTGAAAGGGAAGGACAGAAGAAAATGTACCAGCAACGAGGAATAAAGTTGTTAAATCAAAACGATAGGAAACGATGTGATTCACGCAAGGAAGTTGCACAATGTTGCGTGAGAGATGTGCAATATAGGGTTGTATAAGGCATGCGTAATTTCAGAGAAGAGGCATATATGTAATGCCAAGATTGTATAGAGAATCTTATTCAAGATTATACGGTTAATTTCCCCCTTTATTGTGTTGGCGAATTATATCTTCTAGGCTTTTTACATAGTAAACGGAATATGAATGGGAGAGAGAGAGAGAGAGAGAGAGAGAGAGAGAGAGAGAGAGAGAGAGAGAGAGAGAGAGAGAGAGAGATTCTCAAAGAAAAGTTATAATTTCGCTAGTAGACTCTGTTCATCGCCCTAGGGGAGACGCGAACCCGAGACATCTGAGTGCTACGACACTAACCGCTATAAATGAGCTCGAAGGTTTTTTTATGTGGAGAACCTGAAGGCGACTGCTCACAGAGTTAGTAAGGTTGCAAGAGTAACCGGAAGAGAGGAGGGTCGTGCGAAAGACTGTGGTGGTAAGGAAGAAGCAAAAATGGCTCGCTCGGTATTTAAGGGTTAAGGACGGTGCAATGAATTTCACGGGGGTGAATAACATTGCAAGTGGAACAATTAAGGCAACGCGAGCTTTACGTAAGATTTAGTGGAAAAAATTGTTAATGGAACCAACGTTGGAATTTATGAATGGATATATATTGCCGTCAAGTGTATATCAGAGCAATGAATATGAGGCGAGATTAAAATAAAATCGGAGGATTTGATACATAATCTTCGGGGTTCACGTAAAGCAAGAAAGGATAAATGTGAGAAAAGGGGAACAAAGAAACAAGTGGCTAAGGTCTAGTCAGATAAGAGAATGGGATATTAAAATACCCCGTGCTGTAATGTAGTAGCGTCACAATCATTGTAGCCTTTCCCAGGGCCTGTACACGACATGCAGCTATGACATGTTCTTTAAAACAATTAAAACACGAAAATTTTGAACAGAATATCTATGAAAGTAACACCTTTCATCCTCCAGAGAAATATTAGAAATGATAACCCTAGATAAAACTCACTCTCTCTTTGTCTTTATTTACTTTAGGTTGACAGTGAATGTACACTTAATGTTTCTTTTACCTGAAAAAAAAAAAAAGTTACCACAACAAAAGCACAATTGATGCATTCTAGCAAATAATAAGTTAAATTTCACAGATTGTGTGTGGGGACGTTACAGAGAAAGACATGACATACACACAAACTAATAATAAATATATATATATATATATATATATATATATATATTATATATTTATATATGTATATATACATATATATAAGTACGTACACACACAATATATATATAATATATATATATATATTTATATATATATATATA
>NC_061091.1:12045768-12053268 GCF_015104395.2 Macrobrachium nipponense | reverse complement strand
TTCCAAATATATTACGCTCCTAACCTTCTCGAATAAAAGCGAAAAAATTCCGCAATAATACCAACATAACCAAACGCGTATAATCTCTCTCTCTCTCTCTCTCTCTCTCTCTCTCTCTCTCTCTCTCTCTCTCTCTCAGTGTTCTTAACAAAGTTCAAAAGCCTGTTTGAAAAGAAAGCCCCGAGTTGCGTAAACTGAAACACAAAGGCCAAATAATGTGAGATCAAAGGAGAAAACTTTGGGATTTAAAAGGAGTAAAATGTTCACGTTCGCACCCTCCTCCTCCTCCTCCTCCTCTGCTTTCCTTCCCCGTCCGCCGTTAGGGACAGGGGTAAACAGGGCGAGAAGCTTGAGAATAAATGAGGTAAGGAATAGGGGAACGGTAATGAGGACAGAAACAAAGGGACATGGAACATTCATTACATTCATTACGCGGAGATAATGAAGACGGTTAGTTTCTTCCTCAGTTTCTATCTCCCGCCAGTTCCATACTTCCTCCCCGTTTTACTTCACACACAAAACCTTTTCATGGTTCCTCTTCAAACGACACCCTGTACAAAAATCGGCGGAATTTCCAAAAGCATCGCTGATGAAAAGCCTTGACAATAAGGGGACGTTAACGATACACATCCAGTCGCATTTGGACGCACACGAAGATCTTGTTCAAACACGCTCTGCCATATCGACTTCGTCAAACTCGTTATCCTGTTCTGTCTCTGGTAAGAGACGTCAGCCTCATCCTCACCCCACCCTGCCCTCCCCACACTTCACCCCATTCCCAAATCCCCGTCCGCATTTGCCCATTCTCTTTAAAAATGACAAACTGCCTTGCCTATTTCGGGACAGCCCATAAGCACAAAGAGAAATACGAGAGGTGAAGCATTGTAAAAAGAGGTACTTCACTACTAAAGCCGTGCATAGTCTCTCTCTCTCTCTCTCTCTCTCTCTGGACACATCCCTCACCCTTGCGATCCATAAACCATTCTATTATTTGCACCTTGTTCAAATCCAACATTATCCTTCTAGCTCGTTCATCATTGGGATAACCTCCATCCGACGCTGCCCCCTGTACCACCCCCCCCCCACGCCACCCCCCACAACAAAAAGTAAGTTTACTCAAGTGGGAGAAAACATGAAACATTCCAATCTTTTATCATCACACTGGCAGCTGGAAGTAGCCACGACGTGTTACTTTTTTAGAAGTTAAAATCATATCGTTTACGTAGCCTTGAAAAAGCATGCTTGCATACATACCACATTAAAATTGCAGAAGAGTTGCACACGGTATTTTTGCCGCTCCCGGCCGCCTTACAAGCAGATCAAAGACGTATTCCAACAGGGACACTTCCTAATCCAACCCTGGCCTGGTTTTTCCCTTTTCCTGGACCCCGCAGGAAAGTAATGCCGTCAGTGTACTTATGCGAAGCACTGTATGCATTACTTAATTAAGGTTCTTTGCAGAGTCCCTTCGGTCCCAAGCTGCAACTACTTTCATTCCTCTGTTCTTATTCCCCTCCTTTTAACGTACTTTCCTCAACCCTCTCCCAACAAATGATTCATGGTGCAACTTCGAGGTTTTCCTCCTGTTACACCTTTAGAACCTTTTTACTCTAAATTTCCCTCTCAGCGCTGAATGACCTCATAGATCCCAGCGCTTGCCCTTGGGCGTAAAACCCTTTTCCTGAAACAAATGTGCGTTGTACTTCAATATATATATATATATATATATATATATATATATATATATATATATATACACACATATATATACATACATACATACAATATTATATATATACATATATATATATATATATATATATATATATATATATATATATATAATCGTTTCTTTTGGAGCAGTTGGTACAACACTGAACTTTATAGGAGGTGAATAACCTAAAAGGCAATATTGTTCTATATCAAAAAGGCCTCATTAAAAATCTGGGAATTCGGTAAGATGAAGTTGAGGGTTGCTACACGATGGAATTTTAAAGATCCTTGATGTTTAATCGACGAATAATCACAGTTGGTCGTCTCGAGTCTATAGTTACAGAATAGCCAATGTTGAGTACATGGACGCCATGGTGCTGGATGTAATAAAGGATATAGAGCGAGAGAATGTGGAAATCGTTGAACACAATGGGTGTTGCGGTTATAACTTGACAAAGAAATTGCTGATGCTTTGGATTTTGTAACCGCTGAAAAACTGATACAAAACACCGGCAAAATTTTAAGGGGGGAAAAAAGTAATTCTAGGACTAAAGTAACAATCTCAGAAGCTGCTTCAATGAGGCATAAGAAAAAAAAAAAAACTGAAGGCTTTGATTCTAGCGTTCTTTGGACTGAAGTTCGGATAGAAAACGGGAACGGCCGCTGGCATCTTTGCGATAGAAAACGGGAAAGGCCGCTGGCATCTTTGCGAGAGAGAGATCCCTCAAGACCTGATGATGTGATGTTATAAAAAAATCTTCACTTTAAAACCCAATATATAGCTAGACCTTGGTGTGTTTTTACTTAATCATTTTCTTTAACTTACAAACGAAGTGCGACCCTGTACTATAGTAGATTCACATCAGCCGTGGATCTGATGTCTAGGCCCGCCCGTTACGACGCTCATGACTGGCTGTTGATAAGCCAATCACAGGGCTGGAAACTCTGTCTCTCTCTCGAGTCCACATAGGCAGGATTTATGTTCCACCTTTCCTGAGGGATACTTTTGAAAGACGTATCCCTAAGTGAACTCCCGAGAGAGAATGAGAGTTTCCAGCCCTGTGATTGCCTTATCAACAGCCAATCAGGAGCGTCGTAAGGGACTGGTCTAGACATCAGATGCTCGGTTGATGTGAATCGACTATAGTTCTACTATACTTAACGAAATTGAGATAGTATCGAATCATATTTCCAGCAAAGCCATTTCGATTATGCATCGGATACGCAAAAATGTATTCGTAAACAAACCAAATCGACCAATGAAACCGGACCGCTGGGAAACCTGGGTACGTCCAATCACTAATATTGCCGCCTCCATCACAGATTTCGATATGATCTTATATTGCGGTCAGGGCAACAGGGACAATTGCTCCGCCATTTCGCATTCAAACTCCAAAATTGCTCTCCCACTCCGGTCCGAAAGCAACCGGCTGTCTGTCCGCCGTAGGTGACGCGGTAACCATTACGCTCGTCATTGCAGGCATCACCAGACCCCAGGAGACAAGAGTTTTCACTCTCTCGAGTTTTCGCGCTCGGCTGCCAATCCGGTGGTCCGAAGTTCGATTCTCGGCTCGGCCAACGTGGAATCTGAGGAATTTATTTCTGGTAATAGAAATTAATTTCTCGATATGTGGTTCGGATCCCACAATAAGCTGTAGGTCCCGTTGCTAAGTGACCAATTGGTTCTTAGCCACGTAAAAATATCTAATCCTTACGACCAGCCCTAGGAGAGCTGTTAATCAGCTCAGTTATCTGGTTAAACCTAGATATAACTTCTTTTCACTCTCTTGGCTTCTGCAGCTCTCTGTAAGGTATTACTGTTGACAAATAATACATCATCGTGGGGTGTTTTTAAACTCAAAACTGTTTTTAAATCGTATTATATAAAAACAAGTAAAAAAATGCGCCAAGTTTCGTCACAGTCGAGTTTTCTGTACAATGTATAATGCCGTATAAAACCATCACCTATGATCGGCAGCGTCTCAGTTGCTCACCAGTTGCGGTAGAGTGAAGGTGCGTCCCACGCCTCCCGAAAGTGCTGCTAGATGTACGAACCATGGCTGATTTTAACCTTAAATAAAATAAAAACTACTGAGGCTAGAGGGCTGCAATTTGGTATGTTTGATGATTGGAGGGTGAATGATTAATATACCAATTTGCAGCCTCTAGCTCCTGTAGTTTTCTTTTTCTTTTACAGAATTACCGTTGTCAAAAACAGCTTTGCTTTTGCTATTTTTATAATTTTGATTTTACTTGAGGATACGTATAATTAACCAAAAAAAACTTCATTCAGTTTTCTTCTGAAGATTGAAAAAGAAACCCACAAAATCACTGTGTAACGTATTTACTTCTGAGTGTGGATTAAAGTTAAATGTAAATACTTAGAAGTAAACACGTTACACAGTGATTTTGTGGGTTTCTTTGTCAATATACGTGTAATCTTAAAAATGAATAACCCCTGCTCCACCATTCATAAATATACGTTTCTCGCATCATTACCAAAACATGGAGATCCTTCAGTCATTAACGAAAAGAAAGGCAAGGCATAATAATATACAACCCATTTGAATTATGTAAATAAAAAAAAAAACTTATGATCATAACGACAAGGAAGTTTAAGATACGGCCTAGCAAATCGTTCGGCCCAATGAAGAAGGCACCTTACCAATTTCCTCGAGAAGAAAAGATGGTCGACATAACAAATGAAAGACGAGCGCCTTCGGAGAAAGCAAAGGTTCTCCTAATTGCCGTTTCCAATTTTCTAATTACACCGCATCCATTAAAAGGATGGAAATGAGTAGTCGCCGGTGAAATTGCTTCCACGCATGTCAACTGCAAATTAGACAATCAACTGTAATTACGGATTACTTTATTAAGAGAGAGAGACCTTCGCTGGAATGCTCCGTACATTCCATCTCTTCAGAGCACAATTACTCCTTGCAAGCACGCGAGGTCTTCAGCATCGCATTTACCGCGACCCTAATGCTTGCCGGGGGAGAGAGAAAGCGCGAGTGCAAGAAGTCCACCTGATTCACCTGCTTAATTAAAACATACAACTCGCCCACTATCAGTCACTCACTCACTCACTCACTCTGGTAGCTCCAAAGGCGTTATTGTGACCCATTCTCCCGCACGCGCTATTTCTGCGGTTGGTTGCCAGTTTTCAAGTTAAGAGATTTCTGATTAAAATTTATATCTGAGTAATTAAAGTGGCGTCTTTTTTCTTACCGATGAACAACACTGTTATGTATATAGGTATAGAAAGAAAACTGTTATTTATATTGGTATAAACAAAACTGTTATGTATATAGGTATAAAAAACTATTATGCATATAGGAAAAAACAAAACTATTATGTATATAGGTATTAACAAAACTGTTAGTAGATAGGTATAAAAAACTATTATGCATAGAGTTAAAAACAAAACTATTATATATATATATATATATATATATATATATATATATATATATGTATGTATGTATGTATGTATAAACAAAACTTATGTATATAGGTACAAAAAATACTATTATGATAGGTATAAGCAAAACTATTATTATATAGGTATTAACAAACCTATTATGTATACAGGTATAAACAAAACTACTATGTATATAGGTATAAACAAAACTGTTATTTATATACGTATAAACCAAACTATGATGTACGATATAAGTATAAACAAAACTGTTATGTATATAGGTATACGTGTAAAGTACATTGGTATAAGAATAAAAAACTTTTATAAGTGCGTACGAAATCGTAGCAAATAGTACACCAACAAATTACCAGTCATGATCCAGATCAGACATCATCACATACGTATTTACATTAGCACATCAAGTTTATAATTCAAGAATTTCAATGAAATGCTTCTCTTTGTCTACCATTCTGCAATGAAAGGTTCCATCGACCACAAGTGCGCATGGCGCGAGTACAATTCGGTTGACTCAGCATGGCCGAATAGCTGTTGAGTCTTCGAAATCAATAGTCATTATACTGCTGGTTTACTCTTATATTAACGCTGGTTGCACTGAGCCGCGGCCCATAAAATTCTCAGCCATGGCCCAGTGGTGGCCTGAGTTGTTTGCACCCATAGCGGTGGCAGACGCACGATTATGGCTAACTTTAACCTTAAAATAACATCAAACCTACTGAGGCTAGAGGGCTGTAATTTGGTATGTTTGATGACGGGAGGGTGGATGAACAACTTACCAATTTGCAGCCCTCTAGTCTCAGCAATTTTTAAGATCTCTTGAGGGGAAAGAAAAACCGCGGACGGACAAACCAAATAGCCTTCTCAAAAGTTTGCTTTACAGAATCGAAAACCTTATTCTAACTCCAAAGAAAAGAGCAGAAGTGGCTCTATAAAGTAATGCTATTCACATTATGCACTCGCTAGCCATCGGTATCGCTCATAATTATAGTAGGCATTAATTTGAATACAATTTTGTGAACGAAAATGATAAATTATTGTTGAAATAAAACTGTACACGAATAAAGAACCCTTTGAAATACTCTCTGGAAAGAAACATTTCAAAAAATACACGAACCACACGCGTATGTGACCTAATTTATCAATGACCTTTAAAAGTCCATGATAATGTTATCTAAATATAGCAAATTACGCACATACATTCATACAGGAGCGCTCATGTATGTGTGTGTATATGTATATATAAATATATGTATATATATATATATATATATATATATATATCTATATATATATATGATATATTTTATATAATATATATATCATATATATTATATATATAATATATATATAAATATAGATACTCTTAGTTTTACCGTAAAGTTTTTTGCATGAATCTAAAGAAACATACGTTATGAGAGAGAGAGAGAGAGAGAGAGAGAGAGAGAGAGAGAGAGAGAGAGAGAGAGAACTAGCAGCGTCACCGAAGGTATACAAAGGTTAATGTGATTTGAAAATTAAATGTCAATGTTCTGAGAGAGAGAGAGAGAATGTTGAGCGAGAGATGAGAGAGAGAGAGAGAGAGAGAAGGGGGAGGGGGGGCTAGAGGGACTTTGAAGCCACAACAAATTGACTTTGTCAAAAGAGGTTTGAGGTTTTTCATTCATATTTATATTCATGTATGCTAATGGAAGAACTATTAAATTTAATCTGCGCTTGTGCTCTGGTCACTCGTATTGTAAATGCCAAAATGAACAATGAAGACACCAAAAACAAAGACTACCGCACAAAAATTTATGCAAATAATGCCGAAAGAACATTCTAATTGCTGAAGACCTTCTGATAACAGCACACTCACATAAAACGTTTTCGCTTACTCGGGGATTAAGCCTACAAACTTCTTTGTTTTTGTTGTTGTTGTTCTTGTTGGGGGTAGGAAAGGTCTTTAGATCTGAAAAGGGTGTTTTGCATTGAGTTCAAGATACAAAAATTTTAGCTTAGGATATTTATGATTTATTCATGAGATGCAAAAAAAAAAAAAAAAACCTAATAAGCTGCATATGCATATTGAACAGTACAGAAAATTGACTTCTAATAAAATATAGCGATTTATTTTAATTTCGTTAGTGAAACATGGCTCTATTTGACCGTAGATTTTAGCCTGTTTGAATTTACTTTAAAAGTTAAGAATATAGCGTTTACAACTTATGAGTGAGGGGGAAAATCTTGCATGTGCCCAGAGCAAGTTGGAGATCGGATCACGCCTTGTTTTATTTCAGGGAGCAAGGATGCTAAATGAATCATTGGAAATAGCTACTCGTTTGTCGGAATAGATAACGTTTAACCCTTGC
>NC_061091.1:12035768-12040768 GCF_015104395.2 Macrobrachium nipponense | reverse complement strand
AAACAATCTGAATTATGTGGGACGTTGACATTATGCGAAAGGGTTCTTGTTTGTTTATATGGAGTTTTTACGTTGCATGGAACCAGAGGTTATTCAGCAACGGGACCAAGAGCTTTAAAACGCGACTTCCGAACCACGTCGAGAGTGAACTTCTATCACCAGAAATATACATCTCTAATCCCTCAGTAGAATGCCCGAGAATCGAACTCCCGGCTACCGAGGTAGCAGGCCAATACCATACCGATCACGCCACTGAGGCGCTGGAGCGAGGGATAAGGCAGACAGCACTTGATAACAAATTGATTGGTGACATATGTTACTGGTAAGATCTGGCGAGGTTTTTCGGCCAGCAAGGAACAGATTCATAATCATCAGCTTAGCAATGAAGAGGATAGTGGCGCTGGCTAGACTTTTCTTCTCAGATTAAACATCACACAAAAATACGTTATTTTTCAATGTGTTTGTGCACATCTTCCACTAGGGAAGTGCCAAGCTGAAAAGAGCTCATTCTGATTAGACTAACTTAAAATTAGGTAATGCTTCCACAAAACATACACATATCTTTACTAGAGCAGTCTTAAAACATGGACACCTGCATATATATATGCGTGTATGATTGCACGAATATATGCATTACTGTAGATGCTGAGTATTATTTAATAACTCATCCTAACTGGAGATACGATATTACGTGATAATGTCTAAGAGGTCGTAACAATTAATTACTAAACTAAAACTGAAAGGAAAAAAATACTGAGTCACAACACGGTGACGCAATGAACTCACCTATCACCCAGGACATATGAGTAATTCGCAGACGAAGACTGACGTACGAAGCCAGGCTTTATGACGCAAACAACCGTCGCCTTGAATTCCCAGGAGACTGTGTGCAGTTTCATGAGCTACCAGAGCCAGTGATGCCAACTCCTCTAGCCCTACGCCCCCTACAGGAGGCGAGAAATTACCCTACACAACTAAAAATAACCCATTACTCTGCGGCTATGAAAATAAATAAATCTTTAGTTTATGTTTATAGGCAATATCACGAATACTAATAAGCATATTGATCTAAACCTACCTTGTTACAATTACCCTACACTTGAAAACATTTCCTTGCCGTCTAAGATTTTGCCCATATTACCCGAAGCGTAGGGTAATTACCCTACTGTTGGCAACACTGACTAGAGCGCCATCTCGACTTGTCGTTGGCCTCTCGAGGCGATCTCACTTTGATAAGGATTTAGTGGTCGTACGCTCGACACGCACGCACACACGCAGGCACATCTCCTGCCATCTGATGGCGGGGCAGAGGTGGGGGCAGTGTGGGAGGTACGGGAGGGTTAGGGAGTTAGGATTCGGAGGAGGGGAGGGGAAAGAGGATAGGGAAGCGGCTGGATTTAGGAGAAGGGGGGAGGAGGTTGCAGGAGAAGGTTTTGACTTCCACGACGTTGGAAGCCGAACGTAAGAGAAGGTCTACTACCAGACGTAACTCATTTACTGTAATGGTTATTTAAATACTTTGTTAACCCCATATAACTATATTAATAACTTCAAATATTCTTCATTCTGATGAATCCAATAACAGTCTCTCTCCGAGCTTATGCAAATCGAAAGATAATACTTCGAAAGATAAATTAAATAAAAAAAACACCTCACGTTACCATGATTTCTGAAAAAACATCTTACATTCATGCCATCATCACATTAATGATAACCGAACGAAATCTCGAATCTTAGAATACATTTGCTCGTGTATACTAGCAAATGAAATTATTAATAGTTATTATTATTAGAAAGATGAATATCTTTCTATGGATATTTTTGTAAATGTTCAAAGGCACAATTATATGTTTGCTATGATTATATGGGGTGTTGTAAATATCCTTAGAAATCGCGCACAAGTAATCAATTCTATTTCCTTTAATAATAATAATAATAATAATAATAATAATAAAACACGTTTTTTCATCGAAACCATACGTATAAAACTTTGACTTATATTAAGTATGGGGGGAAAAAAATTTCGCCATCAAACAGCTACACTGAAATATGAAAACAACGCATGCAATAAAAATCAAATGGAATAAAACACTAAAGTAATGAAATGAGGAATAAAATCATTTGCAAGGCCTGCGATTTCCCCAAAATTCTACGGATAGCAAAAGCTACGCGAATGTACCGAAATGCTTCATAAATAAAGTTAGTGGGGACACGGAATTGAATTTATTTATTCTTTTCTAATAAAAAAAAGAAACAGGTTTGGACTTCAAAACATTTACACGTGACATTTTTCGTCCTTTTTACAGAACGCACTTTTTCAAAAGGACATTAACAATAACGAGTTGCATCGTGCATTTATTTCGACAATTCCGAATTCAATTTTTTAGACAACCTAAAGTCTAACTTAAAACATAATAATAATAATAATAATAATAATAATAATAATAATAATAATAATAATAATAATAATAATAATAATAATAATAATAATAATAATAAGTTTTTGCTGCTTCGGCAGCATTAACCTTCTAGAGGTTTTTCTCTACTTTTCTCATAGCGGCCCTTTCGTTACCTACAGACACAAGCCTAGGTTAGTTTACTTCGTACTTGAGTCTAGACGAAGAAAACTAACCTCGGCGTATGTCTATGTATAGGTGCGTTACTCACCTGCTTTAACAGTAACGAAAAAGCCGCTATAAGAAGAATAGAGAAAAATCTCTAAAAGATTAATCCTGCTGAAGCAGCAATAACACTCAATAAACCTGTTTAAAAGAGGGTCTCCTACTACTACTACTACTATACTATACTAATAATATATAATAAAATAAGATAAAAAATAATAATAATAATAATAATAATAATAATAATAATAATAATAATAATAATAATAATAATAATAATAATAAATTAATGGTGAACAACGTTAAAAAAAATACCAAGACGCTTCTAAAATATATAATTGAATATGATACTTTAAAATAAAAAATAAATTGCAGCTACATGTTCAATACTATAGCTTCTAAGGTCAATTCTCTCGGATTAATAATAATAATAATAATAATAATAATAATAATAATCAATAATAATAATAATAATAATAATAATAATAACATTAAAATATTAATTGGTGTATCAAAAATGATTATTACAAACGATTATGACTTTTTGCTTCCTGCACGACTACTTTTATTAGAGTTACTGTAATCTTGTACACTCCATCATCTTCATAAACCATCCTTTCCTTTTACAATCGATTAAGATTCACTGTTATTCTACTATAGGCTTTGGGGTTGACACTCGAAAACATTTGCACAAATTTGCATAGTGATATTTTAATTTGCATTTTTTCTTTTTTGCAACATTGAAACACATTGCTTCCAAGCATTGACCTACGTACTATTACTCCTGTCTCTTCTCTGTTTCACACACTTTGCTTCGCCTACCAACCCTTACCTCATAAAATGACCCCCGCCCCCAATGAAGGAGTTGCTGGGGGCGCCCAATTTATTGCACAGTAAGGTATGAGGATTTTCCCCTCTGGGGTCCTCATCGAATCTTTCCTGGAGTGTGAACTCCAAAAGTTTTAACAGGACATGTATCCACCTTAGCGGCGAGTTGAGTACAAGCCCGTTGGGGATGACCGTAAAAACATACAACAAAAGACTGTGAATATCATACATACAATGACCACCGAGAAATATAAGTCTCAGATAACGACCCCCGAAAACCCTAGGGTGTCACTAACTAGGAAAGCTCCGGAGACTGTCAGACCAACTTCGCACCACTTTTGCTTCGAAGTCCAAGAAATAAGAAGGTTTTCTGGTCATCTATCACATCAGCTGCATTACAATTCTGTGCCCAGAATGAACTAGCGTATCCTCACTAGAAGAGAGAGAGAGAGAGAGAGAGAGAGAGAGAGAGAGAGAGAGAGAGAGAGAGGAGTATTTAAGTTAGTTTTTTGCACTTGCTTTGTCGGCTGCTTACATAAACATTCACACGTGCGCGCGCGCACACACACACACACACACGAATCGAGGATAGTTCCAGAACACTCACACGTCTCTGACACGCTCATTCATTTAAATCCTGAATCGCGTATGAACCTGTGTGGGAAACTTCCACAGACGTACATAAAACACCCCTACTCATACTATACCATTCACTACACATTATCGCAGTTGCTGGACAAAAGACCACTTCCTTTCTCATACCTCTAGCACAACGTTTCTCCAACTCTGTCTTGGTCTCTCACTTCCCTTTCCGCTTAACAGTAAATAATACGATATTTTCAGTAATTCTGCGTTCTCTGCTCTTATAACATTTCATCTATCTTCCCGCCTACTCTAACCTTTCTACCATTTCTTATGCTCCAGACTCATCTCTCAACCATTATTCTTTACACGAGCTTGATGACGTGGGCAACGCTGCGCTGGAACCCGGCGCTTCCCGTCAAGTCTCCCCCTACCCTTCCGATTCCTTACCTACCCTGCCCCCACCCTGGGTGGACAAAACTTTGCAGGAGGAGGCTGGGTGTGTCACGTCTCCCCTACCCTCCCATTCCCTACCTATCCCGCCCCCACAGGGGGAGAACAAACAATCTTGCAGGAGGAAGGTGGATGTGTCATGTCTCTGCTACCCTCGAATCTTGCAGGAGGAAGGTGGATGTGTCATGTCTCTGCTGCCCTCGCAATCCCCTACCTGACCCGCTCTCACCGGGCGGACAAACAAGATAGATCCACTCATATTTTATTATTATAGAAGATACTAATTTATCTTAACAGCCTGTGCTTCACTGCCGTTAAGGAGAGTTGGCTCACCAGACAATTTATATTTACTCCCAAGTTCCTCACTCTGCAAACCTTCCAAATGTCTCTCAGTAGTTACTGCAGTACCTCTCCACTATCTCCATCCTGTACCGTATTAGCTGCACACACCAGGCCGTCAGGGCTTCAATTACCTACGTTACATTTCCTTCGCGGAGTCTCGCTTCAATCCACCCA
>NC_061091.1:11995768-12028268 GCF_015104395.2 Macrobrachium nipponense | reverse complement strand
CATATACATTCACAATGTTGGACAGAGAGAGGGAGAATCAAATGCCATCACAAACAAACTGGAATTCGTGCAAAATCCTCAACCACGTTCCTGTCAATTCGACTCTGGAATACACCTATAGACAGACATACAGACAGGCAGACAGAAGCAAGAGTGATTATAGATAATGCAGGGCAAAGCAATTCCCTTCATCTTGCCCTCTATTTTCGCTTCATCTTATCATGCTCATAAAGGCGACCCCATCCACACTTCATTTCATCACTTCCTTGCCACTCTTCACCACGGCTCGCCATCTTGCAATCACGCAAAAGTGGGGAGCTGATACTGGACAGAGAGAGAGAGAGAGAGAGAGAGAGAGAGAGAGAGAGATAAATAATCTAAGTTCCGCGTTCGTCTTACTCAAGTGACTCAAGAGGCAGACAGATAAATGGATGATTTACGCGTTGTTCTATAAACGACTAATTGAGTAGCCACCTAAATAAAGAGGACAATATATGGGGATGCCACATTCATATTCTTGATGGGTAACTCTAAAGTAAAAGATGGAGAATGTGTGAGCCCATAAAAACGCCAAAATATGTAAAGTAAGTACTATATCTCAAGAGACTGCTGTCTCTCTCTTCAGGTAGGTAATGGATGAGAAAAGTTACAGTTTATTAAGTCCCCCCCACCCCTTGATAATTCCTCTTTAATCCGCTTAAGCGTTGGTTGAAGGAAGATTTTATCTATGACATCTGAACCCCAGGCGCCCTTTGAGATGCTCATTACCCGTCTATGTTTAGTCAAGGCTGACTTCCTTCAAACAACGCTTTAGATGATTAAAGAGGAATTATCAGCGGGGGTGACTTAATAAAAAAAAAACGGCTACCTGTGGATATGGATCTCTTGGTGTAAATACCGCCTTTTCCGTAACTTTTCTCAGTCGTGACCTACCTGAAGAGAAAAACAGCAGTCTCTGATATATAGTATATTATATATATTTTTCATTAATAATTGTATTTGATCAAGTGCAAATTAGATTTTAGTAACATATATATATATATATATATATATATATATATATATAATATATATAGTATCTATATATATATATATATATATATATATATATATATATGTATATCATCATAATCATCAGCCGTTTCTAGTCCAATGCAAGACAAAGGCCTCAGACATGACCTTCATATATATATATATATATATATATATTTATATATATATATATATATATATATATATATATATATATATATATATATATATGCAAGTATTTACATAGGTATATATATATACCTATACTATATATATATATATATATATATATATATATATATATATATATCTACAAGAATTACACAGACACTCATATATATAGAGAGATATATGCACATAACCTCAATAATAAATTTAAATGACACAACGCTTATGCTCACTGCCGCAGTAAAGCAAATCACATAGTGGAGAGAGAGAGAGAGAGAGAGAGAGAGAGAGAGAGAGAGAGAGAGAGAGAGAGAGAAGAGAGAGGGAGAAACTGTTTGCAGTTACTAATGACATACAGACAAGTAGACGTCATTCGCCGCAATAAAATAAAATTCGGAGTAAAAACGGCATGAAAAAAAAAAAATTATAACCGGAGAAGATGCAAATGTCAGCCATGATGTCACAACGTCAATTCTCTCACGCGATTAAAAGCTAAGGATTCTAAAAATACAATTCCATTTACGTCACTCAAGCGCCTCGGTAACGGTCACTTATTTCTGTAGTGGAGATCTACTATTATAATGAAATGCGCACCCCGCGAGCGTGTGTATATGTATATATATATATATATATATAATATATATATATATATATATATATATATATAATATATATATATAAATTATATATATCACTATGGGGAGAATTCAGCTTCCCGACAGATTGAGAATCTACGAGGTACCGTGACCTTTTCTACCACTAAGATATTATAATATATATATTTTATATGTATACATATATATATATATATATATACTATTATTATATATATATATTATATATAAATATAATATATATATATTATTCATTGAATATACACGCCTGCACGCACCCCATAAATACCCATTTAATGCAATGAATTAACACGCAGTCAGTATAAATAAAAGCATTCTTGAAAGAAAAAGACGAAAAGTAACCGAACTAGGGGGCCTCTCTTCACGCCTTCCATGAGTAGCCACGGAAACAAAATAAACAAAACCAACTCCCCACCACACACACAAAACACACACACACACACAAGGGGGGGGGGGGTAGAAAGATGTTTGAGGTAGAGGAGATGAGCGCGGGAGGGAGATGAGGTGGAGGAGACGACGGGGCGGAGGGAGGGAGATGAGCAAGATCAAATAAAACCGCCTCATAAACACATTTCCTTTTTGAGAGCGGCCGTAAAACTCCCCCCCTTTCCCGGTGCCTCATTTTTATTTATTTTCTTTTTTTTACACCATTTCTTATTTTGGTTTTGTTTTTGCTGCCGATCTACAGGGGCGAAGAAGAGACAAACGACACTCGCCTATCGTCAACTTTGGAGAAAAAGAAAAATATTTATTAACGCTGGAAAACTATGACACGATTCCTATTATCTTAAAAGGCAAAAACCTATTACACTGTGTATAGCCGTTCTTATTTCCTTTATCCTGGTGGGTAAAAATCAATGGAGACAAAAAACATACTTTATCACAACGTGCAGGTTCTTGGACTCTCGCTTCAATAAAAAAAAAAATAAAAAAAAAAAAAAACATTGTACCGTTCTGATTCATAAACTGTAGAACACAAAGTTCTTTTAAAAATCCAAGACTCCCCTAAAATAAAAAATAAAAAATAAAAAAAAATGTAAAAAAGAAGGTAAAACTTAAATCTTTCAGAGACAAACACACAAACAATGACCGTTTAATTAATATAAGGAACATAACGACATAGTATTTACGATACTCAAAAGAAAGGTTTTCTTTCTCTATCACAGAGTACAGTAAAAAAAAAAAAACAGTGACAGATAAAAAAAAATAACGATCAATTACTGATTACGTAGTTTGACATATACTCTAAGTATATAGACTTTAAATGACAATCAAGTAAGAGACAAGATCACCAATCTTACTGTACGAGTTAGTTAGTTAGGGTCTTGGCAATAATAACTAACACTACGAAATTCTAGATAGATGTTATATTTACTAACATTTTTTACTATTCGTTTCTAAGTAAATCTGTATTTATCCTCATACTTCTATTCTTATTGAAGATCACGGCACATAAAATTTTTCAAGAGATAACCATAATAATACAACAGAGAAAAGTCTTTCAATCATTTAAGCTGAAGATCATGAAAACCAAGTTGAATTGCAGTCTGTAAAAAATGTGAAAAAAGAACTAATTGTGTCTATAATATAAAAAAGGAAGGAAAAACCTTCAGCTCACTTACGGGTACAAAAAAACACTAATAAAGTAGTAAAGTAAAGTAACCTTATCTGATTATATTTAGGAACACTGATGTAAACGCTCGCTGAACACCCCGCCCGCACCCACTAACCCCCCCCCCCCTCCAAATGCACGGGAGGGCGGAGGAGGCGCATAACAAATGCCGCCACACCAAGATCCCCTCCGCGTAACAGGGACATAAAAGGCGATAAGGTCGTCTAGTGCCGCTGCTAATATGAGAAAAATATCCTATTACCGACGAGTCGCACCTACATTCGGCCTTCTCCACAAAACACTTATGGGGCCTAAGAGGTGATATTTCGGAAGATAAGCGCCTCCTCCCTAACGACCCCGGGAACAAAGGAATAAAGGCGGAGAACAAAAGGCAAATATTATCATCATAACTCTGTCCCGGCCACCACCAACAGCGGATCTTGCCAGAAAACAGTCGGCGCTGGCAAAGATACAGCACGGAGTGTGGGGAGGGGAGGGGAGGGGAAGAGTGGGAGGAGAGAGGGGAGGATGATGAAGATAGGGGAGGGAGCAGAGAGGTTAGGGGTAGTGGGGAGGAGCGATAAGAGGGGAGGGGAAGGGGGAGAGGGGAGCGGTTAATCCCTTCCATCACCTCCAAAACATTTTTTCAACTGCGATCGCTTTTTTTTATTTTTTCTTCTCCTTCCAACGGACATGTTAAGATAAGCCCTAGTTGATAATCGCTGGCCTCAGCGTAAGCGGCCTTCTCGGATGCCGTCCCCCCTACCAAACACCCCCCCCCCCCCCCCCTTAGCGCTATAAGGTTACTGGCTGTCCAACAACAGATAATAGGCAATTTGGAGGCAGTTTTTACGGGTAGAAAAATCCCGTATGGCAGAAGAGGCTGTTCGCGTGGGCCAACCGGATCCCTTTCCCTTATGAGGAGGAGTAGGAGGAGGAGGAGGAGGAGGAGGAGGAGGAAAAAAAAAAAAAAAAGAGGGGGGGGGAGAGAGGCCTGAACTATAAAAGGTTGTGAGACAGACGGTAATCTCCTAATGATATTTATTATGGCCTTATAAATTTCCTCCCCCGTACAGCTGAGCTTATTTGTATGTCATTTTTTTCAACGACGATTCCATCCCCATTTTCGTAATGAAGTGGCTCTTGGGCAGCCCTGGATATTCTGCTTCTCAGCTTCTCACTCATTAGCGGCAACGATTTTCTTCTATATTAATTGACTGCTTTGCTTTGATAACAGAGAGATACTAGATCTTAATGCAAAGGTTCTGATACTTGACTTGTGATTTATGACGGTTCCATTCGGCTTCAATTGTGAATATTTCACGTCATTAGTAGTATAGTGGCTGCATAACTACAATTGTAATCGACGTTGACTGACCTCATTCAATACCTTCTATCACAACTATACTAAACTGCTAAAATCCTCGTATTATAATTCCATACAGTATAAATCATACATGACGCAATTAGCTTCTCTATTTTAAAAATATTTACACATAATTAACACGGAGAGCTGTCGTATTCATTTTCATCAGCGATCCATTAGTTAATTACATACCACTGGCGAAATATGCAAACTTGGTCGCACCAACCTTTTAAATTTTCCCATTATCTTGAGAGATAGACTGGCTACTGTCATACACCAACCAATTTCGACTGGCTACTGTCATACACCATCCAGTTTCGACTGACTTACACCAACCAGTTTGGACTGGCAACTGTCAAACACCAACCAATTTCGACTGGCTACTGTCATACACCATCCAGTTTCGACTGACACCAACCAATTTCGAGTGGCAACTGTCATACACCAACCAATTTCCACTGGCTACTGTCATACACCAACCAGTTTCAAGATGTATTTAACTAAATAAAAATATTGACGAAATCTATAAAAAACGACCCTAAACAAGGAGACTGGAATATACAATATGAAATAGTTCCCTTCTCGTAAATAAAAAAATAAAAAAATAAAAAAATCCCATCCATTTCGCACTGCAGTGTATCCGACATCATCTACTTCAGACTCTAAACAATATCGGAACACTTTTTGTCTTCGGGCAATTTCCTAATATGCTGGCATATCCGCTGAGAGAGAGAGAGAGAGAGAGAGAGAGAGAGAGAGAGAGAGAGAGTGAGAGAGAGAGCGCTTCACCAGCCTCTTTTCAAGTTCCTAGAACGAGTCCTTTCAAT
Organism: Macrobrachium nipponense; assembly: GCF_015104395.2. Lineage (NCBI taxonomy): Eukaryota > Metazoa > Arthropoda > Malacostraca > Decapoda > Palaemonidae > Macrobrachium > Macrobrachium nipponense. The sequence continues at coordinate 12,022,628 of NC_061091.1, read as the reverse complement.
ACCAGCATCTTTTTTTTTTTTTTTTGGGGCGCTGCAGTTTCATTCTTACTTTTCCTTGAACCACGCACTGAGTGCAGAGAGCATACTTATATATATATATATATATATATATATATATATATATATATATATATATATATATATATATATATATTGTAACACTGTACCAGCATACGAAGAACTTCGACATTTCAGTTTCAGTTTTGTATATCACCCACGTCGTACCAATACCATAATTTAAGCAAGCCCAACTCTAATTATTAATGCGCATCATAAACACCTTCAAAATTTTCAGTTCGGTTGCAAATGATCTCTTCCTTATTTCAACGCACATCGCAGATCCAATCAACTTGTGGAGCGTGACTTCACTCTATCAATAAAGTCTTGAAATTTCTTGCGAGCCCCCCTTACCAGACAGTGAACAGTGCATCTTTCGCAAGCAATCAGCGTGCTTCCCTTGGGTCCTTTGACACGAATAACAATATTAGTGATAAGTATTTATGCTCACCCCTGTACAGTTTCCAAATACCCACAAAAGTACCGTTGGCTGAGAAGTAGATACAAGAGCGAAATCCGACACGCCAGACCGGTCGCGGCTATTTCATACATTCGTTTCATGAGATCATAAAACGGCCAGGTTCCTTAATATTAATCCGTCGGTTTATTTACCCTGATGTTCGAAAATATTTCATTCAATTTTCTTTATATCTCTAGAGTATTCTCCGCTACATCTACATTTCCAGCAACTCACCCTAAAAGATGGCATCCTACATTTCCTGAAAGTGACTTGAGTATCTCATTGTGGATTCCTTGTGGATGCTCTTCATGTACTAAAAACAAAGCATCTCATTCTATATTCCTTGTGGATGTTCTTCCAGTATTAAAAAAAATATATGAACAAAAAAATCTCATTCTAGATTCCTTGTATTAAAAAAAATCTCATTCTAGATTCCTTGTATTAAAAAAAAATCTCATTCTAGATTCCTTGTGGCTGCTCTTCCATTACTAAAAAAAAAAATAGAAAGAAAGTATCTCCTCCTTTATTTATTGTGGCTGCTCTTCCTTTACTAAAAAAAATAGAAAAAAATGTATCTACTCCTATATTCCTTGAGGCTGCTCTTCCTGTACTAAAAAAATAAAAGAAAAAGTATCTCATTCTAGATTCCTTGTGGCTGCTCCTCCTGTACTAAAAAAAAAAAAGAAAAAAGAAAAAGTATCTCATTCTTGATTCCTTGTGGCTGAACCTCCTGTACTAAAAAGACAAGAAACTTAACCTTAATTTTACTTACTACGCATGTACCTCATTCTACCTTTCCCGCACCCTTAAAAGTAACACGTCCTCCTTTACCATTCACGTCAGAAGCATCTGGTTTTACATCCGGTGCGCCTCAAAGGTCTTGCCGGGGATGAAAAAAGCAATCCCGATTCCAATCGCCCCTGTTAAATCTTTTATCGTTTCTCAATTCCTTCCCGTCCCATTCTTCTTGCAGCTTCCTAATCATAAAAATGCGAGGTTCCAACGGAACCGTTTCTATCTCATTTCTTTTCTTTGATATAATATATTTTACGTTTTTTTTTTTTTAACTCGCGCTTAGGATTCATTATATTAGTCGGCTCTGGAATAAAAATAATAACTGTATATTACGAGAGACTGCGCTACACAATATTAAAACTCTCTTCCATGAGGTAAATTTCAAAGCAACAAAAAGCTCAAGTTTACAAATCCCTGGAAATTCATATTCCAGACAATGGGTAAAACACAATCCAATATTTAACCAAATAATTTTTCTTGCCAGTTTTACGAACATTGCATGCAGTGTTCCCAAACCCTTGCCCTATTTATACATTAAATTAGAATTTCATTTAAAAGATCGAATTTACTAGCCATACCTTAGCTATACCGGAGCTATTCCTTTTGAATACTCATTCTTTTGTAAGAAAGCCTTCGCAATCATTCCATACAGAATCGAATTAAACTAATCATACCTAGATATACCGGAGCTATTCCTTTTGAATACCCATTCTTTACAGAATCCAAGGAGATTTCATCCAAAGAATTAAGAGAATGTACCTATAGAAGCCTTTGATGTGCAATTATTCTCTCTCTCTCTCTCTCTCTCTCTCTGGCATAGATTACTTTATATCGAACCACTGTACACTATCCTCATTTTAACAAGGCGTGATCCCACGTCCAGCGTACTCGGGACGATTGCAAGATTTTCCTTTCACAATGCAAATTGGAAAGTGCTAAACTCTACGGGCCAAATACAGCCTGGTTTCACCAACAAATAAATAAATCGTAAATATCCTATCCTAAAATTCCTGTATCTGTAACTGAACGCGAAACACCCTTTTAGACATTTTTAGGCAAGGATTACTCCCCGCGAAAGTTAAAAAACGTTGCATTGGTTATTATTTTCGTATTTTCCTAGAAATTTATAGTTAACCCACCTTATGATGAATTTCGTATAATGTTATAATATCACAAACTATATATCTATGAACCCTACGACAGTCTTTCAAACATAACAATTATCCGGAAATCTTTACCGGTATCGAATAGATTAGAATATAGAGTTTAGGCCAGAAGCCAAGCACTGGGACCTACGAGGCCATTCAGCGCTGAAACGGAAATTCACAGTAGAAAGGTCTGAAGGGTGGAAAGTAAGATGGAAGAAAGAGAATATGAATGGAAGTATAGTAAAAGGAATGAAAGAGGTTGCAGCTAGGGGCCGAAGGGACGCTGCGAAGCACCTTAAGTAATGCCTGCAGTGCACCGCATGAGATGCACTGACGGCACTAACTATCTCCCCCCCCCCGCTCCCCCACCGTACAGGATCCTTACCGATATCACCGTTTTCGTTGACAATTGCGAGAAGGATGCGACTTGATCCTCCAACCTCTCGCTACACAAGTGACGCATCCCGCGGACCTTTGCCGTATGAATAACTTACGGCATTCCTCCTCCTCAAAGCCATCGCCTTCCTCAAGTGATTCCATGCAGCTGATTCCATTCCATTCCATTCCAATCCATTCCGACGTTCTGACTAATTCCACCTTCTCGCTACCGTCCTCACTAATCTTCTAATGCGTTTCATCGGAAATCTCCCGGAAAATAAGGAGATTCCCAAAAGCATGCGGTAAAATTAACTTTTTTTTTTTAAAGAGAGAGAGAGAGAGAGAGAGAGAGAGAGAGAGAGAGATATTATCGCTTACATAATGTTAAACTATTTGAGCGACACATTAATCTTTAATACAATTAAAATCTGAATTGAATTGTCTGTATGGTGTTTTTACGTTGCATGGAACCAGTGGTTATTCAGAAACGGGATCAACGGCTTTACGTGACTTCCGAACCACGTCGGGAATGAACTTCTATCACCAGAAGTACACATCTCTCACACCTCAATGGAATGCCCGAGAATCGAACTCGCTCCCACCGAGATGGCACGTCAAGGCCATACCGATCACGCCACTGAGGCGCTGGACTGAATTGAACGTGGTAAAATTAAGACATACTTTTTTTTAAAGAGAAGAGAGAAGAGAGGAGGAGAGAGAGAGAGAGAGAGAGAGAGAGAGAGAGAGAGAGAGAGAGAGAGAGAATCGCTTTTATAATGTTAAACTATTAGAGCGACAAATTAACCTTTAATACAATTAAAATCTGAATTAAAACTAAATAGGTGAGAGAGAGAGAGAGAGAGAGAAGAGAGAGAGAGAGAGAGAGAAGCGCTTTTATAATGTTAAACTATTAGAGCAACAAATTAACATTTAATACAATTAAATCTGAATTAAACTAAATATGGTAAAATTAATACAAACTTAAACTAAATATGGTCAAATTAATACAAACTTTTTTTTTTTTTTTAGAGAGAAAGAGAGAGAGAGAGAGAGAGAGAGTCCTTTACATAATGTTAAACAGTGAGTGTTTACAAATTATGGATTTAATACAACTAAAAGCTGAATTAAATAAAATGTGGTAAAATTAAGACATATATATTATATATATATATATATATATATATACACACACACATATATATACACATGAGAGAGAGTGGCTTACATAATGTTAAGCTATTAGAATGACATAAATTAATCGCACTGATACAATTAAAATCTTTATTAAATCATCAAAGTAACTTTAAAATTAGCAACAATGCAATAGCATTCACCATTGTCAATCACCTATCTTTGTGAAAGCTACTGTTGTTAATCGCATGACTGGATGTTTGTCCTCGTGTGTGTGTGTGTGTGTGTGTGTGTGGGGGGGGGGGGGGGTGGGGAGAGTAGTGCCGTCAGTGCTCCTCATGCGTGCTATGTATGTAGGCATTACTTTAATAAGGTTTATTGCAGCGTGCCTTCGGCCCCTAGATGCAACCACTTTCTTTTCTTTTACTGTACCTCCATTCATATTCTTTTTCTTTCTTACTTTCCACCCTCTCCTAACAACTAATTCCTAGTGCAACTGCTTTGAGGTTTTTGTCCTGTTACACTTTTCAAACCTTTCACTGTCAATTTCCGTTTCAGCGACGAATGACCTCATAGGTCCCAGCGCTTGGCCTATGGCCTAAATTCTATATTCAATTCAGTAAGTAGTAAGTGATGGGAGGGTTAGACATAACAAGGCGGTTATTGCAGATTTATAGAGAAATATATAAATAAAAACCAATGCAACGCTGTTCTTTTCATTTTTAAAACGAAGACTACTACACTATAATTTAATATAAAGAGAGAGAGAGAGAGAGAGAGAGAGAGAGAGAGAGAGAGAGAGAGAGAGAGAGAGATTGTACATCAAAGCCTGCCAACTCGGAGACTTGGAACCGTATTTTCGAGTGAAAAAGTCGCGAACCCCTTTGCATGTTCTCTAGGTCGGCGAAAGAATTCCAATTTGTTTGCAACTACTATCAAAGAGGTTGACGGCTTTTGTATTTCATCTCATGGGACTGAAACTTTTTCCCATTTCTGCGGAAAACTTCCCCCGCCGAGCAACGACGTCTACAAAGCTTCAGAATGCTCGTGAAATTGAAGAAAGCAGCAAATGAAATGACCCCACGAGATGTTTTGCAAGTATTATTAAGGCGGTGTTCAAACCGCCTGACGGGAGGCGGCTTGAAGGCAGGGCTGCCAACCTCTACGACAAAGAGCAGAGTCGCACGTCGTTGATTTCAGCACAGAAGCAGTCCTGCCAACCACAGAAGCAGTCCTGCCAACCTCTAGAATCACACATGGAAACTATGGGTGATCATCCGAGTGCAATCACCTTTTTGAGACTTATAAATGACACGAGCTTTCAAAATTTCACGTTGAAGGAGAGAAAACGGATACATGGTATATACAAATTATAAATTTCTTACAGTATACACTAAAGATTGAGGAAGATTAAGTATCCATAAAATATAAAAGAACGTCTACCAACCCCTTGATTATGAATTATCATTTTGTTCGTGTACCCGTCGACGAGAAGAGGCCTTCATTTAAATGCACAACCCAATTTCTCTTGGGAAAGATAAAATGATTCGGAAAAAAGTTTATTGTATCATGTATTGGCTCAAGAGACAAGACAAAACGATTAGGAAAAGCGTTTATTGTATCATTTATTGGTTCAGTGTATGAATCACTTAATAGATGGTGCTAATGGTGAACTAGAGAATGACTGGAGATATATCTAATCATTATTTGGTTAAAACAAAAGCTAAGGAAGAGCAAGCAACTAGAAAATGGGTGAAAATTGGCTAGAGTTAAAGATACTGACGGTGAAGGAGCATATAAAGAGAACAGGCTATGAGGAAGTGTTTTTGGGTGTAGGAAGGTGGGAAGAAGGAATAAAAAGAGTGGCGGGATGAGGAAATGAGAAACGCAGTTGTAAAACAGGAGAGGAATCGTAAGCAGAAGTACATGAAAATGTACTTGTGCTTACAAGAAGGCACCTCAGAGAGAGAGAGAGAGAGAGAGAGAGAGAGAGAGAGAGAGAACGTAAGCAAGGACTTCAAGAAGAATAAGTTGTTCTGCAAGGAAATGGAGAGATGATGTTTGAAGAAAATACAGTCTTAGGTCGATGCAAGGAGTATGCTGATGATTTACTATACTCTGTTTTTTTTTCCCATCTGTCCACCCGCCTGTGGTGTTTGCGTATGGTAACACTGGGGCCCTGGCTTTAAATAGTTACGCTCCCCCACTGCGTCTGGCTGTTCCATTCGCCACCCCGAAAAGGCAGCTTACATTCAACAATAATAACAACATCCTATTTCGAATATTAACGGTGTAATTCGCATACAGTAAATTATTAAAACACTTTTCAGTTGCAAATGTACACCCAGATATCCTTTTATTTACCTACAACTTTCACGTGGCGTAACTATCTGAAGCCCAGGACGCAGTGTTACCATACGCAAACACCACAGGCGGGTGGACAGATGGAAAAAAACAATTTACATGTGGATGGTGTTAGGATAAACTTGTGAATGTTGAGGTCAGGACGTAAGGAGGACAATATAGAGAATGTAAAATAAAAAGATCCCGGGAATAGGATAAACTTGCTGACCAGGTCATGGAAGTTATGTCTGGATAGAGGAAAGGTTCCAGAATGTATTACGAAAAAAGTGGTTGGAAAGGTTCCAAAGGAATGTATTAAGAAAAAAGTGATAGGAAAGGTTCTAAAGGAATGTATTAAGAAAAAAGTGGTAGGAAAAATTCCAAAGGAATGCATTAAGATGAAATTGTAGGAAAGGTTCCATAGGAATATATTAAGAAATAATTGTAGGCAAAGTTCCAAAGGAATGTATTGAGAAAAAATTGCAGGAAAGGTTCCAAAGGAATGTATTAAGAAAAAAGTGGTGAGAGGAGATGGTAAGAAATAAAGGGGGTGGGGGGAAGGGAATACCTTGCTAAGTATACCAAGGTAGGTGTATAGTAGGTTTTTGGATAAGGTTAGACAGATGATAGAAGGTTTGATTAGCGAAAAGAACTGATATAGAGAAAGGTCTTGGGATCAAGTGTCTGTTATGAAACAGTTAACTGAGAAGTTTGAAAGCAAAAGGGAAAAGCAGAATGTGATAAACATAGAGAAATCTTATGCAAGCTTTTTTTATTTATTTTACATGGGTTCATACACGATTCAGTGTGTGTGTGTGTGTGTGTGTGTGTCCAAAATTTGGAGAGGTGCCAGATAACACGGTAATTTTCCATTAACAAATATTATGGCGAGCATTTTCGTGAGAGTAAATAAGAGTAAATTAATTACACCCATAATCACTGCTCAGTAATTAAGTGATGAGTGTACTGCAGCAGTCCAGTAATTACTACAGGACTATTACTAACAAAATTTCCTAAATAGATCGCCCACTCTAGGAAAATGCTAAATGAGATGGCTGGCACGCTACCAAATTATAATAATAATAATAATAATGATAATAATCTGTTAAAAAGAATGGCTGTGTTTAGCGAATTAATTTTATATGACAACTTTTCTATTCTTCAAATTGATCGCTTTTCTGGCTCAGCAATATTATTTAATAATCAATAACTGGCCAATATTCATATTGATATTTAATATTAAATACCAATATGGATACTGGCCAGTTATCAAATAATATTGCTGAGCCGGAGAAGCGATTAATAATAAGAACAGAACAGTTGTCATATAAAATTAATTCGCTAAATACAGCCATTCTTTTTAACAGCACATGCTTAAAAGAGGGTCTTCTTCTTCCAAGAAATAATAATAATAATAATAATAATAATAATAATAATCAATAATAATAATAATAATAATAATATAATAATAATAAAGTTAACTAAACGCCTGTATATCCATAAAACTCTTCTTTTTGTGTAAGTCCGAACGCGAAATTTCCTGCGTCATATATTTTCCCAAATCGCCTTCTTAATTTTACCACAGTCCTGCGGAGCATTTTATGATTCTGCCAAACCCTTTTTCATGTGTCCAAATATTCGACCGAAAGGGACAGAAAGACGGGACGAAAGGACTCAAGGTCTTATCTGTACATCTTTCTATGCTTCTGTGTTAAATGATATACGTATGAAATATTATTTTTGTACTGATGACTAGAGGTGAATTAAGTGCGTTTTTAAAGAATATATTAAATCATACGGTGTTGTACTGGAAAACCAGTTCCCACTGTTTTAATACAGACAAGTTTATAAGAGCCGTTTATGAAGGGGAATATGAATTTTAAATGTCAATTTACGATGCAGAAAAGAAAGCTCAACTAACTTAAGGTTTCGTTACTAGTTTTAATGTGCAAACTTTTATCTTAAGCAAACATTTACACCCAAATATTACGCCATAAAGAAAATGTAGTTACAGTAAAATTCATCTACTATAATATTAATAATAAAAATTAAGGATACAAGGACTATGAGTACGGCTTTAAGATAATAGTAATAACTTATTATTAAAATTAAAACAATAATTCTAACATCTACAAAGACTGTGTAAAAACAAGCACTTTCTTTTTGGCGAGTCGTGAAAGCCAGCCAAGACATACCTACTACAGATCTCCAGTTGTATAAACAAAATGTATCGATAAACAATAACAATTTTGGAAACTGATGACGATGCCGACACTGAATTGAACTGAATACAGAATTTAGGCCAACGGCCAAACAATGGGACCTATGAGGTGATTCAGCGCTGAAATGAGGTTGACGGTAAAAGGTTGAACGATGTAAAGAGGAAAACCTCAAATTGTTGGGATATGGTGGGGAGTAAGATGAAGAAAAAAGAATAAGAAAAGAGGTATAATAAAAGGAACAAAAGGGGTTGCAGTTAGGGGCCGAAGGCACTCTGCAAAGAACCTTAATGCCTACAGTGCACCGGAAGGTACAACACCCCTACGGGGTATACTGACATCAATAAACCTAAAAATAGACACACACCGACACTTATGAGTCCATATTAACATGGGACTCACACACATGCATCCGGGAGTTTGTGTGTGTGTGTGTGTGTATAACAACACGCTTAACTCAATTACATAGCGGCCAAGTAACTTTATTCCCCACCGTGTGACAACGACAACGAGTGTCGAGTTGAAAGATTATTTAAACTATATTTGGACTAAGTGTTTTATACGACTTAGGTAAAAAGTTTGTATAGAATGGTAAAGCCATTACGAAAGAAATAAAAAAAAAAACCTTTTTATCAATTGGTTCATGCTGTTTTTTAGCTATTATTTAGACTACATATACAAAGAAGGCAAAAAAAAAACTGTTTTTGCTATTACTAACGTGCCACGTGGCCACATCATCCTTTTTTTTTTTTTTTTTTTTTTTTTTTTTTTTTTTTTTGGAGGAAGGCTCAATCGCTACGTTACACGGATGGCAATGTCCGAATCGAATTTGCTTCGTAAAACAGACAATAAAAATGGCAGTACATTTGCAGTCCCCCCAAAAAGAGTGCAGAGCGCGGCAATGCAACAGCGATGCAGCGATGTTGTTTGCAATAACGGCAATAAACACAATTGAGAACGTCGATCAAAATGGAAACTTGTTTCACTCAAAAACATACGAACTCATAAAATTCCAATCCTCAGCAACTTGCGCAAAATGAACGGCGGAACGCTAACGAATTTCCGATAGGTCTCCCTGTCACCAAACGAACGCAAGTTCGATTTCATTTCGCAAAAAAAAAAAAAAAAAAAAAAAAAAAAAAAAAACTGGGAAAAATAGTCTGATGGCCTGGTTAGCCATTCCGTTTTGCCATCGCTCGTGCTCGCCATTTTTCATTGGTCATTTCTCGTCAGTTTTTAAATAAAAAAAAAAAAAAAATCTTTATTTATGGTGCTGGAGATTCTAGTATGAAATTTCCAAAAGCTGTTACTTCTGACAATTAATCTCCAGGATTACCAAGGATTATTTTATCTGGGAAATAATGTTTGACAACAAAAATCCACAAGATGGTTGGTCGTCTGTTTGAGACATCTCCCTGAAACAGCAAATGAATAAAGGTTCGACAGAGAGAGAGAGAGAGAGAGAGAGAGAGAGAGAGAGAGAGAGAGAGAGAGAGATCATTTCTAACTATACGCATGATGAAAAACTGCACGAAAAGGAGAAAAGAAACCCAGCAAAGGAATAATATCTCCAAGTCGAGAATCGAGGACAAGCAACTCACTCCACTGTCCCCTCATTCGCGAGAGTTAATCCCTTCCAGGGGACAATCGACACCCCCATACATTTGCTTAATTACACCCCTCACACTTCTGCAGACTCCAGAAAGCCTCCTCCATTACTCCCAGGGGCCGTACCCATACCCACTCCCCTCTGCTTTGTTCATGATAACCGCTCGTGCTTTCTTATCTCAGGCAAAACGCTCCCGTTTGAGTCCGAATGAACGTCGGCAGAGGCATCCTCGTCAGAACCATAAACAAATAAAAGAAAACAGATCTATATCTCGGTGGTCTCGGTATAATGCTGTATGAGCCGCTGCTCATGAAACTCTCAACCGGCCGTGTTGGTTATGTTGTTGCGTTCCAAGAGGCACGATTATGGCTAACTTTAACCTTACATGAAATATGAAAAAAACTACTGAGGCTAGGGGGCTGGAATTTGGTATGTTTGATGATTGGAGGTTGGATGACGAACCTGCCAAAGTGCAGCCCTCTAGCCACAGTAGTTTTTAAGATTTGAGGGCGAACAGAAAAAGTGCGAACGGGCCGGAAAAAAAAACCCTCTCAATAGATTTTTTTCCCCCAGAATCATAAAAAAGGGTACACGGCAACATAAGGCAAATCTTCAGTAGCTTCAGCACATCCACTCTCCAATGGCGATGACAAAAGAGGGTATTTGATCCAGTAACACCATAATTACTGAGTGTTATTACCTTTACCATCCTTAGTATAGTATTGACGTTACCCTCAAAGTCACTATTAAGACTTATAGATTCATTTTCATCTGATGCCAGATATTGCCATCTAATATCACAATCCAAAGAAGAGGCAGCGCTCTAAAACTATAATTTGACAATGCTTCGAGTTTTCTATTTTGTTTGTTTGTTTGTATGGTGTTTTGACGTTGCATGGAACCAGTGGTTATTCAGCAACGGGACCAACGGCTTTACGTGACTTCCGAACCACGTCGAGAGTGAACTTCTATCACCAGAAATACACATCTCTCACTCCTCAACGGAATGGCTGAGAATCGAACATGCGACCACCTAGGTGGGACGCAAACACCATACCAACCACGCCACTGAGCCGCTTCTCGAGTTTTCTAGAGCTTCCAAAGAACAAGGCAGCATGAACAAAACGTACAGACTCTATCATCAATTTCATTGTTTGTCTTACAAGAGGACAAAACCGACCTGCAACTTCTCAAATCACAATGAGATTTGAGAGGGAAAGATACTCGAGAGAGAAAAGCAATTGTGAGGGAAAGAGATATGAGAGAGGGAGAAAAAACAGATTAGGAATAAAGAATAAGAAGGACCATTTCTCGGAGAAAGACATTAGAGAGAGAGAGAGAGAGAGAGAGAGAGTGTGTGGAAGCAAGCAAGCGCCAGGGGGAGAGAGAAGGAGAAAGAACGAGCACAAATATTTCCTAAAATCTTCTAGATAGGACATTTGCAAGAGAAGAACGCCGATAGAAAGCTACTTGGCAGAGAAAGACATCTGCTGCAAGAGAGACATTGGTAAGAGAAGCATAGTATATCTGCGAGGGACACTCTCTTGCAAAAACAAGGGATTTGCAAGAGACGCGGAATTTAAAAAGCACTTGCAACTATTGTGAATTCCCAAAAACGATTTCGTTGTTATAATTCAGTTTCCTATTTATATTTTGCAAAAATGAAACAGCATCTTCGCTAAATTTCGCCGGAGAACTTGACAACAAAGGACATTTAATAACTAATACTCGATAACTTCCGATTTCTTGAACCTCCCCAGCAACTAATATTTAGGCTTACTGCTGGCAATGGAGAGCTCGTGAGTGAGTACAGAATTTAGGTCAAAGGCCAAGCACTGGAATCTATGAGGTCATTCAACGCCTAAACGGAAATTGGCATAAAACGAACTGAGAAGCGTAACAGTAGGAAAACCTCGCAATTTCACTATGAATCTATTGTTAGTAGAGGGTGAAAAGTAAAATGGATGATATTTATATACATGTATATGTATATGTGTGTGTGTATGTGTACACACACACACACACACACACACACATATATATATATATATTATATTATATATATATATATACATATATATATATATATAGTATATAGTAAAAATAGTATAATAATATATATATATATATATATATATATATTCCATTATTTTATATATATATACATATATATATATAAATATATATATATATAGATATATACTAATATATATATATATATATATCCTATAATATATATATGCATGAATGTCTTTTACAACAGTACAATATGAAGATAAAGGCCCTCAAAAAACCCTATTTGAACGTTGCAACCATATATTTCGGGCACTTCCTTCTGTGCTCCTAATCAGGGAAGTGCTCGAAATATGTGGTTGCAACGTTCAAATAGTGTTTTATGGGCCTTTTACCTTTATATATAAATATATAATATACTACACACACACACACACACACATTATATATAATATATATATATATATATATATATATATATATATATATATATATATATATATATATATACACACACACACACACAAAGTACATATTGTCATGCACGGATACTGTGATCTCTTGACATTCGCACAACGAAAAGGCAATGTAATGTTTACACGAGTGAAACTAAATGCGCAGAGCCTCTTGACTCAAGTGCAGGGAATCAGAAGAATTTGCCGTTTGAAACCTTAACCCTTCGTCAGAATAAAGAGAGGGAATTGCCAGGTTCCCAAAATCACGGTAGTTTGGAGGTCGATGACTAAGCAGCGATGTTAGTACTGTCGTCTGCAAGTTCCAGAACAGTATTTTTTTTTTTTTTTTTTTTTTTTTTTTTTTTTAATTAAGAAATCAGGAGTTCATCCACCCCCTTCGCCCATTAGAGCTCCTGGAAACATATTTGTCACAATTCATGTTTTGTTTTCCGTGATAAAAGGTTTCAGGTGATGGAAAAATCTCACTACCTTATTTAGTGGTCCAGATCAATCTGGATAATAAAAAATAACAATTATGATTATTCAGAAGATGAAACTATTCACCTAGAACAAGTCCCCCCAAAAGGGGCCAATGACTTGAAATTCATGTATCCAAAGAATATGGTATTCAGTTGGAAGAAGTAAGACGAGTTACAAGGAAATAGAGAAAGAAGAGACCCCACTCAAAAAAAAAGTGAATAAATTTATAAATCAACAATGAGATAAAAATGTATGAAAATGCAGTGAGAATGGTATAAGGGTACTAATGTATTGCAACTTCACTTGCACTTCTAAAGTTCCAACCTCTCTCTCTCTCTCTCTCTCTCTCTCTCTCTCTCTCTCTCTCTCTCTCTCTCACTAAAACATACACACACATGCACACACACACACACACGCACACACTGTCCCTCTTAACCTCCCTAACCCGAAACGGTGATCGCCATGGCAGGCGGGTCGTAAATAAGGTTTAACAGCCACTAAAAGAACAAATAAAGAACACTACTTCATCCTTGGTGCCGTTCTTTTCCATTTCATTCGGCGACCATCAGCGGAATTGCTTTTTCTCGAACGCTGCTGTTACTCCTGCTTCTGCTTCTGCTGTTCCTCCTGCTGCTGATTTCTGCTCCTTTTGCTCCCACTTCTGCTGTTGCTCCAACTGCTGCTTCTGCTCCTCTCTACGACTGCTTCTGCTTCTGCTGTTGCTCCTGCTCCTGCTCCTGCTCCTACTTCTGCTTGCTGCTGTTGCTCCTGTTTCTTTTCCTACTTCTGCTTCTGCTCCTGCTTCTGCTGCTGTTGCTTCTGCTGTTCCTCCTGCTGCTGCTTCAGTCTGCTCCTGTTGCTCCTACTTCTGCTGTTGCTACAACTGCTGCTTCTGCACCTTTTCTACTGCTACTTCTGCTTCTGCTCCTGCTTTTGATGTTGTTCCGGCTTCTGCTCCTGCTGCTGCTCATACTTCTACTCCTGCTTCTGCTGCCTAAAAACCAGAGATCGATGGACGATGTCGCTCTTCCCTACGCTGGTCTTCTGCTGACTTCATAAGAGGTACAAGGAGGATAGCGATTTGGGTTTGGGGACCAAGGGTATGAAAGAACCTCCTCTCTCTCTATCTCTCTCTCTCTCTCTCTCTCTCTCTCTCTCTCTCTCTCTCTCTCTCATTAAGATCTACCTCAGTAGGTATATCCGAGGAGTTTCAAAAGAGCAAGCAGTAACACCAAACAATAGAATGAAATGGAGAAAAACCAAACGACGAAAAACTCGAAAAATTCAACCGGAGAGCTAAACAAAACATATAAATAAAGGCCAGAGGCTGAAACGCTAACACGGCACCGAACGACCAAGCGATATCCACAGGGCATTATTACGCCATAACTCATGAGTGACGTTAACCACGTGACCTCCGCCGACATGAGACTCTGGAAAAGGCCCAGAGGATGCATCCACTTGGGGCCATTAGGAAGAAGGAGGTCACGCTGACCATCAAAAGCAGTCATCGTTGGAGGAGGAGGAGGAGGAGGAGGAGGAGGACACCCGGGAGAAAATAATTCATAAACAATCTTACTATTACTGCCAGTTCGGGCTTCGGACCCTCTCTCTCTCTTTCTCTCTATCTCTCTCGTATGCTAAGAAATTTATGTGGCATTCACTTTAAACACTGCCATTTCAGGCCATGAACTCGACATTCGCATCTCGCTGCAGTTCCTGAAAACATTTCGGCCACTTATCATCTCCTCGGTGCTCGGTGGGAATCGCCCTCCTCGGTGCCCCAAAAGGGATTCCCAACGCGTGATGAATGTATATAGATATAAGTAAAGAAATAAGTAAAATAAATGAAATAAATCAGTAAAATAAATAAAGTAATGAATCAACTTATTTTGAGATGAAGTAAATACATTTAGTAGAATCATTTTGCCGCGTGAAAATGATCACCATGAAGCTGAAACTTCTTTCGATAAAAGAAAAATAAACGAATGTTTGCGGGATACTTTAGCTTATAATCCCCCCCCCCCCCCCACCAAAAAAATAAATAATAATGTCACGGAAGAAAAAAATGTATGACGAAAAAATAGGCATGAAAAACCCAAGAAGAATTTGCCTAAACCCTATAAGATGGTGAAATAACTGCCGACGACTTAGCGGCGTGGGAATTGCCTCCAGACACGCATGGGTGGTAGGCGTCAAGATGTGAGCTAATGATATCTTATATTCCAAGGTAGTATCGACTACCTTCACTCCATTACTCACTAGTAATATTCCCAGGCAGTAAGTATTATCCTTACTGTATCTATTACCAATATGGGACACTGACAAGAGAGCACTAAAAGGAGGTTCGTACTATAAATTCCCCGAGTGCTTTTTTTATCTTCAGGAATACTCAGGCATAAAAGAAACTACCAAAAGCTGCCGTGACCCTATTGATTTACAATATTAAGAATTGAATATAAAACCTAGGCCAAAGGCCAAGCACCGGGACCTGTGAGGTCATTCAGCGCCGAAACAGAAATTGGCAGTAAAAGGTCTGAAAGGTGCAACATGAGGAAAACCTCGTAGTTGCACTATGAATCAATTGTTAAGAGAGGTTGGAAAGTAAGATGGAAGGAAGAGAATATGAAAGGAGGTAGAGTAAAAGGAACGAAAGGGGATGCAGCTAGGGGCCGGAAGGCACTTCAAAGAGCGGTAAGTAATGCCTACAGTGCACCACAAGAGGTGCACTGACATTACTACCCCGCTACGGGGGATACAAGTAAGAGCAGTGGGTTTGCCTGGTTGAACTTCGGCCAAAGGCAAAATGCGCGTCGTTGAACTGTTGGACTACTATGAGATTCAGGGTCTCTGTAACACGGTTTTTTGGACTTTGCTCCTTGTCAAAGCATCGGATGTAGCTGAAAGTTGACATATGTATATTTTCAACCACACACAAATTTTGTCAGCATTATCAATAACCTAAACCCGATAGTTTTAATTTTTATAGAGTAAAAATGATCTAGCCGACGCCATGGCCAATGATTACGAGCCAAGAGTCGAAAAACATTCATTACGTAAGCAAGGTAAACAAACACCTTTTGACTAATGTTGCCCCGCCAATCCACCAGACAGAAATTTCCCAAAATCGGCTCTGAAACCCAAAGACTTTATGAATGGCGGAACGATACATAGATGTGGGTGGGGTATCAGTGCTAGCGTCGTAATACTACTGTAGCAGTGCCGCAACAGTATAGCAGTAATATACATGAATTAAAACGTTTAGGCCAACTGCTGGGATCCTTGAGAGCATTTAGCACTTCTTACAACTACTCGAGAAATTAGTTTTTATAGCCAGAAGTTAAATTTTCTAATCCAACAATGCCCATGGTAGCCTTCAGTGTTATCCTGAATTATAACGAGGCGAAAGTGGGTGGAGCCTCATGAAGTCACCATTCTGACGATAATTATTGGTGAAGGTTTAAAGCCAATATACGGTACTGGCTATTTTTTTCAGTAAATAGGTAGATAGCCAATAAATAAAAATTGCTTGACATTGGATATAGCAGTTATCAATCAAGCTTGTCTACTATGTTTTTGATAATTACCAACTATTCCCTACATCTTGTCAATCTGATTGTGACCTATAAAGTAGACTGTAATTTCTTTGGAAACTTATTTTGGGAGTTAGACTAATAATCGAAGTGTTTTTATATTTATTAACATATTTTGTTGGTATGTTCATTATGACAATTATCAGTGGAGAGGTTCCAGAGTTCATAAAGGTGTACTGCTTTGCTTGTATTTAAATTTGTATGTCATTGTTGCCAGAGGTTTAGCCTTCGTTACGTATAGCCAATCATCCATCGAGAATGAGGGAAGAAATGCTGTCATAAGTTACGTAACGAGTGCGTTCGAAACCTTTTCTCTGAGTAAGTTGGCCCGTCTTCAAAAAAGGTCACTTTTACATTATAAGTACCAAATTTATTCAAACCTACGTAGTGCAGAATACACTTAAAATTTATGTGTTGATATAATATGTATTCTGAATAAGCGTTATATTTATGAAATGCATAGATAAAAAGTTATTGCGAATTAACCGTGTTACAGAGGCCCTGAATCTCATAGTAGTCAATGGGATTCTTTAGCATAGAGAGAGAGAGAGAGAGAGAGAGAGAGAGAGAGAGAGAGAGAGAGAGAGAGAGAGAGAGAGATTTTGTTGAAAAAGAATCACCCTGAGATGCCGTTAAACGTTAACCCGCCACCAATCTTATGTGTTCACCAAAGTTCAATGGCCCAGACGCCCGATTCTAATTACAAATACTAACTGAATCCCCTTGTAAATCCATGTTAATTACTTATTTCTACGACAACAATAAAAATGACAATAATGAACACATGCACGCATATTCGATATCCTCTCGTAGTGTTATTCTTTAATGACTGATCGATGCAAAGGCCGATCAAACAACACTTAAAAACAAAATGTAGGAGCTTTAAATAAATTTCATTAAAAACTGCCAAATTCCTTCTTTATATAATTAATCAAGCAGGTTTTATAGTGGGCAGAGCTCAATTATGAAGTATATATATTACTAAGCGATCGCTTTAGAAAATGGACAATGGTCATTCTAACTGGTATCAACTTAACAATGCCTAACAATTCGTATATGCATATAAGTCTTACTGAAACACCATACGCAATGAAATGTCCTCTAGAAAAACAAGCAAAAATTGCGCCGAAGTTTCTTCGGTTCCATCGAGTTTTCTGTACAGCGTATAATGCTGTATAAAGCTATCAGCTACCACCGGCCAGAGCTCAGTTGCTTCCCGGACGCGGTCAAGTGAGGTGTGTCACACGCCTAAGGAGAGTGTTGCCACAAGAACGATCCACGGCTAACCTTACCCTTCAATAAAATATTAAACCACTGAGGCTAGAGGGTTGCAATCTGGTATATTTGGTGACTGGAGGGTGGATGATCAACCTACCAATTTGCAGCCCTCCAGCCTCAGTAGCTGTTAAGATCTGAGGGTGGTTAGAAAAAGTGCGGACGGACAGACAAAGTCATCGCAATAGTGTTTCATTTACAGAAAACCAATAAAACCTATTCACAGACGAACTGTCTTCGAAGAAAAGGAACGACCTTTCCCCAATACAAATTTGAACACTCATTCCCCACTCCAAATGCGTTAACTATTCAAACTGGGTGACATGGTGGGGGCACCAAGGTTCTTTCCACCTGGTGTCAAAGTTACGAATTTAAACATTTTACTGCATTCTTGGGAGAGAATTGCTTGTGGGACAGGGAAGGGGCTGGAACAGATTTTGGTATCAGTTTATAACCATGATTCATATACTACATGCATTAAGCTACAATAGTCTTTTAATATACTGTAATTTCATCCTCGGAGTTAATATATTTTTATATATGTTAACCGAAAGGGAATTTTTTAGTTGATAATAATTTCCTCTCGTGGATTGGAACCAGCGAATAGAGGAGAAATCAGGACTTCAGTGAAGTTACCGACTCCGCTGGTTCGAATCCACAAGAGGACGAAGTTATTGTCAACTAAAAAATTCCCCTTCGATTAACATATATGAAAATATATTAATTCCCAGGTAGAGCGAAAGACATTTGTAGCTTAATCCCCCCCCCCCCCCACCCCCCCCCCCCCCCCCACACACACACACACACACACACGCACACACACACACACACACACACACACACACATATATATATATATATTATATATATATATATATATATATATATATATATATATATTATAAATGTATATATAGATATAGGAGTATTATATGATCACCAAATATGCCAGGAAAGTGTGGATTATTTTGCAAATATACTCGGGTTTCATAAATCAAGATATTTTAATCCAAACTCTTATCACGTCCTTGTTTTTTTTTTCTTTTCTTTGGTGCATGATCACGAGACAGCAAGAATTCAAACTTCCTTCCTTCTTTATACAAACTATAAACACGAGACACATTCCATATGTTTTACATGATTACATTTTCACTTATGAAAAAAGCCACGATTTCCTTTGCTACTACTACATAATTATCTTAGCTTTACATCCCCCATTTTCTGCGCTGCTACTACGGCTGAGTTTACACCAAGCGAATCGAATCGACTCAAGTCATGAAGAATCAACACGATTCATGATTCGTCTCGATTCGCCGCCACACTAATTTTCATGTAACCGTTTAACACCAAGCGAATCGAAGCGACTCAATTCATGAAGAATCAACGCGTTTCATGATTCGTGTTGATTCACCACAATAATTTCCATGCAACCGTTGACACCAAGCGAATCGATATGATTTGAATTGACACGATTAGCTTGGTGTCAACGATAACATTGAAATTAGCGTGGCGAATCAAGACGAATCATGAATCGTGTTGAGTCTTCATGAAATGGGTCGATTCGATTCGCTTTGTGTAAACGAAGACTAAATATGTCACAAAACTTGACAGTACAACGTACGAACTAAGTACCACTTGCTACTCACTCAACGGACTACAATGAGATGAGTTAAATTCATTAATAATGTCCATAATTAATCTGTAAAATTAATTTTTTTTTCCAAACGTCAAATTAACTTTCCCCTTGGGAACAACAAACCGCAGACCACCCATCTTCGACCGCACTCCCAGCCTTGTTAGGACCTTGTCAAACGTGTATATTGCTCCGTGCCAATTAGAGGAACTTTCATCGCGCATTCATACTGTTGTTCCTAAGCATGTTTGTAAGTTGTCAACAAATCTGAAACAACGCGGAGGATTCCTGGAAACTGCCGACAGCGATTCGAAGTCTAAGCTCTGTTGTTCAGTTGCCCTGTTGACAGATCCAACTCCTTGTGTGATTGAATAATTAACCTTAATAACTGCACAACCCCTTTTTTGTTTTGTTTAAATACAAAAAAGTAAGCATGCAAAACAAAGATAATCTGAAAAGCATAGCCGCTCTGAATGAGAACAGAAAGGGATCATTTACAGGATACTTCACTAATTGAATTATTTTCGATGAAATTTTAAGATACACAATAAAACCGGGGTAAAAGGAAACGAATACACTACGAAAAACAATACAAGTAATATAAAATTCCTCTGGGGGTCAACGGAAAAAATCTGAGGATAAAATTGAAATATATTCTTTTTACATTAAAGGGTACTCGTAAACACCAAAAAAAAAAAAATAAAAAAAAAAATAAACTAAACTGAAATAAAAGATGAAGCTGAAATAAAACTGAACTGGAAGGAGATAAAAAAGACAAATAAGGAGGATATTTACAAAATATATGCTAACTTGGATAACATTCAAATGGCGGAAAAAAAAAAGAAACTAAGCTCTCCGAGACAACTGCAATTATATCTCTCAGACTACCAGAGTCAAGGAGCCTTGGAAGAGAATAAGAAACAAAGTCCACAGCGAATGAAAAGAAAGGCAACACCAAAAGCAAAACACAAAAACAAAAATAAGCTTCTCCCCTGGGCCACGTGACGCGGCGTCGAGCAGCAGACAAAACGAGCGGATAATTTGGTTTGCATAATTTAAAAGGAAGCTTTCCGCCATCTCGAGACGGGAGACGGTGGCTCCCAAGACGTTTTCGGCCTCTGAAAGACCCCAGACCCTAGATTAATTCTGTACTACTCTCTCTCTCTCTCTCTCTCTCTCTCTCACACACATCAACTGTTACTATTTTCTCTCTCTCTCCCTCTCGCACACATCAATTGTTACTTCTCTCTCTCTCTCTGTGTGTGTGTGTGTGTGAGACCCCCCAAACACAAACACACATTAAATGTTACTATTCTGTGTGTGTGTGTGTGTGTGTGGGTTACACAAGCAAACACACACATTAAATGTTACTATTCTCTCTCTCTCTCTCTCTCTCTCTCTCTCTCTCATAAACACAAAATCATCCATTACAGAATGGTCGTCTCTACAACACGACTGGGAAAACCAGGACAAGTTCAGTATCATAATATCTGCAATAAAAGGAACAAAGCAAAACATAAAAAAAAATTAAAAATAAAAGAAAATTAATTTAAGCAACATAAAGACGACGGTGCCTTGGTGGCGTCTCACACACACACACACACTGCTTTGCTAAGCTCTGCAGAGAACATGAAAAATCAGATGATGAAAGCCGAGGAAATGACACTTCCGGTCGGGTTTCAAAACCCCAGCGTAATAAGTCTAAACTTTCAAAGAGGAGGAAGAAGAAAGCGCGACGCACTTCTGGCCCAGCCTCGTGGTAAATGCAAGCAAGAAGTCTCATATAACGGAAGGTTTCATTTGTCCCCCCCCCCCCCCTCCCCCTCCCCCTCCACCCGCCTCCCGAAACGAGGACAGGAGAGGTGATTTTCGCCAGTATGAACTTCGACCGAGTTAGGACACTCCTTCGCCCAAAACGACATTTCTCGTTAACGACGGAGGACCTGAATTGAAAGAATAACCTTTAAATTCAGTAAGTGAATATTAATATTTAATTTCCTTAAGATATAAAGCAACTATCCACCTGATTGTTTGTTTGTTTGTATGGTGTTTTTCCGTTGCATGGAACCAGTATTCAGCAACGGGACCAGCGGCTTTACGTGACTTCCGAACCACGTCGAGAATGAACTTCTATCACAAGAAATACACATCTCTAACCCCCTCAGTAGAATGCCCGAGAATCGAACTCGCGGCCACCAAGGTGGCAGGCCAAGACCATACCAATCACGCCACTGGGGCGCGTTATCCACCTGAGGAAATTGAACTCGAACGCCATTTCATTGGGTGCTACGTATAAACTTCTCTGCTGCTATTGCTGCAAAATTAAGTTAATAAATAAGTCAAAACGTACTTAGCGTCGCTCTGAGCTCACTTCTACTATAACTGCCACAGGTTATTTAGACTTACTTTCAGGTTATTTAGACTTACTTTACTGTCGATGTTATTGCATTCCGTCCGGCAAAATTGGTTCATGTTTAAGATCTGCTGTAGCAAACCCGTTATGAAATTACCCTATTGTTTTACCAAATTTTTATTTTTTCCAAGTAATATAAAAAATTGACGTTATGTTAATAAAATGAGAGAGAGAGAGAGAGAGAGAGAGAGAGAGAGAGAGAGAGAGAGAGAGAGAGAGAGAGAATTACTCTTGTATTTTACTAAATCTTTTTTCTTTCCAAGTAATATCAAACTTAACCTAATGTTACTAGAGTGTATGAGAGAGAGAGAGAGAGAGAGAGAGAGAGAGAGAGAGAGAGAGAGAGAGAGAGAGAGAGAGAATTACTCGTATTTTTTTCCAAGTAATATAAAATTTGACTGGAAAGTTAATAATGTGTAATTTGAAAGAGAGAGAGAGAGAGAGAGAGAGAGAGAGAGAGAGAGAGAGAGAGAGAGAGAGAGAGAGAGAGAATACCTTTTTACGTTACTAAATCTTTTATATTTTTTACAATATCAAACTTGACCTGATGTTAGTAATGTGTATTTTGAGAGAGACAGAGAGAGATAATCGCTCACTTTCCAAGTGATAGTACATACAACTCGAACCGCTTTCTTTTTCTTCACAAGATATAAAGACTGCTGCGAAAAAACTCCTGACCGTTTCTACCCTCTTGAAAACGATCGCCAAGACTATCATCCCGGCGATCAAATCACTGACGATGTAACTATTTTGATGAATGCGCCGCCGAGCACCAAGTATCATCAAGTGATTAATGAGTCGCAAAATATATTCATAGAGAGTTAATGAACTGGTAAGTGCTGCCTATCATGGGCAGTTAAGCACTGATTAATTAGAGATAAGTGATGGTCTGTCAGTGATTAATCTCGTCCTAATGGACTGTAATTAATCCTAATGGATGGTGTAATTTCATGTAGGATGAATTTTGACGCTCAAGGAGACTCACTCACTCAGGATTCATCCCGGCCACCGCCACACTCGCCGTGAAACAAACCCTTGGGAGAGGACGTCTGTCTTCCAAATACGACGAGAATTTTCGACACCAACTGCGGCTACTACTATTAAAACTCCCGGTAATAGTCAAAAGTGATAGTCGTCTCCATCTACAGATCTGAAATTCAAAAAGTAGGCCCCACCTAGCAGACGGGAACTATCTTCGACGAGTACCTGTTTACTACTACTTAACAGTCCAGTGTTGCCGATATGCAGAAGTTTCGTCTGCTATGCACAAATCAGAAGGTCTGCATTTTCCAGCACAATTCAGAGGGTCTGCATTGTCGTCTACGGGACACATCTCCAAGTTTACATACAGATCTGGATTCCACATATCCATTATGTCTGCATCTATTTCTTCATGGTTTACTCGCGTAAATTTCTTATATGAATTGTCGTCAATTTGAGTTTTACATTTATTCTTTATGGATATAAATGTACTCTACATAATTCGGTTGGAATTATGCAATTATTGCAATCAGCATAAATTGCTATGTTACCCGTGAGTTTCACAAATTCTTATAGGTACCCTTCTACCCACATTCTCTAATGTTTTAGTTACCCAATTATTATTATTTATTATTATTATTATTATTATTATTAATTATTATTATTATTATTTTATTATTATTATTATTATTATTATTAATTGATTATTATTTATTTATTTTTTTTTTTGGGGGGGGCAGTACATTTGCAGATCTGTCGGTACCACTTCTTACCACTACTGTAGTTGCTGTTGCCGTTAATATTGGTAGTAATAGCCATGGAAGTGATTGAAAAATTGGTGATTTACAATCATATTTATAACGATGATATTTAAAATGACACGCTTTAAAACCCGAAAAAGTATAAAATCATATAAAAGAAAGTTGACGTGTAAAAACGCTATTAGTAGAAGTGGTGGTAAAAGCAAATATAATAATAATAATAATAATAATAATAATAATAATAATAATAATAATAATAATAATAATAATAATAATAATAATAATAATATGCCACTACTACTGAGAACAGTATATTTCATATCTCCAGAAATCCTATAATCCAGTAAATAAAAAATAAAAAAGGAGTTTTTTCCTATATAGAGTAAAAAAAAAAACGAGTTTTTCCTTCGTTTCATCGAGTTCCAAAGCATTAGCGAGGGAAGTGTCTGTTATCCCAGAGATTTACATAATCCGCAGACGTTAATGACGACAGGAGAGTAGAGAAAAAAAAAAGCCATCCGTTTGCCAAAGTGAATCCTTCCGTCAAGGAATTTCCATCTTCCAATGGAGATGAAGGTTCACGGATCGCAGCCACTTAAATATATAAAAAGGATGTATTTAGGGCACTTAAGGATGTAGCCCAAAGCATAGACATCCTACGAAATGGTAGGTGACAACATGGCACGAAAGATGAACACAAGTGAAAACAAAAAAATCCTTTCAATCATTCATACTCCTACCTAAGAAAATAAATAAGTTCAGAAATAAACTAGGTGCGATCCGACCACCAGCTTACTGGAGGCGCGTGCTCAAATCTACAGTCAAATAGCCCCGTTGCTTCACCGACGAAAATGAAAATATATACGCTATATTTTATTAAAAATATTTTTTCTGTACTGTTTAAAATGCATATTATCTTATATTTTCATTCTAATAAATAAATCACAAATATACTATCCTAAAATTCCTGTATCTGTAACTCAACGTGAAACATCTTTTTCAGACCTTTTTAGGTTCTTCCATAGGGCTTTCCTACCCCCACCACAACAAGAAAAACAACAACAAGAGGAAGAAAAACAACATAGTAGTTTGTAAGCTTACTCCCCAAGTATAGGAAAATAAAGATTAAAAATAAGTTGATACGTGAAGAAAAATTACATCTTTAAAAGAAATAAAAAAACATAACAGCCTTCATAAAAAAAAAAAACTAATGCGTGTTGGGATGTATGCATTACATCCCCCACCCCCCAAACCAATGGATTCTCCAACGAGATGGAAGTTTTACCGCTCAAGTTACTTGAGTAAATGAACTAAAGGATGCTCATCTGACAACTCATCCTAGTGAGTACACTCAGGCGTACTACTGCCCTTTGAAAGTATATGAATGGGTTAGGAGAATACCCCTAATCCTTGATCGATTTCTAACATTCTTGCTCCTATTAAAAGGAAGACGACCCATAACATGTACTGCTTCTAACTCTTTGATAGTCCATATTATTTTTAATTTCAAGTCAATAAGTCAATGGGCCCATGGGCTTGTTCCATAAAAATAGGGGCATATTTTGAATAATAATAATAATAATAATAATAATAATAATAATAATAATAATAATAATAATAATAATAATAATAATAATAATAATGACAAAGTCAAGAAGAAAGTATCACTCATTGATGTCGCAATACCATGGGACACCAGAGTTGAAGAGAAAGAGAGGGAAAAATGGATAGTATCATGATCTGAAAATAGAAATAAGAAGGATATGGGATATGCCAGTGGAAATCGTACCCATAATCATAGGAGCACTAGGCACGATCCCTAGATCCCTGAAAAGGAATCTAGAAAAACTAGAAGCTGAAGTAGCTCCAAGACTCATGCAGAAGAGTGTGATCCTAGAAACGGCGCACATAGTAAGAAAAGTGATGGACTCCTAAGGAGGCAGGATGCAACCCGGAACCCCACATTATAAATACCATCCAGTCGAATTGGAGGACTGTGATAGAAAAAAAAAAAACAAAAAAAAAACAAAAAAACATAATAATTAATAATAATAATATTGTTAAAAATAATGGCAGAATGAAGCGAGTTGATTTTATATATTGTTTTTACTATTTTTCTTACAATTCGCTAAGAAAAATAAAGAAAACTATGTATAAAATCAACTCGCTTAATTCTGCCATTCTTTTTAACAGCATTTGCCTATAAGAGGGTTTTCTACCAAAAATAATAGAAAAGATAATATATAATATATAAGATTAATTCTCTGAATTCTGCCATTTTATTCAACAGAATAATAATAATAATAATAATAATAATAATAATAATAATAATAATAATAATAATAATAACAATAATAATGTTCTAAATGGTCCACAATAATATAATTGTTAAAAATCTCATGTAAAACTCTGTAAAAGCTTTCGAACCCTCCTCTGGGTTCATCTTCAGCAAAGCTTTTAACAATGATATTATTGTAGACCATTTATTGTTATTAATATTAGAGATAAGAGAGTTTTTTTTCAAATAATAATAATAATAATAATAATAATAATAATAATAATAATAATAATAATAATAATAATAAAGTAGCTCCAGGACTCATGCAGAAGAGTGTGATCCTAGAAACGGCGCACATAGTAAGAAAAGTGATGGACTCCTAAGAAGGCAGGATGCAACCCGGAAACCCCACACTATAAATACCACTCGGTCGAATTGGAGGACTGTGATAGACCATTAATAATAATAATGTGGATTAGGAGAACTTACAGGATCCAAGCACAAGTATGCGGATTTTATTTTCCCTTTGACAGAATATGCAGTAAAGCGATTCCAGAGCATTACACGCAATTTGTTGCATTGAATTACAGTTAATTGCGCATTCGATCGCCCTCCTAAAACACAATCCTGGTTTTGTGTGGTATGTTAGATTCAGAGCTCGAGCAATGGCTGTGACCTCCGCCGTATGGACTTGAATGAACAATCTGGTAGTCTTGCCTCGTACGCCTTACTATAAAGGCTTATTTCACAAAGGGACCACACTACTGAATTCCGTATGAAAATTCCGTACGCATATAAAGAAAATCAGAATCCCTCGAGGCATCAAAATGACATTTCA
>NC_061091.1:11980768-11990768 GCF_015104395.2 Macrobrachium nipponense | reverse complement strand
TCAACTTCCACCATTTCGAAAGAGTTCATTACTTGCATTATTCAAACTGAAGAACATTAACATCCGGCTGAATATGTCAGAAATATGCAGGGCATAATTTCCAGTGTACCGAATATACATGTAAAAAAAAAGGGAAAGGTTTCTAATAGACATCTGCTTCTTATCAGTACTTGAAAGCGTTACATGGCGTCTCAAGCACTTCAGTCAAGAGCAAATAGCCGGGCTGCAATTACAGTCGTACGGACATACAGACTGAAATTACTCTAGTATCCCTCTTCAGGCGATTTGCTTGAGAGAGAGAAGAGAGAGAGAGAGAGAGAGAGAGAGAGAGAGAGAGAGAGAGCCAGCCCACGCATATCCAACCACACTCCACACATCAAAGCGAAAAAGACTAATTTAATTAAATTCGCTACTAAAGGGAAACAAAAAGTTGTCTTCTATTTTCTGTATTCATTTTTTATCCCTCTCTCTCACTCCTTCATCCTGTCAAAAGGAGATGGTATCAAAATGAATTAAGATCGCGCTATGGGAAGGGGAGACTGACCAAATCCGTCTTATCTTTTATTCATGGCTGACTTCATTCGTATTCATCAACTATTTCTATTCGCCTAATCATCTTTGTTTCTTAATGCGCAGAATTATGATGCTCTGAGAAAATTCTAGCTGTCTATCTTTCGGAGAACTGGACGCTCTCTCTCTCTCTCTAATGATGTTTGTTTGTTTGTTTGTATGGTGCTTTTACGTTGCATGGAACCAGTGGTTATTCAGCAACGGGACCAACGGCTTTACGTGACTTCCGAATCACATCGAGAGTAAACTTGTATCACCAGAAATACAAATCTCTAATCCCTCAATTGAATGCCCGAAAATCGAACTCGCGGCCACCGAGGTGGCAGGTCAAGACCATACCGATCACGCCACTGAGGCGCTTCTCTCTCTCTCTAATGAATTTCTATTTCTTTTGCTCCCTTAGTTTCTCTCACTCTCTCTCTCTCTCTCTCTCTCTCTCTCATGATCATCCCCTTTCTTTTATTCATCTATTCTTTATCCGCCCCTTTCCCTATCGGCTCTCTCTTTGATAGATAGCTCATCTCTCTCTCTCTCTCTCTCTCTCTCTCTCTCTCTCTCTCTCTCTCTCTCTCTTTCTCTTATTCCTCTTTCACTTCACCCCCTTGCTCTTTGCGTCTTCCCTTTCCTGCCTTGGAGTTTGGAAACCTTTTTCCTTCAGTCCCCTGATTGAGAAAAGATATTGAAATTCAAAAGGTGAGAAATTGAATACGATGGCGAGATAATACGAGAGAGAGAGAGAGTGAGAGAGAGAAGCAGGGATGTATGCATCATTTCATCGTACGTTTTTAAGAGCCCTTAAAGGCATACTTTCCAAAAAAGGAAAGAAAATTCCGTAAGGAATAAGAGTGAAAAATGCGTATCTTTCTCTATCAAAAATACATAAAATGCCATAAATGAACTGATACATGGACTAAAGAAACAAACATCAATTGTGATTCAACGATAAGTTGAGAATGATCTCTATCGTAAAATGTAGGATAAATATCTATGAAAACTAATACAATTTAACGGTGCGCACTAAAGTCCTTTTTCTATGGAACGAGTTTGGCTATCCACACCGATGTCATTAACATACATATTAATAGATAAAATGTAATTTGCATGTGTTGTAAACATGATAATCTTATTGACCGCTAGTTGCTTTCAACAAAGGGCATGTGATATGTGATCAGTTCAGGTAATAATAATAATAATAATAATAATAATAATAATAATAATAATAATAATAATAATAATTGAAAAAGAAACCCACAAATTCTATTTGTAACTTGTTTACTTCTAAGTATTTACATTTAGTTTTACTCCACACTCGAGTACTTTCAGGCCCTTCTGTGGCCCATTCTCAAGAGATGTTGGGATGTTAGCCTGGGTCAAGGCCCAGCAGTCTTCTGACCCAGGCTAACATCCCAACATCTCTTGAGAATGGGCCACAGAAGGGCCTGAAAGTACTCGAGTGTGGAGTAAAACTAAATGTAAATACTTAGAAGTAAACAAGTTACAAATTGAATTTGTGGGTTTCTTTTTCAATCTTCAGAAGAAAACTGAAAGAAGTTTTTGTTTGGTTCAATAATAAAATAATAATAATAATAATAATAATAATAATAATAAAATCATGGAAACATCTGCAGAAATTATGTCAATTAAAAAAATCCCTGACCAAAGCATCAGTTAAATGAAAGAAAAATGTTGACTGAAAAAAAAATATATATATATATATAACATTGGCATTATCATTAACTACATAGACTTTCTTTTTGTTTAAACTTCAACGTGGAATAAAAAATAATAAATAAATAAAAAATATGAAATACAAAAATTCTATCAGTTGCAAAACTCTGATCAATGTAGCAGTAATAGTAATACAAACAACCTAATTAAGAAGCAACTGGTTAACACTTACAAATATTAGGTAAAAACCGATTTATGAGTTTGATATCTGAAATTGAGACTTTCAAGCCAAAGACTGGGCACTTTCGATCATTCAGTGCTTGAGACAGTGAAAGGAGGGCGTTGGAGTGGTTAGACAGCAAGATGAAGAGATACAAATAACACAGGATGAAGTACAAGGATATTAAACTAACAGTTAGAGGTGCTCGACATGAAAATTATAGGGAGGAATAGATGAAAAAAAAAAACTAATTTTCTGATAACTTGGCTGAGTAATCGAAGTAAAATGAGTGAAAAATGAGACTAAAAGGAACTGGAAAATGAGAAAGTTCCCCAACGATATTAGTGTGAGACGCTATAACAACCAAAATATCCATTAATTATAATAAAAGCTTGCTCAAGCAATTTAGATGTTACAGTTGTGTTAATATTACCTCACATTTATGTAATTTCTCTTTACCGTTATCTAAATTAATAATAACAATAATAATAATAATAATAATAATAATAATGAAGAAGGATGTAACCCGGAACCTCATATTTTAAAAACCACACAGTCGAATAGGATGACTGTGATAGTAAAAAAAAATAATATATAATAATAATTGGGGAAAACTCTATCACGAGTGTATGTATATGTATATGTATATGTATATATATATATATATATATATATATATATATATATATATATACTACTATATAATGTTCTAAGGGGTCCACAATAATGAAAAATGGTAGAGAATTCGTGTATAATTTAAAAGCACTTTATAAAGCTTTCGAACCCTAGCCTGGGTTCAACTTTGGACTGAAGATGAACCCAGGTTAAGATGCTAAAGTTTTATAAAGTGTTTTTAAATTATACACGAACTCTTAAAATTTTTTTTTATTATTGTGGACCCTTTAGAACAAACAAACAAACAACAACAACAACAACAACAACAACAACAACAACAACAACAATAATAATAATAATAATAATAATAATAATAATAATAATAATAATAATAATAATAATCTAAAATAAGTATAATAATAACAATGATAGCAACAATACTATCTGAACTGCTGGATAAATGTAACCTGCTAATACATGGACCTTAGAACTCAAGAGGTAAATTTGAGAAATATTTTAAGAGGCGATTTTATTTTATTGTTATATATATATATATATATATATATATATATATATATATTATATATATATATATATATATATATTCAGGAATTTTCTTTAACCCATAACAGTCTCACTGCCTACCAAATTTCAATGCTGTTTGCCCCGAAGTTTTCAATTATTTTCTCGGCGAATATCAGAAGAATGATAAAAACATATGGAACAAGAATTCCACACTGTGTGAAACTGTGACATTATAACAATTAGTGCCGCCAACCCCCAACCCCCCTTTCCTCACGCTTCACAAACTGTTCCTCGTCATTTGACACAAAGAAAGCGAACTCATTATGCAGAATGAGTTTATCCTCCATGTAAATGGTCTCTGATTGGAGAGGCGATGTTTGCAGGCTAACGAGTCCTCCTGACTAGAGAGGGGAGGAGGAGGAGGAGGAGGAGGAGGAGGAGGAGGAGAAAGGGGTGGGGCGCAGTGCGGTCTCTTGTGATCCTCGAAACGGTAGATATGCAAACAAGAATTTGGGGAGAGGTTAAGGGATACAGTCGACAAAAGGCGCTGTCACTTGAAAGCAAGGTATAACACCGATGCTTATTTGTTATGAATGAAAATACGCAGTGTTGAAACTATGTGTATATATATATATATATATATATATATATATATATATATATTATATATATATATATATATCTAATATATATAATACAATATATATTAATATATATATATATATATATATATATATATATATATAAGGGTTATTAACAGGGCAAGTTTACAAACTTGAATGAATAGCTAATACGGATAGAAAATGGTCAGAGATGAGATATGTTTAAAACTTCCCAATATAACGACGCATCTGTCAACATAAGAAAGCCTTACAAAAATACACTTGCATTAAGTCAGTACCCAAAAAAATCCGTTTGAACGTTTTTATTATGGCTTTGTAGCTTCATAAATTAATATATCATCATGCCATACCCTTTACTTTTAAACAGCAGTTGCCAGAAATTTGAGCTTAAAGGGTTACTTCTTTCCAAAAGCCATAGCCTTTTTCGCAATGATATCTTGGACGACACTTGAAATCTTTTTATTTATTCATTTATTTATCTAATCTTAGACTTTTAGAGACTTTCATTACATCAAAGACTAAGCAAGACTATGCCGTAAATTTCATCTAGTTTCCATTCGTAGATTGGAGAGAATAGAGAATAGAATATAGAATTTAGGCCAAAGACAAAGCGATAGATCCTACGAGGTCATTCAGCGCTGAAAGGGAAATCGACTGCAATAAAGTTTGAAAGGTGCATCAACAGTTGCACTGTGAAATAATTGTCAGGAAAGGGTGGAAAGTCAGATGGAGTGTTATTTACCTTCCGAAACCACTAGAATATCATGATAGCATTTGGTCAGAAAAATGGAATTTGGACGAAGAAATAAATAAATTCTTTATACATTTTTGGTAAAGGGATAATGCATGGCCTAAAGTAAAGTCTCAATATAATAATAATAATAATAATAATAATAATGATGATGATGATGATGATGATGATGATATAATAATAATAATAATAATAATAATAATAATAATAATAATATTAATAATAATATATATATAATAATAATTTGCTCGTCAAAAGTCCCTTAAATCAAATGAGACAATATCCCAAAAATAAAAGAATACTTTTTACAATGATGATTAATTAATCACCTAGGGTACCATACATCTAATTAGAGATACGTTACAATATAAAGCAACGGGCATTATTTTGCACATATTTAATATAATGAAAAAAATTAGTTTCCAATGAAATTTTTAGACCTACAATATAAATACTTTCTAGGTCTTCAAGTAATTGCCGTGAAAAGAGCAGATTCAATAACTTTCAAGTTTGAACTATTTAGTACCTAATGATTGATATAACTGTAATAATGTCTGGCTTTCTGTGAAACAAAATTTTTTTATATAAATTTTTTACAAATTTTTAAAGAAACTGGCGTGAAAACAGTAGGTTCAATCCCTCGGGAGTTAAAAACTATTTATATTATACTTCACAGTCTTAGGAAACATACACATACACACACACACACACACACACACACACAAATATATATATATATATATATATATATATATATATATATATATATATATATATATATATATATAAAGGTATGAATGTAGGTCTTCATGCTTTTATAATGCACACATATCTACATACATTATACATACAAACGTGAGGGTTAAAATGTAGCGATCATTTTGATATAAAAGGTTCAGTTACAATACAACAGACATAACCAAATACGAAATTTCGTGTATATATCTTGCTCATCATACGAAAATGACAGATGTGTAAATCTTCCACAGCTAACCGTATACATTTAGCAAACCAAATCACATAGATAACAGGATCATATAGCATCTAGATTTAGCACGACAGAGGATGCTGATTTACGTCAATCAACCGCATAAATTTTCCTCAGCTGCCTTCATCGGGAGGACGTTCCCCATGAATAGTCCTAAGGCGATAAGGGAAGGTCTAGATCACATCACACACTCGAGCGCATTTGGAATGCATGGAGGAGATGGCCTAGGAACCGGATCCCCGCGAAGCAGGTCACAGTGGCATTGTCCTCGATCGAGTCGGGGAGGGGCTCTATGCAAGGGAGCGTGATATATACATAAATCTGTGTGTCCCTCGTGATCTCCTCTCCCAGTCGCTGATGTGCAACAGGGCTGCGTTTGTCTTTAAGTCTAATACATCTGGATCTCTATGGCCTCAGCGCCCCCCCCCCCCCCCCCCCCCCCCCCCCTTCTATTCCGCAGTCTCAAGCAATTCCATCTCTGGATCAATCGGTTCTGCGTCGGTTGATTGACGTTTCTCAATAACTGGAGTTTCTCTTCTCAATAACTGGAGTTTATCCGAGAAACAGTTTTAAACTTGATTTCCACGGCTGTATTTCGATGGACGAGATTATTTCGGGTTTTCACCTGTTGTTATAGCGTAGTTCTTTATGTTTTTTTTTTTAATATAGATAAATGCATATTTTTTTTACACAGTGCTATCATCTCAATGAAATTTCGTCTGTACTTCGATGAACGAGATTATTTGCATTTTCACGTGTTATAGCGTAGTTCTTTATGGTTTATTTTATAGATAAATTCATAATTTTTTACACAGTGCCATCATCTCATTGAAATTTCGTCTGTACTTCGATGGACGAGATTATTCGCATTTTCAAGATTATTCGCATTTTCAGCTGTTGTATAGCGTAGTTCTTAATGTTTTTCTTAATAAATAAATTCATATCTTTTAAACGGTACCATCATCTCATTGAAATTTCAGAGATTTGTTATCATTTTGATTTTCGTATAATTCTGATTTTACCCTAAACGTTCTCTCGTAAATTTTCTTTTCCGTCGCATTCAAGAAGTATTCCATTTCCTTCAGCGTCAGGTACTACTTATAGTTATTGCCGTTTCTGCATTTATTCCGACTCTCATTCTTGCCCAGCGACTGGGGTTTTTTATTCCCCTAATAATGACGATGTGAACTGGTTACAGATGCAGTGTTTCACCGTTAAGTCTTTTCGGTCGCTACATTTACGCTTTAGAGCAAATGGACCCCGTTTTCCTATTTCCAGAGCATCCCATTTAATTACCGCTAATTTCTTCATTAATTAAACCTTTGGAGAATTAACTCGCGCTGTTATAAGGCCAAAGCCTATTTCGCCTGACCCGTTTTCTCCCACAGTTTAAGCCCCACTCTCTCTCTCTCTCTCTCTCTCTCTCTCTCTCTCTCTCTCTCTCTCATATCTTCCACAGAATTCCAAAGGCTGCATTAATGAGAAAGCTGCAAAAGGGGAAGAGCATTAAAAAAAAGAAAATAAAAAAAAGAGGGGAAAAAAAGGGGGTCGGAATAAACCGACTTGACAAGGAGACAAATGGCATTTTCAAAAGCATTTACTTAAGAGGAGCACGTGCGAGTACCAAAAGAGGGGGTAAAAGAGGTGTTAAAGAAAAAGAGGGGGGAAGGGATGGGAGGGGATATTGTGGGAAGGGGAAATCAAAGAAGAAGAGAGGGAGGGGAAGGGGATTGGATATTTTGTGGGAAGGGGAATTCAAAGAAACAGAAAATAGAGGGGAGGGTAGGGGATATTATGGGTAGGGAAAATCAACAAAAAAGAGGGGGAGGGGAGGGGATATTGTGGGAAGGGGAAATCCAAGAAAAAGAGGAATTAATCCATTGATTTATCCAGTAGATGAAGCCTATTCACATGGAACAACCCCGCTAAAGGGGCCACGGACGTAAAATTCAAGCTTCCAAAGAATATGTTGTTTTCAACCTCCCACCGCAGACCCCACACCGCGGCAGTAACTGATCATGATAGACAGCCAGTGATTTTTCATCGCCCTAGGGGAGACGCGAACTCGCGACATCTGAGTGGCATCCCACGACACTAACCACAATACCAGCTACCAGTATAACCCAAATTGGGAAACAATATAATTTTTAGGAGCCCCGAGGCGAAATGATGGAAGTTAAAACGAAACAGCCAACGGGCAAAATATCAGGTACTTTAAGGGAGATGTTTCGTTCTATTACAGCGTCGCCCACTGAGGCGAAATACATCAAAATTAGTCTGCCGTGGAACATTCCAGTCATCCGGAGAGGAGAAATGTTAAAGAATGAAAGGTAAGATTACTAATCTGGGTCGATTCTGCACATAAATCAAAATAAAACTGGGGAGAACAGACCGTGGGCGGATCTCAATTTGGAGCAAGTCCCATTTTAAATGCTTATGATTTGCAATCAAACCTTAATATTAAGAGTTCTACGGCTATAGGCCTTCTCCGATTTCAGCAGCGGAATAGAAGCATTAGCATATGACCACAGACTTGACAAAACACTTATATATTTACAATCTTTGATGCCATTTGCTTATTTTTTTTATCTACTTCTTTCGTTTATGAAATCTGCATGTTACTTATATTGAAAAATATATTGCACACACTATTCAGTTACACTTAACAGGATTATGTCACTTCTACAGCTACTTTATGGTCTGCCTCTCATTTACATCTAGTTAAGTGGTTTAATAGATAATGCATAGTTCTAATTTCATTAGGGTATATGAATTTAATATCATTACTGCTTATAAATTGCACTACATTGTAAATTATTATTAGAAGTCTAGAAATACCCACGTACATAAAAAAAAAATCCCTATTTAGGGTACAATGAAGCCACTCGCTTTGCTGCATAAAAAACGAAAGCAAAAAAGAATGACAACGATTGCAATAAGGATGGAGCGATGATGCAATTGCTCCATTCTACAACAATGAGAACGAAACACAAATGTTGCTCCTGATTCGAACTTCGGAG
Source organism: Macrobrachium nipponense (assembly GCF_015104395.2). NCBI lineage: Eukaryota > Metazoa > Arthropoda > Malacostraca > Decapoda > Palaemonidae > Macrobrachium > Macrobrachium nipponense. The sequence continues at coordinate 11,981,788 of NC_061091.1, read as the reverse complement.
CAATTTCCTCCTGATGGAATTCACAGTCCCGCCTAATAAATCCATCCGGTTGCTAAAAGGGGAAAACTCCGCGAGAGAGAGAGAGAGAGAGAGAGAGAGAGAGAGAGAGAGAGAGAAGGCACAATGACAACTGATCCGACGCCGAGTGGGAGTTAATCGCGAATAAAAGAAACGCGTCCATTTGCATCATCATAAATGCTTTTAAATTGTTAAAAGCCAGCGTACCTCATGTGAAATAAGAGGAATTATTTTCGGGGCCTTTTTAGAATCAATTAGCGCAATCGTTTGAACGTACATTATTCTACGAAATGAGGATCAATGTGAATGCGGCTCGGTCGTCGATATATATATATATATAGCCTATATGTATTGTACACATAAAAAGGGGTGAGGTCATTTTGCAACATCGCCATTTAGGTATAGTCTTTCAATACTCATTACGTCTATATATATATATATATATATATATATATATTATATATATATATATATATATATATATATATATATATATATATATATATATAATATATGTATATATATATATGTATATATATAGTATATATATATAGATATATATATATATATATATATATATATATATATATATATATATATATATATATGTACTTCCATTCACAAACAAAAGATTATAGTATTTATTATTATAATATTCTATGAGTAAAATTTTCACGTGAAAATATGAAAATATTTTTTACAGAACGATTTATATATATATTAATATATATATAATATATATATATATATATATATATATATATATATATATATATATATATATATTGAAAAAATATGAAATATACGTAGTGTGAAATTATAGTATATTATGCACATGATGGTTGGAGAGTGAAGGTTTTTGTACTATTAGCAATTTCGCCAAATTCCAGTAATTTACTCAAGTACTCCTTTCGTAAAGATTGTACAATTTACAATACTATAGCGAGTCACTTTAAAAATGCTGTCCAAAGTAACTGCCTCCCATATTGTGCAATTAGGTCA
>NC_061091.1:11920768-11975768 GCF_015104395.2 Macrobrachium nipponense | reverse complement strand
TCCATGATATTTTCTGCTATTCCTTCTTTCTGTTTCCATGCCTGAATTATCATGTAGCGTTCTCTTCTCCTTTCTAGACTATATAATTTTAAGAATTGTAGTCTTTCCCAGTAGTCTAGGTCCTTAACTTCTTCTATTCTAGCTGTAAAGGACCTTTGTACACTCTCTATTTGTGCAATATCCTTTTGATAGTGTGGGTACCATATCATATTGCAATATTCAAGTGGACTACGAACATATGTTTTATAAAGCATAATCATGTGTTCAGCTTTTCTTGTTTTGAAGAAGTGCCGTAACAACATTCCCATTTTTGCTTTACATTTTGCCAACAGAGTTGCTATTTGATCTTGCATAACATGTTCCTATTCATCATCACACCAAGGTCTTTAACTGCTTCCTCATTTGTGATGGTCTCATTATTAGGTCCCTTATATGCATATAGCTTTCTTTCTCTGTCTCCATAATTTATTGATTCAAATTTATCAGAGTTAAATACCATCCTATTTACCTCTGCCCAATCATATACTTTGTTAAGGTCTCTTTGTAGAGCGTTCCTATCTTCATCACAAGTAATTTCTCTACTTATTCTTGTGTCATCTGCGAAACTACTCACTACCGAATCCTTCACATTATTGTCTATGTCTTCAATCATAATAACAAACAGTATTGCAGCTAACACCGTACCTTGCGGCACACCGGATATTACCTTGACTTCATCCGATTTCTCGTCGTTTGCAATAACTATCTGTTTTTCTGTTGTGTAAAAATTCTTTTAACCATCTTCCTACTTTATCCACGATATTGTGTTTTCTAATTTTCTTGCTAATATATTATGGTCTACTTTATCAAAAGTCTAAATAAACCACATCTGTTTCATTTCCGATTTTCATATTTTTGAATATGTTCTCACGGTGGACTAACAGTTGGGTTTGTGTACTTTTTCCGGGTACGAAACCATGTTGTCCTTTATTAAACAAATTATTTTTTATTAAATGTTTCATAATATTTTTCTTCATTACCCTTTCATACACTTTCATAATATGTGATGTTAGACTCACAGGCCTATAATTACTTGCCTCTAGTCTTGATCCACTTTTGAAAGTAGGGGTAATATATGCTAATTTGTGCTCATCATAAATCTTGCCTGTATCTACACTTTGTCTTAATAATATTGCAAGTGGCTTTGCGATAGAATGAACTACTTTCTTTAACAAAATAGCAGGAATTCCATCAGGCCCTGCAGCAGCTCCATTTTTAATTTCATTAATAGCCTGCACAATATCAGCTTCATTAATATCTATGTCAGCTAAATATTCACTATTTTCATCCCTTACTTCTATATCATTATCTTCATTATCTATTCTAGGGGTGAATTCTCTCTTATATCGTTCTGCCAGTATGTTTGCAAATTTCCTTTTTTTCATTCGTTAATCTCCCTTCAATTCTCAGAGGGCCTATTTCTATTCTTCTTTTATTCATCTTCTTCGCATATGAGTATAATAGTTTGGGGTTTTGCTTGATATTTAATAGGGTTTTTTCTTCCAAGTCCCGTTTTTCATTTTCTTTTGATTGTATATCTTTTGTTCTGCATTTTCTATCTTACTTTTTAGTTCTATAACTTTCCATGCATTTTTTTCTTTTGCAAGACCTTTTTTCCACTTTCTGATTTTCTGGAACAAGATCCTTCTGTCTCTTGGTATGCATGAATGATGTTTACTTTTCTTCTTCGGTATATATTTTTCCACTATTTTCTCCAATATTTTATATAATATCTCCGTATTTACCCTTATGTCATCACTTACGAAAATGTTATCCCAATCTTTGTTTAATTCTTCATTAATTTCTGACCATTTTATATTTTTACTGTAGAAGTTGTATTTTCCATATCCTTCCCACTTTTTCATTTCTTGCTTATCTCTATTTTCACTTGCTTTGGAATGAACTGTTAATTCTATGACATTATGGTCTGAAATATTCGCATTATAAACTATTATTTCTTTAACATAATTCATCTCGTTCACAAATACTAGGTCTAAAGTATTTTCCTTTCTTGTTGGCAGGTGATTTATTTGTTGAATGTTGTATTCTAGTAGCATATCTAATAGCTTTTCAAATTGCCTCTTATCTTCTGCACTACTATTACTCTCTTTTTTATATGTATAAGTACAACCACAATCTCCTATTCGTTCTTTCCATTCTACAGAAAGGAAAGTTGAAGTCACCAGATAGGAGAATAGTCCAGTCCTTGTGATTTCTACATATATCATCCAATTTTTCAATTATTAAATCAAACTCTTTAGTATTAGGAGGTCTATATATTACTATGTTCATCAATTTTTCAGATTCAAATTCTACCGCTATTAGTTCACATTCTGAGTTACTATATTTCTCATATATTTTTCCTTGTTTTTTGTCTTTCCCATATATTGCGGTTCCCCCTTGATTCCTATTTTTTCTATCTGATCTATAAGTTTGGAACCCTTTTATTTGATCATCATTCCCAGTCTCTTGGAATACCAGGTTTCACTTATATTCATTATATCTATTTTCTTTTCATTTTGGGTTAGTTCTTCTAAGTACTCTATTTTTCTTTTTGAGTTACTCGTAACTAAACCCTGCGCATTCATCACTATGATGGTTTGCGTGTTTTCTCCTTCATTTAATACTGGTAGTAATAAGGATTTTCCCATGTCTCTTTCCTGTTCTGGTATGTTGTTCTTTTTTTCATTTCCAGAAATTCTGACATTAAAAAATCCAACTTTTCCATAATATTTGATCTTCCTTCATCATAATTATTCATTTTGTGTCTGAATCTGGCAATTTTCCTTTCTCCGTTTCTGCAATATCCTCTTGCATAATAAATACAGTTATTATCTCTTGAGTATAATTTCGGAGCTGATGCTTTGAAATTTTTTGCTGACACCTCTGCATATCTCATGGTGGTTTGCTTTTCTCTTTTACCTGATATTCTTGATTTCTCTCTTTATTTGTTTCTTTCTTATTTTGGATTTTATTACTTGGTTGGTTATTTATTTGATTATGAATCATGGCTACAGGGTGCATATATTTGCATTTTTTGTCGAACTTACATCCTTTTCCTTCTTTTAGGTTTTTACATATTTTTGGATGCAGATCTCTGCAATCATCCCCATATCCATCTAAGTATGCACATTTACCATATATTTCATAGTTTTGACATATCTTAGGATGTTTGTAGTAACATCTTTCTCCAAATCTGCAATTCCCTCTTTTCAAAAGGTTGCAGATTTTGTCTTTCTTGTCTATTTTTTCCTCTTTCCCGTCATTGTATAGATCTGGGTAGAGCCTCTTCGGGATTTGCTTTTCTGTTGTCATATCGTAATTTATTTCTTCGTAGGTATGCTGCTTTATTGCCTCATATGTAGTATCAATGAGTATCTCTGCATCCATCTTTTATCTTGTTCTTTGTTTTCCTTATTTTTTTCTGTCATTTCATTTTTGTTTACTTCTTCTCTTCGTTTTGCCTCTTCTTCTTTTTCTTCTTCTTCTTCCTCTTCCTCTTCTTCTTTCATCCTCAACTATTTGTACATTCAATCCTTGATTTAATAACATTGTCTATCCATGATAGACATGTTGAACAAAAAATTCTTGTATCTTTTCTCAAATCTTGTATTACCTCAGCACACTGTGGATGGGTCGGAATGTTGCATGCAGCACATTTTCTGATTAGGTTTTGTGGATTGACTATGCTATACCAAACCTTACACAGTTTGCATGCTTTTGGCATTCTTTTTCCTAATGCATTAATTAGGATATTCACAAGATTCACCTTATTCATTTTCTTTGTCGGAATATGTTGGTTTATGTATATTTTCTTTATGAGTCTCTTGACCACTTGGATTTTATTTGGAACTTCTTCAATTATTTTCAAGATGTTTTTCATTAGATTTGTTCCAGTTTGAAGGATTATATCCTTCTAATATATCTATGAATGCTTTTGTATGTTTTTGGTTAGGACTGTTGCTGATTTCATAGATGAGAAATGCCAGTTCCCTTCCTGCTACCCCATCGTATTGCGAATCTGCTAAACACGCCAAATTACGCCACCTCTTCCCGCAGTTGGAACTTACTGCCATCTTGTTCTGATTTATAGTATTACACTTGATAAACTAACTTAGAAGACGCTTTATCCTACTATTTTCACACTAATCTTATCACCGATAGTTCACGAACACTTCTAGATATTTCTCAAATTCTAGTCGTATGTTAAACTTGTGATATCTGTTGATTAATCTGACTTCACGCGGGTACGTCTCACCAAGCAAGATGGCTACTTACGAGAGGACAGATGAGGAAAGAAGTACTTTGATTAAATAGATTCTAATAAGGCTAACTAGGACACCTCCACTTGGTGGACCTACTTCTTACATCAACTTCCATCGGCGACTTTTTTATGACTGATTGAAAAGGCCATGCAACTTACAGAAATATACCTAATAAAAAAAATTCAATAAATGCTCATAAATATGCTACATAAAAGATTATTAGAAATATATGCAAAAATGCAAAAACAAAAAGATTTCAATGAACGTACATAATTATGCTACATAAAAAGATAATTAGGAATACATCTAAATTAAAGAATTCCAATGAACGTATATAGTTATGCTAAATAAAATATTAGAAATATATGTAAAAATAGATTCCAGTGAACGTACATTATAATATATTTATGCTACATAAAAGATTAGAAATATAAGCAAAATTAGAGATTCCAGTGAACGTATATAGTTAATAATTTATGCTAAATAAAATATTAGACATACAGGTAAAAATAAATAGATTCCAGTGAACGTATAGTTATGTTAAATAAAATATTAGACATTCAGGTAAAAATAAAGAGATTCCAGTGAACGTATAGTTAGGTTTTAAATATAAAATAACAGTAAAAATAAAGAGATTCCAGTGAACGTATAGTTATGTTAAATAAAATATTAGACATACAGGTAAAAATAAAGAGATTCCAGTGAACGTATAGTTATGTTAAATAAAATATTAGAAATACAGGTAAAAATAAAGAGATTCCAGTGAACGTATAGTTATGAAATAAAATATTAGACTACGTAAAAATAAAGAGATTCCAGTGAACGTATAGTTATGTTAAATAAAATATTAGAAATACGGTATAAAGATTCCAGTGAACGTAGTTAGTAAAAAATATTAGGACATCCAGGTAAAAATAAAGGAATTCAGTTGAAGTATAGTTATGTTAAATAAAACTATTAGAAATACAGGTAAAAATAAAGAGATTCCAGTGAACGTATAGTTATGTTAAATAAAATATTAGACATACAGGTAAAAATAAAGAGATTCCAGTGAACGTATAGTTATGTTAAATAAAATATTAGAAATACAGGTAAAAATAAAGAGATTCCAGTGAACGTATAGTTATGTTAAATAAAATATTAGAAATACAGGTAAAAATAAAGAGATTCCAGTGAACGTACACAGTTATGCCAAACAAAAAGGGTATTAAAAACGTAAAACGGAAGAAACGGTCTAATTTGAGATGTGAATAAAGGGGCTGTAAACATCAAGGCCAACAGAATTCTGTAGGCCTTGGTAAAAATCTGAACACTGAACGCTTTCAAAATTGATAAGATCACAAACCTGATGAAACCAGAGTTATTTACCAACGTTCTATGAGGCGTTTGTATTATGAAGCCGATAGATGTCAAACGATAAGAAAACAGACGAGCGATAAACGAAAGAAATATAATTCAAATGTTCCGTGACAGTGAGGGCCCTTCCTCTAAATGGACGAGAGACAGCAACATTAAAACGGCAGAGAGGGATTGAAAAGGTCAGGTTTATGGACGGAGAGTCCATTACGGAATGCTAATTTCATTTTTTTATGTCATCTCCTCTCAATGAGGAGGTTGGGTGTTTGTCGCTGGACCAGCAGCGCTAAAACGGACTACTCAATAACGTAACCGGAAGTGGCCTGTTCAGACAAAGCCTATGGAAAATGGTCTGACAGATCTTCGTTGCAGCTCTTTCCTATACTCTGTTTTTTTCCATCTGTCCATCCGCCTGTGGTGGTCGCGCATGGTAACACTTCGTCCCGGGCTTTAAATAGTTACGCTATGTGTAAGTTTTGGGTAAATAAAAGGATATCTGGGAGTACATTTGCAACTGAAAAGTGTTTTAATAACTTACTGTATGCGAATTACACCTTTTATATTCGAAATAGGATATTATTTAAAGCCCGGAACGCAGTGTTACCATGCGCGACCACCACAGGCGGATGGACAGATGGAAAAACACAGAGTATAGAAAGTGACTACCGAGGGTTTTAACCCGGGATGTATCCACCTTTGCGGCGTGTTCAGTTCCAACCTGATGGGGATGACAGTAAAACACACATCAAAAGACCGTAGATATCGTAAGATAATGGCCACCTAGAAATATTAGTTCTCAATAAAGACCCTCGAACTTTGCTGGGAGTTACTCTGTGTAGGAGATCCCAAAAATTCATTTCAAAACAATCATTTTAAAATTGCTGAATTTTTCCTTAATGTGCTTACGATACCATGTTTGAACTACATGTTCACAATAACATCTATCAAAAAAATACCTCAACGCATATGGTACTTGGTCTTCGAGTACATGGATGTCAATGTTGCGAACTCATTTGCATAACAGAACCTTATCGGTAGACCGATAAAATATGTAATATATTAATGAATGATTGACCCGACGCAGATCATGCTAAATCTAACCAAGTTTTTCACTCTCGACATCTTTTAAAACCACATTTTCAGGTACAATATCAAATGTAAGAAACAGTAAAAAGAATTTTTCAGAGACAGTGACCCCTGAACTTTAAATGGGACCAATATTTCTAAGGAGTCATTATCTTTATGATATTAACAGTCTTTTGTTTTATGTTTTTACGGTCATCCCCAAGGGGGTTGTACTGAACACGCCGCAAAGGTGGATACGTACCGGGTTAGAACCCTTGGGGTCACTCTCTAGGTAAGATCCCAGTAAAAATAATGAGATTAGTTACGTCTAAATCCGTAAGTACACGTCAACCCTTTCAGAATAATTAAAAACTGATCGAAAACGTTCCGAAACTTGAATCTAAAAGCCTTTCCCTACTTCGAGGACGCTAACATTACCGGAATTAGGCCTACAACGTCATTACAGGAATGGGATCCCAATCTTCTGTGATCCCCGGCAAATCTCTGCCAGATTTCACCACTTCTGTTTTCTCCTTAGCGTAGTGGGGAAGGAGTAATAGGCAAATAGATCCGTTGGTATGGTTGCGTGCGTGACTCTGATCACTCGGTTTTTTTTTTCTTCTTACAATGTCCACACGAATGTATAAATAGTTCCTCTGAGCAAAGATTACAGACCGTAACTTAGAGAGAGAGAGAGAGAGAGAGAGAGAGAGAGAGAGAGAGAGAGAGAGAGAGAGAGAGAGAGAGATTTTCTCTGAAGTGTAGGACAGTGAAAAAGCACCAAGCACTCTTGTTATTCAAGCCTATTTACTTCATCGAAAGCAGGGAAATTCATTTTGATAAAACGCTAATACTTAATGATTAGTGCCATACCGTCAAAATGAGAACAACAAAACCATGGATAATAAGAGCAATAAATAATAATTAACAACCATAAAGCAATCGATGGGCGTGTCCTCTCTACCGGACATTCGGCGCCCGCACTGTCTCATCAGGATATGTTGATCACACATCGCCATCTTTTTCCTGATATCGGCTTCAATCGGGGGAGGGAGGGGGAGGGGGAGGGAGGGGGAGGGGAGAAGGGCATTTCCGCTCTTTCGTTCAGAATTTACAAAACATTTTCACTTTTCCTTTCCGGTTAATTTTCCAGCCCAAATATGTTCTCATGGATGATTACCTGGAACTGGAAAGTTGCCCAAAAATAGGAATTTCTTGGCATTTTTCCTTACTCCAGTCCATATTAATTCCTAATATCGTAAAAAAAAGAAAAAGAGAGAGAGAGAGAGAGAGAGAGAGAGAGAGAGAGAGAGAGAGAGAGAGAGAGAGAGCTTGGGTGTTTGGGAAAACTACTGCTTTGAATTTAGATACCGAGCAAGATCCGAGATGAGTCCTTCTGCCTGCATTCGTTCGTTGATTCCCTGTCTGCTAGCTTTTGCCGAGTTTATTTCCACAGCTCCACCTCTTTCCTACTACTAATTGGCATTCTCTCTCTCTCTCTCTCTCTCTCTCTCTCTCTCTCTGACACATACATGAGTGCATATTTATTAAGATTATATATGATTAAATTAATGATATTTAGTGTCAAAAGTTTTCACGGAATCCAATAAAAAAATGTTAATTAATAATTTTGCGGTACAAAGGTATCTCTCTCTCTCTCTCTCTCTCTCTCTCTCTCTCTCTCTCTCTTCTACATACACGCGTGCAGAAAATAACAGCTCAATCTACTACCTTCCCTTGCAGCAGCACCTACCTGAAAAAGAGTAAAGACACAGTTAGTTTACATCTTCCAAGGTGCAATCTCTGGACAGTTAAGTTTATCATCTTCAATACCATTGTAAATCAGTGACATATAAACGGTGAGGGTACTGAAAGTGTTAATCTTTTTTAAAATAAAAGGCCAAACAAAAGGGAGGATGCGTTAAATTGCAACTTAAGATAACTTGTCATGGAAATATATATACAACCAAATGATTTTTTCTCCTTGCAACGTTACTTCATCCCTTTGTTTGTATATATAGAAACTGTGACTCCGCCCACTACTACTTAAATTTGTATCTAAAGCTTTGTAAACTATGTGTCTGCTTAGTGTGAACTTGAAAAAGTACAATATACTACGAAAGTACCTGTTTCAAGTCCCGGTTTTCACTCACCTTCTTACGTGAATTTTATGATACATAAATAAATAAACAAATAAATAAATATAGTATATATATATATATATATATATATATATAATATTCATATATATAAATATATATATATACACTATACGAAAAATAAGACGGCTAAAAAGATTTGCCTGAAATAGCGCAGAAAAACTAAATTCTTCAGGTGAGGAAACCGTTAGACAAACAACATGAGAGAGAGAGAGAGAAGAGAGAGGAGAGAGACGAGAGAGAGAGAGAGAGAGAGAGAGGAGAGAGAGAGAAGATGATTTTAGCAGGAAACGTCTTAAAAGTGCGAGATTCATGCGACCAGAAAGACGCAAAGCTGAATTTTATGACCCATGAAACCTTTTCCGCCGCCCCCACCCCCCCCACCTTCCCCCCTCCCCCCATGACAGTGGAGAAAGGCGAATCTAGAGGGAAGAATGCCAATGCAAAACATGCAATATTGTGGCACGCAGCTACGGAAGGAGTCGTCGCAGGAGGAGGAGGAAGGAAGAGAGGGGAGGCGAAACAGGGAATGGGAGATAAGAGAGAAGAGTGACGGAGGTCACGGCGAATGGTGGGAGTGAGGTAGGAGAGAAAGCGGAAAAGATAGGGGGAGCAAGACAGAGGTATCAGATCAGAGGGAGTGAGAAACGATACGAATATAAAGCAAGGGAAGATTAAGAGGGAGGTGTAGAAGGTAAGGTAGGAATAGGAGGAAAAAAACAACGGAGTTGGATTAAAAAAAAAACGACATAAGACGATATCTAATGGAAGTCCAAACATACGTGCACGAGAAAATAAGGGCATAAGAGAACTGGATAAAGGTAAGGAAATCATGAGAGTGAGATACAGGAGAAGGAGAGAGGTAAGAAGAGAGAGGATATGGGTGAATAAGTAGTAGAGAAATTAGTAAGAATAATTAACAAATGAAAAAGATGAGATTAAGGTAGACTGGAAACAGGTACGAAGTCGTCAGAGAAGGAAAGGAAAAATTAAAAAACAGGTGAAGATAACTCGCGAAGCTTCAAGTTTAACCATCAAAGGGTTAAATAGGTATCTTGGAACTCTGCTACGTAAACGTTATCGTTAATTACATCTCAAATATCCTTCCAACATGAAACTGCCAATAATATGATAAACGATACAATGCGAAATGATTCTTTATGGCGGAGGTCAGAAGACATAGTTTAACTAAGCCTAGTAATCGAGAAAACTATCGAATTTGGTGCTGAAATCATCAGTTTTGAGAAAATTATAATGCAATAATTACAACATTGTCTAAACGTGAATTTATGATATTTTAAAACTAAATTTTATATGGAATGAAATTGAAAGACGTAAGGTTTTATCTGCCGAAAGAATTTTTCTTTTATCTTCAATGATTTTGGAGATTTTAGCATCTGAATATCGTTAGGGCCAGCGGGACGCCAGAAATGAGCCTGATTCCAGTAATGACTTAGCTTCGCGCGTAATCATCATCATCATCATCTCGCCCCTCATGCATCCCGAAAACTGAATCAAACTGAACTAAAGGACTATCAAAAATAAAGTAAATAAATAAAAATAAAATATGCCTCTAATCCAAGGGGAGAGAGAGTGGGACAGACGTTATAGAGACAGAGCATCATTACCTCATGATAGCAACTTAACAACAGAGACAACAATAATAGGCGCAATCGAGTTTTCTGTACATCGTATAATCAAGGGCACCGAAAATAGAGCTATCTTTCAGTGGTCTCGGTATAATGCTGTATGAGCCGCGGCCCTTCAAACTTTAACCAGGGCCCGGTGGTGGCCTGGCATATATCGTACCCAGACGCCTAACTATGTTTAAAGGTAACCTTACATAAAATAAAAATTATTCAGGCTAGAGGGCTGCATTTTGGTATGTGTGATGATTAGAGGGAGGATGATCAACATACCAATTTACAGCCCTCTAGCCTCAGTAGGTTTTAAGATCTGAGGGCGGACAGAAAAAAATGCGGACTGACAGACAAAGTCGACGCGATAGTCTCCTTTTCAGAAAACTGGAAAAAGGGACAACAAATCCGGGATCATCCCCAAAGCGTTCCAGCCATTACGAGAAGAAAGAGGGGAACCTGGAGAAAAGAGCCAACTAATCCCTGGAACTCTCTAAAACGACATAAAAAAAATAACACAAAGATGACCTAAGGTTGTCATAAATCACGGATTATAGGGGACGTAAATCACCATCAGAGATGCTGTCGTCGTCGCGTAAATCGCGTAAATGACCGCCATGATTACTTATCGAGTTGTGTTAAATTGGAGAGGGAGAGAGGGAGCCAGAAGGGAGGGGGGTTGGTTTCCTATCCCTCATTTCTATCCCTTGGAGGGATCTCCAAGGGCGCCGCCCAACCAGTTCACAGGCCATTACGCAACATAAGAGTTTATGGGTCCTGTATGGTAATCGCCACAACACAACACGGAAACGCCTACAGCTAAGACGTCCTACCCAGCAAGGTTTATTGGATTAGAATGATAGAAATGGGTCATAGGTAGAGGAAATAGGACGATGGGTGGGCGAAGAACCAAGACTTCTTAACCACACAGACCACTGGATGTAAAAAAAAAAAAAATAACCACTAGATGTAAAAAAATAAAAATACAAAATAAATAAAAGCCCACAACTTATAACAAAAAGAGAGGGGAATCCAAATACACCATATCAAAATGCAATAAATATATTAGGAATAAAGACAGGATCATAGAATTTAGGCTAAAAGCCAAGCACTGGGACCTACGAGGTCATTCAGCGCTGAAAGGGAAATTGGGAATATAAAGGCTTGAAAGGTGTAACAGGAGGAAAACTTCGCAGTTGCGCTATGAAACGAGTGTTAGGAGAGGATGGTTAGCAAGATGGAAGAAAGAATATGAAAGGAGGTACAGTAAATGGAATGAATGAAAGGGGGTTGGAGCTAGAGGCCGCAGGGGCGCTAACAAGAGCCTTAAGTAATGTTTAAGGTGCTCCACGTGAGATGCACTGACAGCAATAACCCCCCACGGGGAAATATAAGGAATAAAGCGGAAAGGGACATTTAACATTTTATTTTCTGTATTGGCAAGAGAGCAAGACGACCAATAGCAACCATGAAACGAACTCAACGCTGCACATAAAAGCACAAATGTTCTCAAGCAGAAACTGCCACTTCGTCGTAATATTTCTCATGAAAGAATCCAGGTACTGAGTAATCGGATCTTCTAAGTACAGGTTGCGTTAGTAAATTTGGCTGTGAGGTGAAAAAATAAAGGATTAACTAGTGAATTGCAAAAGTTTCAAGACTTAAGATAGTAGGCTTCTCAACTGACCATAGGAAAATATATTATGTAGGTATTTGTCACACAAAGGAAGTCCATAGTGTTGCTTTGTCCCCAAACTAACTTTAAATTTCTTTCTCCTGCAGTTTTACTGTTACTCCACTAAAATAACATTGCGCTTCTCCATAATCCTCAAAGAAATCCCAAGTTTACATTTTATATGTATATATAATACATGTTCTCAGACTAACATAAAAAGAAATAAAATAGAACTCTACCTCTTCATTTGTCGATTTATAGATTTTTAGGCATAATGCCAGGCACTGGGGCAACTAAGGCCACTCAGCGCTGAAGCTGAAATTGACAGTAAAAGGTTTGAAAGGTACAACAGGAGGAAAACCTCGCACTTGCGCTAAGAAACAATTGTTAGGAGAGCATGGACAGTAAAATGGAAGACAGAGAATAAGAACGGAGGTACAGTGAAAGGAATGAAAGTAGTTGCAGCTAAGGGTCGAAGGGACGCTGCAAAGAGCCTTAAGTAATGCCTACATTGCACCGCATGAGGTGCACTGACAGCACTAACCCCCTACGGAGTCTTGATTTGTCAGCTAAGTTAGGAGTCTATCGGACTCAAGGAATAGTAGGGTTCACCCAAACTCGTACGTTGATGGGAATGATAAATCCCATATTACGGACCATACAAGGCTACGCACCTGCTTTTGCTATATAAGCCAGTAGGCCTGAGGAACTCGGAATGGCAACACTCGATTTGTTGACGTGACAGAGATTGTTTGTTTGTTTGTTTGTATGGTGCTTTTACGTTGCATGGAACCAGTGGTTATTCAGCAACGGGACCAATGGCTTGACGTGACTTCCGAACCACGTCGAGAGTGAACTTCTATCACCAGAAATACGCATCTCTCACTCCTCAACGGAATGGCCGAGAATCGAACCACCGAGGTGGGATGCTAATGCCATAGCAACCACGCCGCTGAGGCGCTTTTAGCTTGCGTGGAATACTTGTAAAGATGGTTGTCGGTGGACACATCAAAGAAATCTGTAAATTCCCAGCACGGAAGGTCTCAGCTTGAAGAGCAGAGGCAAATAGATATAAATTCGTCGGCGGAAACGAGAGAGTAAACACTGAAAACGCAATTCCCCTTGAAAAGTTTGGGCACATAATTAAAATGTCAAAGGGTTGATCAGCCCTCACGAGAATAAAATAAGAAGCTCCTACCCGGAATATATTTCTGTAAAGAGAAATGAGAAATGCAAGCAGAGGCTTAATTAAGCCTGGCATAATTTATTCATGAGGTTAAAATTAAATATCGGCTCCGAAGATTTCTTTAGAAGTCATCCGGTAAGGAAAGAGGCATTTTGGGTAGAATTTGGATTTAAGACTGGCGACGTCTGGAGGGGAGGGGGGGGGGGGGGGGGTACAGATGAGGTGAGGTAGAAGGGGGGAGGGGGGGGTTAGTTGAGTCTGCCGTCGATAAGGGGGCGGGAAGGAAGGGGGAATAGTTGGAGATATTAAGAGGGGCGATCCTCAAATTAATGAGTTGGGGTTCTGAGATACCAAAATCAGTAAAGGAGATTGCTTGTTTGAACGAGTTGGGGGACTTGGCTTAATGAATAATTGGAGATTCGAAAATGTCCACGAAGTAAACCATAACTGCGCATTTGAATGGCCCAAACCTTAATAAATAGCGCCCACGATTACCTGTATAGAAAATGAATTTGTGTGCCTTATATTCATGGCGTGAAATCAGTGGGTCTTTGCGAGTCACGAGAAAAACAAAAGGAAATCCAATGGAAAGGAGTCAACTTTCAAAGTTGAAATTTACAGTAAAGATTAAGGTGATGACAATTTATAACAACCTAAATAAATATAAAGGAAACCCGAAATGCAAAGTATACGCAACAACGAAAGTTTTCTGTACAACGTACAATGCTGTTTAAAACAATCAGCTTTGACCGGTGGCCCTTCAGTCGCTCACCAGATCCGATAGAGTGAGGGTGCATCCCATTTCTCCGGAAAGAGCTGCCAGATGCTCGATCTATGGCTAACTTTAACAATAAATAAAATAAAAACTACCGAGGCTAGAGGGTTGGAATTTGGTATGTTTTATGATTGGAGGGTGGATGATCAAAATACCAATTTGCAGCCATCTAGCATCAGTATATTTGCTCAGATCTGAGGGCGGACAGAGTAAAGTTCGGAAGGATAGACAAGACAAATCCGGTACAACATTTTTTTTTTTTTTACATTAAACTAAAAACCTGAATAATGAGATGAAGGAAAACTGAACACAAAGAACATGGAAAGGAAGGAAACCCAGAGTAATCAATGCACGATTAATGGAAAGAGCGGATAAGAGTGGCAATGAAATGAGAAATGAGTATGGCATCGAGGGTGGGGGGGGGCCCTCATGAATAAATAAATAATAATTTTTGGTGGGAAAAAGTCAGGTTAAGTAATGCGTCTCATCCGATGAAGACGAACATCAGTCAGAGATGTAAAAAGTGCTTAAACAGGAGACACATTCACAAATATTTTTTCGATTTCCCGGAAGTGATAAAAGGAGGACCTTTTGGTTAAAACTGATAGGGAAAAACGGTCTTTAAATAACTCTTAATATAATTCTCATACAATTCTCACTGGCAGTATAATAAAAGAGAAAAAATGAACCTAGAGAGAGAGAGAGAGAGAGAGAGAGAGAGAGAGAGAGAGAGAGAGAGAGAGAGAGAGAGAATATCTTGTAAGGTTACATAGTTTAAAAAAATTTCTCAGGTCGAATTTTGTTCAGTAAGTAAACGATTATTACACTTTGTAAAGTCTGAACGATGAATGATAGCTGGAAATCACATTAGGTGGGTGGGAATATCAGCTACTTTTAAATAGCTATTTAATATAATTTTTGTATTTAAGGGCACCTAGCAACCTCAATGCACCATTACACGCGTCCTAACTTCTTGAGGGCTGCAAGAGAAACTGTTTTCAGATGAACCTTGGTCAAAACAGAGACATTTCGTCACAAAATCTGGTGAACAACAAAATCAATAGTTCGAATCCTTAACCTGAGAGCTACAGGACCTGTCTCTTCAACGAGACGAAATGCTGATTGAAGCGACGCCTCTTGTTTCCCCAATCTCTCCATTACCTGCGGTAATGCGAAGAAGCCTGATGCTTTCCACGAGGCGAAGGGGAGGCCCTGAAACAGAAGTCATCATCTCTTAGACTTACTTCTAAAATGAACATCTGTGTGCGCGGGAACAAAGAGGGCTGACCTGATGGCGTCGAGTGAGGGTCGAGTCAAAGCTGGGAGCAAGAACCAGATTACTAATGAGACGGAAGGAAGGAAGGCAGGAAAGGAAGGCTTTTGAGTCAGCTCAATAAAGAGGACGATGCCATAAGAGCGGCTCTTCTGCAAATGGAAACAATTCCCTACCTGAGAGAAAGATCAAAGGGGCCGGCTATAACGGCTAATGGCTCATAACGCCTGATTAAACGCTAATATTAAGATGACATCTTTTCTCGGCTCGTTCCGGGAACCACTTCGAAAAGATTCCCGACATCCATTCAGAATCTCCCATCTGCAGCACACCTTGTTTGCTCTTCCATGCACGCCGCCGGGCGCAAGCACGCCTGAGCGCTAAGGAACGGATAATAGAGAGAAAACCTACCCACGAAAAATAGACTTCTGCCAAAGAGCCATTCCAAGTATTACTCTACCCATCAGGTATAGAAAGTCATACACATATATATGAGAGTCTTCTGGTGATCAGAGCAAATCCCTACACATCAAAGGCTCTCTTATCTGAAGGGAGGAAAACCCGGGATGCATTGCAAGAAGGGAACACGCCACATCAAAGTAGTCCTTTGAGAGATTTCCGGAGAACTCATTCACGAGAGAGAGAGAGAGAGAGAGAAGAGAGAGAGAGAGAGAGAGAGAGAAACTCTCCGACCTTTTCCACGTATATGGAATGTTCTCTTTTGCCAGCAGAAGCCATTTCAGTCAAAACGGGAATGGCTCTGAATATAATAAATGTCAAAATTCACTGTCCTGATCTTTCTTTCACTTTTAATTCCAGGATGCAATTCTGCGCAACCTCCTTCCACAGTATCAACTTTTCTTCCTATTTAAAACGTCGTAAATTGCGCGTCAACCGCGCCACCTTGTTTTACTCATGTTAAAACCAATTTACAACCAATTACTTTGTGAACCTTTTCATCCAATGTTATATGACCTCTGATGATCAATATTCATATTTCTCGACACTTTTCCAATCAAGTGACCTATTTCTCTTGTTCCATCAAAATAATTGCCTGATAGCCTTTGCTGCACATAAAACTATGATCTATGAAATTATAATCGGCTCAGGTCTGAACTAATAATCAATATCACAGATCCATGCATAAGTGCTTAAACTACATCACAAAATTAAACACGTATCTAGTCACCATTTCATAAATATATGTATATACTAAAGGAATATCACACTAATATGCGCACAAAGAATAAACAAGACTAACACACACACACACACACACACAGAGAGAGAGAGAGAGAGAGAGAGAGAGAGAGAGAGAGAGAGAGAGAGAGAGAGAGAGAATTGCCATTCAAATACTGAATTTTAAGTGAAGATAGTTAAAATTCGAAATCCACTGCTACTGGGATGATTGTATATGGGTACATAAAGTCAGATATATAAGATGACTGCAGACCGTTTTTAAAAACCATCTCAGAAATACCCAAAATCTTTACAGAACGGGACGGGGGGACTCTCCCCTTGGCCCTGCCAGGGCAGGTGAGGGCATAATGACCTAGGTAAGCTTAGGGAAGACTAGGATGCATGATGTTTTCGGCAATTTTAGCAAAGACTTTGATACGCTACTCTTTCTACGAAATTCCACAATGTAATGGTCGTAATATAATGCAAATACAAAAATATAATGATACGAATAAAGATTCACTAGAAGGTACAATACAGCCTCCAGGGCCTTGCAATGGAATATCTTCAAAGAAAATGGCCAGCTTTGTACAAGAAAGTGGCACAACCCATATAATATGTCGTGATAAAAAAAAAAAAAAAAAAATGATACGGGCTCGAACGCCAGACCTAATCTTGGTAAGGAAAGAAACCCAGGAAGTATATTTGATATTTTTAGCCATGCCATGGGACACAAGAGGCAAGAGCAAAAGCAATGAAAAGGCAGAAAAAATGCCAAGATCTACATATGCAACAAAAGAGACTATGGCAAAATAAGGTAGAATTATTGCCTATCTATCTGGGAGAATTACGAGTAGTCATAGAGGACTTCTCCAGGAATATGGTGAGGATTGAATGCACAAACTCGGGGGTGGGGTTGAAGATCCTCAGGAGGCAGGTTGCTGCCACGATCTAAACTTGGAGAATATAAAAGATAAAATATAATAATAATAGTAACTGCATGCAGAGCTATGCGCTAGTATGAGCAAGCGTGATGTAATTCCGCAGTGGCGAGAATGATAACATTTAAAAGTCTACAAAAACTTCGTATCATTAAAAGGAAACGCGATGGAAAATACACACCTACCCGGAAATCAAGCAATGACCGTTACTAATCATGTCAAGTTTGTAAGAACCGCTCGAAAAAAATCGTAAAATAAAAACAAAATTGCAAAAAAAAAGGAAGAAGAAAAAGAACATTCACTAAGTAATGACCCAGAAGTTAGTCCAATTCCGTCGAGAGAGATACAAGAAACATTATGATTAAAGAAATCTTTAATAAAATAACACCCCCCCCCCACAGTATAATTGAAGAGAAACCTACAATGAACCTAGAAAGAGACAATAGAAGAGAGAGAAGAAGAGAAAAGCCCAGAGAGAGAGAGAGAGAGAGAGAGAGAGAGATCCCGCAAACCCTGATGACTGGGTGTCTCTCATTTGCGAATCCCTGAACTAGATTAAAGAGATTAACCCCTCCCCAATCTTTCCTGGCTATCCAAAGGGGCCTGAAACCAGATTCCCAGCTGTAATCCCGCAGTCTGATTAAAGGAATTAGTGATCTTACGGGAATCACTCACCCGGATCCTCCTTACCACGACGGGCTAAATCAGGAGCAGCCTTGTGGGGAAATCTTTGTTTTCCGCTTCAGTGAGATATGTGTGCGCGTACAAGCACGCAAGCGCACACCGACAATTACACACACGCACACAATGTATCTATTATTCGAGCTACAAAAGTCCTTTAATATCTAATTTTCTCTACCTCGGAAATGATATATTTTCATACATGTAATCCGAAGGTGAATTTTTTAGTTGATAATAATTTCGTCCCCTCATGGGATCGAACCACCATCCAGCGGACAGGAACGAAATCAGGACGACATTGAAATTACCGATTCGGCTAACAAGTCAATGTCGTCTTGATTTCGTTCCTGTCCGCTGGACGGTGGTTCGATCCCATGAGGGGACGAAACTATTATCAACTAAAAAATTCCCCTTCGGTTTACATATATAAAAATATATCAATTCCGAGGTAGAGAGAATTAGATGTTAAAGGACATTTGTAGCTCGAATAATTTATATGAATCACGGTGATGTGATAATTATTCATGTATATATATACATATATGTGTGTCTGTAAATAAATGATCTACAATTCACAAGGACCACTGCATAATTCCACAGTTTGCCACCCATCAGTTGGCCCATTTGTAAGTGGGTTACCAGCGTTAGCTGGGGTGAGATAAATGGCCCGAGGGACTTGCTGAAAACGAGGGGGGGGGGGGGGAGGGTTCCGGTGAATAACTACACTTGTATACACACATATGTGAATATGATATGATATATGATATATGATATATGATATATATATATATATATATATATAAATATATATGATATGATATATGATATATATATATATATATATATATATATATATATAATATGTATATATATTCATATATATATATATATATATATATATATATATTAAATATATATATATATATATATATATATATATATATATATATATATACTATAAAATGTAAAATAAAATAAATATAAGTGAGTGTACCCAATCGCAAGACCTTTCTTTTCAAAGTGTCATTCTATTGGGAAATCTTAAAAGACTAGCTAATCTTAAGTACACTTCGCATTCAATAACGATTATGCAAAACCATAGGCAAACACTCGAATAAAAGTGAGAAAAAATAAATAAAACAATTAGATATATAAAAAATTTGATGTGGAACTAATACCATATCGACAAATACGACACATACACCCAGAATACCATTTTTATGACAGACCTATATTCTGGACATCAGGATGGGAACTAATAATTAAATATATAAAGAAAAATAATGTACCTTGTGTTTGGGAATCTTTCGTCTTCTGCTTTCTGACATTTGAATAAAGTAATGGTAAAAAATCTTTAAAAAAATAAAGGCAAAATAGACTCAGGAGTAGACTGAGAGAACAAAAACTGAGTATTTTAGTGGCAGCGTTGCACTGCGTAATAACTTTAAAAACCGAGATCACGGCATAAAATGTTAAAAAAAGTCGCGGAAGAAGAAGAAGAAGAAGAAGAAGAAGAAGAAGAAGGAGAGAGAGAGAGAGAGAGAGAGAGAGAGAGAGAGAGAGAGAGAGAGAGAGAGAGGAAAATAATAGAAGTTACGGGAGATAAATCCGACTCAACAACGCGTCTCCCAACCCGAACTGCGGTTCCGTGAAATTTACGACCACAAGGCATAATATATCTATTGAAATCCCTTCCACATTGCTCCCGGAATGAATCAAAATTTCAACAATGAACGTCACCGAAACCATCATCATCTCTCCTCTTTCGAAATTCAAACATTCGTCCGTCTCCTGGAAGATTGTCAAGGGCTGAGGAGTGGGAAGAGTGAGGGATTAAGACGAGGCTGGGGATTAGACGGGGATGGGGATGGGGAGTGGATACTGCCGGGCCTCCACAGAGGGCGTGGGGATGCGTTGGGGACTGTCTGTGGGTGGGGGTGGGGGGGGGGAGATGGGGCTTGGCCTCCTAGTCCCCCTTCCTTTTCTTCTCTGTAAAGAACCACTGGCGACATCAGACGAAACTTATGAAGCTGAAACCGTTGGACAAGACCCAGAAAGTTGGACAATTTATGATGATCGCGTATAAAAAGCGACGTATGATGGGTGTGGAGGTCCAATAAACCGATCGTCTTACAACTTTTGGAAAAAGGGAGGGAGGGAGGGCGTGGGGGGAACGCCCAGAAAATTTCAGTGGACTGGAACTGACATGGAGGCTCTCTCTCTCTCTCTCTCTCTCTCTCTCTCTCTCTCTCTCTCCAGTAACTCGTAATAAAAATTTCCAAACTGAAGCATGCAGACGAGGAATCGTCTCTCTCTCTCTCTCTCTCTCTCTCTCTCTCTCTCTCTCTCTCTCTCCAGTAACTATTAGGAATGAGGGACACGGGCTGAAATTGGATCCCCTCGAATGACGACCATATCTATAAGAAGAGAAAACGAATAAAGTCGCAGGAGACCAACAATGGACCAACACTGAATTCTCAATGTGTCTCAAATTCGCCCTCCGCCCAGGGTCCAAGAGCCGGATGTCAGGCCTTGGAATATTAATTATCTGGAGCGCAGCCATGCTTTGTCTCACCCGCCGAATCTAAATCATCGCCACATACTCGAATTTTTCAAGAAGAAGAAATAGAAGAAGAGGAAGAGGAAGAAGAAGAAGGGGAGAAGGAGGAGGAAGAAGTAGCCAGAATTCATCTCGTTAGAGAGAGAGAGAGAGAGAAGGAGAAGGAGAAGGAGGAGAAGAAGAAGAAGAAGAAGAAGTGGACAGAAATCATCAGTAAAATATTCGTTGGAGCGAGAGAGAGAGAGAGAGAGAGAGAGCGAGAGACAGAAAAGTACACAGAAATAACAAAATATTCGACGAGGAGAGAGAGAGAGAGAGAGAGAGAGAGAGAGAGAGAGAGAGAGAGGAGAGAGGAGGAGGAGGAGGAGAAGAAGAAGAAGAAGAAGAAGAAGAAGAAGAAGAAGAAAAGAAGAAGTGGTGGACAGAAATCATCAGTAAAATATTCGTTGGCGCGAGAGAGAGAGAGAGAGAGAGAGCGAGAGAGAAAGAAAAGTACACAGAAATAACAAAATTTCGAGAGAGAGAGAGAGAGAGAGAGAGAGAGAGAGAGAGAGAGAGAGAGAGGAATGCTCTTCTATGGAAAGAGGCCTTTGCCCTTCCCTGATTTATAGTCGAGAATTTGGGATTTGTTTCTCGATGACGTCGCCGTCGGAGATTAGATGGAAAAAGGCTGAAATAGCGTCAGGCCGCAATGGCCAAAACTCAAGAACAAAAATTGTTCATTGTCTAAAGTTAAATGGGAAATGTTTTGAGCTGCAGAGCACAATATTCGCAACTAAGCAGGTCAAATTGCCAGAGTTAGGGTTTTAGGTATGCTGGAGCTATGCTACGCAGTGCTTAACGCTCTAGATTAAATGGTAAATGTTCCTAGGCATAATTAAATGCAGAATACCCGGGGAACTAATATATATATATATATATATATATATATATATATATATATATATATATATAGTATATATTTATATATTTATATATATATATATATATATATATATATATATATATATATATATATCTTCTTCTTCTTCTTCTTCTTCCCAGCTTTTTCCCATTTTTATATGGGGTCGCCGTTTCGGATGAGCCGTTTCCATCTATTTCTATCTTGCACTTCTGCCTCATCAATTCCTTCTCATGTAAATCTCCTCTCACACAGTCCTTCCATCTCTTTCTTGGTCTCCCTCTCTTTCTTCTTCCTTGCACCTCCACTCCCATAGTATGTCTCCCAGCGTGGTCCTCATCTTCTCCTCACAGGTGTCCATACCATCTCAGCCTCCCCTCCTGCACTTTCTTTGATACTTCCACCACCTTAGTTGACCCCCTTATGTAGTCATTTCTGATCCTATCCACTCTTGTTACCCCAGACACCACCTAAGCATTCTCATTTCTGCCACATCCATCTTCTTCTGCTCTGCTTTTCTCATGCTTGCTGTTCCGTACCATACAGCATTGCTGTTCTTACCACCGTCTTGTGAAATTTTCCTTTTAACCTAAGTGGCACTCTTTTGTCACAAAGAACTCCCGAGGCCGCTCTCCAGTTGTTCCAGCCTGCCTGTACCCGATGTTTTACTTCTTCTTCCATACTTCCTCCAGCGTTAACAAAAGATCCCAAATACTTAAACTTATCAACTCTCCTTTATTTGCTCTCCACCAGCTGAATACTTTCTCTATCATCCCCCTCAGTGGTGGTACACATATATTCTGTCTTGGATCTACTTATTCTCATTCCTCTGTCCTCCAGTACTTGTCTCCATCTTTCCAATTCACTTCCAGATCTTCCCTGCTCTCTGCACACAGAACAATATCATCCGCATACAATATGTTCCATGGTACTGTCTCCCTTACTTCCTCTATTATAACATCCATCACTAGTTAAAGATAATGGGCTCAGAGCCGACCCCTGGTGTAATCCTACTCTCACCTCAAAACCTTCTGTCTCCCCAACACTGCTCCTCACTCTGGTAAATACATTCCGATACATCTCTTGTATCAATCGCACATACTTCTATGGCACCATCTTCTCCCTCAGGCTCCTCCATACCTCTTGTCTCGGGACTCTGTCATAAGCCTTTTCAAGGTCAATGAATACCATATGTAGGTCCCTTTGTCTTTCCCCCGAATTTCTCCATTTATTTGCCTCAGACAAAATATACCATCTGTTGTTCCCCTTCCCTTCATAAATCCCATATCTGCTCTCTACCTATTTGTACTTTCTTCTCTCAGTCTAGCATCTATCATCCTTTCCAGTATCTTCAAAGTGTGGGACATCAATTTAATGCCCCTATAATTACCACACTCTTGGACATCGCCTTTACCCTTAAAAATTGGGATCAATATACTCCCACGCCACTCATTTGGTATCTTTTCCTGTGTTCAAGGATCTTTATCATAAGATCGTACAGTATATCCACTCCTTCATCTCCTAATGCTTTCCATGCCTCCACCGGGATCATGTCTGGTCCGGTTTGCCTTCCCATTCTTCATCTTCTTCAGTGCATTTAGTACCTCTTGCCTAGAAAAACCTCATTACCATGCCAATGTTCACTTGCCCATCCTCTCTTATTAGTCTATTATTTTCTTCATTTAACAACTGTTCGAAATATTTCTTTCCATCTCTTCACATGTCTTCCTCCTTTCTAAGCACTACACCCTCTTGATTCTTTATTTGTTTGATGTGTGTTATATCTTTGGTGCTCTTATTTCTAGCCTTTGATAGCTTCATCATCTTCTTTAATCCTTCCTTTGTCCCAGCTCATTATACACATCATCATACGACTTTGGCTCTTTAGCTTGGGCTACCACCTTTTTCACCACCTTGTTTTTCTCTCTGTACCTATTTCGGTCTTCACTGACTGTGACTCTTCCCATCTTTTCTTTGCCTCCTTCTTATCTTTTACTACTTTCTCATGTCTTCATCCCACCACCAACTATCCTTTTCTTCCCATATGATACCAGATGTCTCTCCTAGCAGCTCCTTTCACATCCATTGCCTTTTATTACTGCTGCATTTCGTGCCACCATTCTTGAACATCTTCAATCCTATATCAATATCCTCCAAAACCTCCTCTTAAACTCTCTCTTCTTATCCCCTTCCTTCTGTAATTCGTACCATTTAATTTTCCTTATCCCTTTAGCTTTGGTTTTTCCTCCCTTTTCAACTTCAAGTCCATACATAGCAGGCCTGTGTTGGGGGGGGGCTACATGGTCGCCTGGAATAACTTTGCAGTTCTTGACCTCCACCAGATTTATCCTTTTATACAAGAAATAGTCTATCTGGGAGAATCTTCACCCCCACTCCTATATGTTATTAGGTGTTCCCTTTTCTTCTCAAAAAATGTGTTTTTACTATTGCCATGTCGAATGACACAGCAAAGTCCACTACACCTCTCTCCTTCTGGGTTTCTCTCCCCAATTCCATGGCCCCCATGCACCCGCCCAATCGCCTCATTTTCACTTCCGACATGGCCATTCAATCTGCCCCAACTATCACCCTCTCATGCTCTTCCAGTTCTTGCATTATTCCATCCATGTCTCTCCAGAAATTTCCCTTCTCTTCTTCTGTGCAACCAACTTGTGGTGCATATGCGCTTATAATATTCAGAATCTCTCCTCCTATATATATATATATATATATATATATATATATATATATATATATATATATATATATATATATATATATATATATATATCTGTATCTACACATTACAATATATATATATATATTATACTATGTATATGTATGTATATGTATGTGTATATATATATATATATATATATATATATAGTAAATACTTTATTTCGCACAAAATCCACTTTAGCGAATTATAAATGTAAGCTACAAAAATACTAAAAAGGTGGAAAAACAACATTTGACATTAATTATGCAACAATTCAACTTGAGATTTAATTAATGTCTTGAAACACGTAATAAAAAAAAACTTTACTTCTAATATAATAAGTGTTGAGTATGGCGTCTGCAAGGTTGTGAGAACAGCGAACCATAACATCCACTGGCCATAAAATTCCCATATTGTTACCCTAATTGTTCATGTACAATTCGCATACTCTGAATCTCTTTCTCAAATTAAATATCTTTGTCTTCGAAACTAAAGGCTGCTTCAACGGCGAGATTATGTATATTTAATTTTAATACAAGCAGAAAATTGACTATTCGTCCTCCACTTAAGATAAATTCCAATTTATTCTTTACAAATTTAGCGAGTGGACGTCGATATGGTGTGAATTTACCACAAGTGCCCAGAAGAAACAATATCAACTTGTAAAAGAAGTTTGTGAGAGAGAGAGAGAGAGAGAGAGAGAGAGAGAGAGAGAGAGAGAGAGAGAGAGAGAGAGAGAATCATATATCTTATTATCTGAGTTAAATAGGACTGGAGATATGCATAATAAATAGCCTCTTCAATTCAATTTTAACTCAAATTTCACTTTAGAACTTGTTGAGTTAAGTATTTAATCACTGTTTTTACTAATATTCTAGAATGTCTATATCCCTAATGAGCTGGCAAGAGAATACCTAACATGCAATATGTATATCTTTTTTTCTCGTTTTATATAAATATTTGTAACTTAACGTTAATTAAAACGTGCTAAAATCTGAGGGTAAATAGAGCCTTGTTTCACTAACGCTATATTAGAAACAATTTTTCTGTACTTTTTAACATGCACCAATTCTTTACATTTTCATTCTAATAAATAAATCATAAATATCCTACCCTAAAATCGCTGTATCTTTAACTCAACGCCAAACACCTTTTTCACACCTTTTTTAGGCTCTTCCATAGACCTTTCCTACCCCTTCAAAACAGCAACAACAAAGTAGTTTGTAGGCTGTCCCTTTCTGCCCCCCAACTTTTCGATTTTCTTTGAAAATCCAAACAAGAATTTAGTAAGCACTGAACGCTTCTCACCTGCCGAACTTCGTTCGAAGCCTAGCGGGGGAAGGGGAAAAAATCTCCATCTCATTTCCCATTTGATTTTTAAAGGCCTTCATATAAAATTGAATCCATAAATATTAGGAAATCGAGGGAGTATTTATGAAATCTACTGGATGAGACCACTAGATTTCATAAATATTTTGGTGAATGTGGAATAAATATTAACTGAATGACTCAATCAAGATGTCTTATGTATTTTTATTTACCGCAACGCTATACTATAACAGCGATAACAAAGAGGAGGTCTTTTGCTCTCCGTCTAAGCCTAAGCCGGGATTATACCCTCCCAGAGAGCCGTGTATTTTTCTCTTATTCGGATAACATGCCGGGGATAATAACGCAGCATCTCATAATAGCCTCACATTTCATTCCCTTCGCCTTCAACGCATCTCCCATCTCCTGTAGACCCTTCCCCCTCTCCCTCCACCTTTCATAAGCCCCTCCCTCCCCTTCAGGATAAAGTAATGAAGCACCTGCTCCCTCGGAAGACTAGAGCAGGTAAAAGCCACGAAACGGCCATTTCTCATAGCAATGTCTCCCTTACGCTTACCCGCTATTATAAAGAGTATTTTTCTTTCTGGCAATCTTTTTCTCTCCTTCCTCTTGTTTCATTTTCAGCACCATTTGCTCTTTTCCTTTCTTACTTCGTGAAATCTGGTGCTTGTCCTAGTTTTATCTATTTATTACTTACAGAGGTGCCCTTATTCCTAATCCATAGAAGTATTTACAGTGGTAGCCCTATTCCTAATCCAGAGGAATATTTACAGTGGTGCCGTTATTCCTAATCCAGAGAAATACATACAGTAGTGGCCCTATTCCTAGTCCAGAGAAATACTAACAGTGGTGGCCGTACTTCTAATCCAGAGAAATACTTATGGTGGTGCCCCTATTACTAATCCAGAGAAATATTTACAGAGGGGCCCCTATTCCTATTCCAGAGAAATACTTACGGTGTTGGCCCTATTCCTAATACAGAGAAATACTTACAGGGGTGGCCCCATTCCTAATCCAGAGAAATCCACACAGTGATGGCCTTATTTCTAATCCAAAGAAATATTTACAGTGGTGGCCCTACTCCTAAACCAGAGAAATACATACAGTGGTGGCCTTAATTCTAATCTAGAGAAATACTTACAGTGGTAGCCCTATTCCTAATCCTGAGAAATACAGTGGTGGTCCTATTCCTAATCCTGAGAAATACATACAGTGGTGGCCCTATTCCTAATCCTGAGAAATACATACAGTGGTGGCCCTATTCCTAATCCAGAGAAATACATACAGTGGTGGCCTTATTCCTAATCCTGAGAAATACAGTGGTGGTCCTATTCCTAATCCAGAGAAACACATACAGTGGTGGCCCTATTCCTAATCCAGAGAAATACATACAGTGGTGGCCCTATTCCTAATCCTGAGAAATAGAGTGGTGGTCCTATTCCTAATCCAGAGAAATGCTTACAGAGGTGTCCCTATTCCAAATCCAGAGAAATACTTACAGAGGTGTCCCTATTCCAAATCCAGAGAAATACAGAGGTGTCCCTATTCCTAATCCAGAGAAATGCCTGCCATCATCCTTCCCAATTCCTAGTAATTTTTCACACTGCTCAGTTCCTCCCTACGTTCTCTTCATTTTCCCCTCATTACCTACTCACCTCCCTTGTTAAGTTTCCTTTCGCCTTCCTTTCCACGCCCTTTTAAACGTCTCCTCTTCGTTAGGGAAATTATCCCTACCCTCCAACCCTTCTCCTCCCCCCCCCCCCCCCTTTAATCCTACCGACCATTCCTAAGACGGGGCGCTTTCTCCATCCACCTTTACAGAGCTTCCTTCCTTTCAACAAAGTCCCCCTCGCCGGAAAACTTGGGTCGACTTTGTGCCAAACTTAGCCGTCCCAGGTCAAAAGATAATAGTCGGTAATTAGTGAGGCTGTTAATGTAATTACTTTGTCTGGGGAATTCGTGCCACTAACTCCGACAACTTCTGCCTGTGTTTACATTTAAATTATGGTTTTTAGTTTTTTTGGAGAATTCGTGCGATTAACTCCGACTACTTCTGCCTCTGTTTACACTTTGATTTTGCTTTTTAATTGCTTTGTCTGGGAAAGTCGGGCCGTTAACTCCGATAACTTCTGCCTCTATTTACGTTTAAATGACGCTTTTATGTTTTCCGGTATCTTGCCTTCGGCCTGTGGGTGAAGAACACGTTCGTTCGTCGCTTCACGAATTCAATTCCCATGGATTCGAATCGTGACAAGAAAGGGGAGGGGAAATTCCGAGATCAAATTTACCTTTCTTAAATATTGGTACTTGAAGAAGAAGAAGAACCCCTCTCTCTCTCTCTCTCTCTCTCTCTCTCTCTCTCTCTCTCTCTCTCTCTCCTGTTTCCACTGGCTGGCTAACCGTTAGTCTCTCTATCAAGCAGACAGTTGATAGTGGTTCCTGCGCAGTCGAGTGGGACGTCCTTACCCATTAATTGCGCATACTCTAAACTTTGTTAGTTTATTTCACCTCCTTCCAAGCAAAGAAAAGACGCAAGTTACAGGCATCAAAAGATTGGAAAAGAAAATGGTATATAGCAATTTTGTCATCCCTCTCTATTTGACGACACACGCACATCACAAATATATTTGTATGCATGGATAGCGTGAACATGTAAATGAATGAATGGATAAGAGAGAGAGAGAGAGAGAGAGAGAGAGAGAGAGAGAGAGAGAGAGAGAGAGAGAGAGAGAATGCTATTATCGTGGAAATACCTTTCATTCTAATCTCATCTCCGATGGCACCTGCATATATAGATTTTTGGCGGGCCGCATTTGTCGCCGGATTTGGTTCTAATCTCCGCTACTTTGCTCATAACAGCTAAAAGCCTTTCAGCGCTTTATTGGCTCACATTTCCACGATCCCTGCTGAATTTCTCAAAATAATTCAGCGAGATGATGATGAGAGATTACTTTGAAACTACGAAATGGGTTTATATGTACGGAGTGTTCTTATCTGCTGATGACTGACAATTTTACTACTGAAATATATACTTTCTCAAAACATTTTACCGAGAAAAAAAATTTCCTAAGTCAGTAACGCCAAGGTTTTATTATCATACAAATTCCAAAAAACGTGTGAAAAAACACTAAGAACATGTAAAGCGATAAAATAGAAGTATTTTGTTAAATAAAAAAAAAATAAATAAATAAAGAAGCAGCGGCACAACTGAGCACAGCGGATATCACGTCCCAGAGTAATGCCTCGCCCATTTTCTTCGGCACCTCAAAACAACATAATCAAAAGACATGTTTTCTTCTCTCCTCTCGTAACGGTCCCTTTAACTTCTCACGAGACAAGACAGGATTGTACGACGCATTGGAAGTAAGGAAAATCTTATAAAGGACACGGAAGTATCTTTAGATACAAAATTAAGTACTTGAATCTTATGATTGTATGACGCTTTGAAAATAAGGAAATAACTTAAAAGGACATCAAAGTCACTAAGGTACATACATGCAAAGTTAAATAAAAGAACCTTAGGAATGTACTTAACTTTAAAATATAGAAAATCTTAAAAGGATACAAAAGTAACCAAGATACATAAATGCAAATTCAAATAAAGAACCTTGAGGACATAGAAAACGCTAAATCTAAAAGGCGGCACGAGAATCGAAGGTAAAGGTGTAATAACTGCGAAAAAAAGGGGGGGGGGGGAAGGTAAAACATATACTTAAAAGAAAATTCTGGTTTGTGTAAGAGGGTTTTGAGAACGTGAAACGACAGGCTGAAATGAAGTTTGGAAAATGAAAGGACTGTACAGCTCATCTTAAAACTTGGCGCGAGATATAAAATGTCTTTATGGCGCAAGTAAATTTTGTGTGAGGGTGATGTGAGCAGAGAGTCAAGGAGAGGGAGTTTGGCGCGAACCCCACTAATCCTTGGACGCGTTGTCCCCCAAGGCCGATTAACAACCACAGACTCGTGAAGGGAAACAGGAAAGGCTAAAGGCGTGGGGAGGGGGGGGGGGCGAATCAAGGGCCAGAAAGTAAAGGCTGGATGCACAGAACGTTGGTAATCGAATGAAGAGGAGAGTAAAAATTATCATGAGAAGAATAATTACATTCATGAAGCATGTCGCAGGATCTTACAGAAAGGGAAGAGCATCTACAATTATTGTTTGAGGTACGACAGGAGCATTTAATGTCGTGGATCCCCATTTTTCTATGTATGTATGTGAACAGAAACTAATTCAACAGAGGTATACACACTTAAATATGCAGTATTAACAAAACAAGTCAGATATAAAACTGTTTGTGAATCAAGCAAGAAAGTTATAAACCAACGACTTAAAAATAATTACAGCTATAGGAAAAAAATATCAGAGCGTAAAATATACTAAACGTTTTATACCGCAGTTCACTGAAAGAGAAAGACAGAGTATATATATATATATATATATATATATATATATATATATATATATATATATATATATATATATATATCTCAACCTATGTATTGCGTACAGTACATTTCGTAACATACCATACTGTTTGTAATGTACAACGAACCCACATTTATCACCAGCACTAGATAAACAGCAACTCGATGGCACCATCACTTTCTTGGGGCACGAACGAACGGCGCAGGTAATATTATCTATAAATAAAACACAAGGAAAAGTATACGTCGGCCGAAGGGGGCGGGGTGGAGTCGATGTTTGTGTGAGAGGCCACGTCGGGCAGGACTTCTCGTGCTAAGTCACAATAAACAAGAAATAGTCACGAAGGGTTGTCCCATTCAGAATGATGAAGTTGCAGGAAATTCATTATACCAGGGAATTAATGGACGACGCATCTCTCTCTCTCTCTCGGAAACACATACATACTATAGTACATATATATATACACATTTATAGGAAACATAAGTATATATATATATATTATATATATATATATATATATATATATATATAGATATATATATATACATATTTTACATACACACACACACACATACATAATAGCGTTACCGTTTTCTCATCCGCAGTTAGTTACTGACACACCTTGCAGTCAACATATCATATTCGGACCAATTTTCAGCCATACAAATGATAAATACTTAACCTAACCTGTTGAGATGTATATGGTCTTTACATACGTTTCTTTCGAGTTGTTTGAGGCTGGATAGTATAAGAAAATATATTAAAAAAATAAAGATATTTTTTTTAAACCGAAAGGTAATCAGATAAGTGATATAAACAAGCAAAATCTAAATGTTGAACGAACTTCCTACACAACTGAGTACATATCAGGGGTTGGTTATTGAGAGGAGGGAGGAGGAGGAGGAGGGGAGGAGGAGGAGGAGGAGGTGAGAGGAGGCCGACGGTTCCAACATCCCACAACGCTAAAAAAAAAAAAAAAGTCAGATAACTCTCGGTTACCGGCGACCACTAAGTTCGTTAACACGACCCGGCCACTGCATTTGCGACCATAAACCCTCCAAATTCAACCCTAGGTTCAACCCTGGCATAACCCTATTTTCATATTAACGTAATTGGGAAAGTTGGGATGGGTGGAGGGGGGGAGGGGAGGAGAGGCAACAAGTGCTTGCTCCTCCCATCAATGCCAAATTCAAGATGTGATTATCCCCGAAATTGGAACAGAAATAACCTCATCCAATTATCGACAGATTATCCGAAATTGTTAGTGGAACGAAATGGATAACCACTTTTCCACCGTGACCTCAAGTTCGCCAATTACGTCACCCAAGGACTTTGCAAAGGACCCACACGATTATTAAGATGATGTTGGTTTCCACTTCTGGAACGATACTTTCCAGTATATAGGAATGACCTCTCTTTTGTCTCTCCTGTGCTGCCCCAGTTCCTATACTTTTCCAGAACTACTGAGACGTTGATCCCAAGATCCGAGAGATAAGTTAAGTTGGATTAAGAGGTCCCAACCACCACAAGGAAATCGGCCTTATTCCACGATAAAGTAACGGACAATATTATATGACAAATATGACAATATATACAATATATATATATATATATGAGTAATATAATAGTATATATATATATATATATAAAATTAAGCATGACTCAATCGATCATTCCCTGCCACTGCTGTGCATAAGTCTTGGGAGCTTAAGCAGGACTGGATGACTGTTATCGTACCTCTTCCAAATCAACGACGAAAACTTTGGAGCAATTGCAAGACGGTAACAACAATGGTTGACGATCTATTTTTTTTTATGAAATAAAAAAACAAGAACTTTAAAATTTTCTAAATAAAAGGCTGGAATTTAGATGCTCCTACTGAAGAGTAATTGTACGTGTAACAATTTCAACGCTGAAACAGCAAGCAAGAATAACACTAATTACACAAATATAATTTATGGGCAAAAATCGCAAAGCTTATTGGAATGTAATATAGACTTTAGGCCAAAGGCCAAGCGCTGGGACCTATAAGGTCATTCAGCGATAAAAGAGAAACAGAGATTGAGAGAGAGAGTAGAAGGGCTTAAGAGGTGTAACAGGAAGAAAACTTCACAGTTACACAATGAAACAAGTGTTAGGAGAGAGTGGACAGCGATATGGAAGAGAGAATATGAATGAAGGTACAGTAAAAAGAATGAAAGGGGTTGCAGGTAGGGCCCGAAGGGACGGTGCAAAGAACCTAAGCCATGCCTACAGTGCACCGCACTGGAGACTCTAACCCCCCTTCATCGCTTTAAAATCAAAAGCATTTGCATATATTACTTGTGTGCCTTAACGAGGGTTTTGGACATACCTATAATATTCTGAGAGTCCAAATTTACATGTTATCAACACTTTCTCTGTTAAAAACATTATTGAAAAGTTGTTCGCACAGGGGCTTAAAACCATCCGTAGCACTTCATGAAATTACCGAAGGCCCATAAAACGTAACAGTTTTTACTGGCTATATATATATATATATATATATATATATATATATATATATATATATATAATATATATATATATATATATATAAAGGTTTTTTGCCACGAAGGAAAAAAATGAAAAAGCTATCTCGGTTTTTTCATTTTTTTCCTTCGTGGAAAAAACCTTTATTTATACATAGCATCACGTTTTATATACTTCGTGATCAAGTTATTCATATATATATATATATATATATATGGGGTACATATATATAATAGATGATTTCCATTAACCTTTTATATATATATATATATATACTATATATATATATATATATACATATAAGGTTAACGGAAATCATCTAAGGTCCCATTCCAAGAACAAATCTTCTATAGCCATTTGGGAATTATAAATTTTTTTAAAAAATTGTCTTTGTGACAATTATTTTTGAACGAGGTTATAAAGTTATGCGATAAATTAGAACTTTAAAGGCTAAGTGATAAAATAGTTTTCTTACGCGATGACTTTTCATAGCACCCATAGCTTATGGGCTGTATTTATTAGCCCTCTTTCTCCGACAAAGTTGGATTAAAACGACATTATATTAATGTACAGACTTTTGATCAACGTGCAAATAGATGGAATATTTAAATCGATCTCAAGATCTGATCAACTTCTCCTAGAGCCATATTCTCGCACTTTGCAGCGTTTCGTTTTTTGTTTGTTTGTTTGTATGGTGCTTTTACGTTGCATGGAACCAGTGGTTATTCAGCAACGGGACCAACGGCTTTACGCGACTTCCGAACCACGTGGAGAGTGAACTTCTCCCACCAGAAATCTCTCACTCCTCAATGGAATGGCCGAAAATCGAACCCGCGACCACCGAGGTGGAACGCCAATACCATACCAACCACGCCGCTGAGGCGCTGGAGCAGCGTTTCGTTTAAAACTGCCACTCCTGTGCTGACCTTCGACAAAAACGAAATTTAATAGAATAACCCCCCTGTGAGGTCTGTGCGCAGTTAGTACGAAAGTAACGGGAATTGTGGTTAAAATCTCGAGACACAAGCTGAAGACTTTTTCCATTTGACAGACACGAGCTTCTTTCATTTTTGACTTGCACATTTCGCTACAGCTGTTTCTCTGAATAAAGGCGGATTGTAAATGTGATTACTGTTCATAATCTCGTAATCTGCAGGCAATACTACGGAAGAATCCAAAAGGACATTGCCTGGCTTAGTAGTATTAACAGAATGCGCTGCCTTTGTATATATATAAAAAAAGGGAATATTAAGATAAAGAAAGGACAGAAGTGAATGTCAAGTATATGAATAAAGATGATACATAACAGCTATAAGAAAGGAATTTCGGCTAAACACTGACGCAAAAAAGAAATAAAAATATGGCAACACTATCCGTATTATTACGTTCATAAGAAAGTATGATTTAAATTTTTATATGCATGAAACTATAATAAACAAATGCTAAACAACATCTTCATCGCCAGCCAGGAGCACCTTAGTACAGAGGAAAATCTTTCCATAAAAAAATAAAAATAAAAACAAAATAAAAAAGCGTAAGTGATTCGAGCTATCTTTGCGGCCACTTCGAGAAAACTGTCATTTAGAGAGAGCGGTTCATTCAAAAGACAGGAGCAAACGTTTGATTGCAAGGAGTCATTAACGCCAAAAGAAAAGGTCATAGGGGCGATTTCTCTCTCCTGCTGCTGCTGTTGATGTTGTTGCTGCAGCTGCTTTGCCCTTAGCGAATCCTACATTACAATGGAGGGCAAACGCCTAAAAATACCCTGCCTATGCCCACCCCTCCCCTCCCCTCCACCCAACCACGCTTCTGCCACAGAATCCTCCTAAAAGAGGCGAAAAAAAAAAAATACGCGTGACATTCGACGCATACTTAGATCCCAGTCTGTATGAGGGTCACGTACTTTACTTTGGGTGAACGTAGGAGAGCAGTCTGTCATTTTTATCTACTCAAAATCTGTTGTTGGATTTGCAACCGCCTCTGACACATAACAAACGGACGTGCATAAAGATGCACGCGTGTATGTAGGAGAGAGAGAGAGAGAGAGAGAGAGAGAGAGAGAGAGAGAGAGAGAGAGAGAGAGAGAAATACCTTTGTACTGGAAAATTATCAATAAAATTTTTTTTATTGCAATCCGTGAAAACTTTTGATGCTAAATATCATTAGTTAATTTAATCATATATAATCTTTACAGATGTACACGCGTGTACATAGGAGAAGAGAAGGAGAGAGGGGAGAGGAGAGAGATAGAGAGAGAGGAGAGGGAAGAGAGAGAGAGAGAGAGAGAAGAGAGTGGAGGGAGAAGAGAGAGAGAGAGAGAAAACCTTTGTACCGTAAATCATTAATGAAATTTTTTTTATTGGATTCCGTGAAAACTTTTGACACTAAATATCATTAATTTATTCATATATAATCTTAATAAATATGTACACCTGTATGTAGAGAGAGAGAGAGAGAGAGAGAGAGAGAGAGAATGGAGAGAGCACGAGGGGAGAGAGAGAGAGAGAGAGAGAGAGAGAGAGCAATCTTTATATGAATAATATGTTCAGTATATCCATATCAAGACTTTGACCACAATACAATTTAATAAATGCCCCCAAGTAACACAGCGTACGTAAAGAAACAAAATAATAAACAATGTTTATTATCATTCACAAAATCTAAACAACAAACATAAGCGAAGTCAAATGTTGGAAAAATCGCAGCTAACATTTAAGAGGAAATATTATTACTACTAACAGTCATAATTATAGCAATAAAAAAACTAAACTTAATTCATTGATGAAAACCCTTTCACTCAAAATGCAGTGCGCATAACTGATAAATCCACCGAATATATATAGAGAATATATATATCATAATTTTCCCGCAATTCAAATACTAAAACTGTATCGCACCAGAATTGGTTGGTCGTAACATGCATAGGATAATAAATGCTTACAAATTCAATGAACATAAATGTTTAATAAACATCACCACTGAATTCACTCATTTACCTGTTAGCATAGTCTCTTGTGACGCTGTTATCAATAGTCAACAGCTTTATAACACAAATCGCTCTCTCTCATATAGAGTATCAGCATTTAAATACAGCTTCCAAACAACATATATACGCTCTCATATATATAAATATAAAAACGAAAAGTTTTAAGTCCTCTCTCTCTCTCTCTACAATATTCTACGGAAAATTTGTCTTTGGGCTGGTTCAGTGAAAAATTATGCTTATTTGTCTGTGATAAATATACATCCACGATAGGCGCTTATGAATATTGAACTTGATTGGAATTTGATAACTGGAAAAGTTCAAGTTTACTTGCGAAATGCAAGGCCACATAACATTGGTGTTCCTCTCTCTCTCTCTCTCTCTCTCTCTCTCTCTCTCTCTCTCTCTCTCTCTCTCTCTCTCTCTCTCTCTCTCTCTCTCTGGTTTGTCTATTAGCAGTCCCCTATGCACCAATAGCCAACATTCAGCAGCCCCAAAACGCATACATAGTCTATTCTACCTCCAAACAAGAATAAATCTGTCCGTTCGACAAAACAAACGCATAATCTCATATACGACCATCACCTTCATGCACCTATCTTTCTCTCTCTCTCTCTCTCTCTCTCTCTCTCTCTCTCTCTCTCTCTCATTCCCAGCCACGACTTGGATGAGGCCCAAAGGGTCACATAACAGATGACCGATTCCTTCATTATTCTCGAGATCACCTTCCAGGGAGCAGCTCCGCGGGGCTAAACAATACTCCGATTAGCATTTCTTTTGCCCGGCGTCGCTCCGCCAAAAGTCATTCTTCACGACGCGGCGCGAAGGACCACAAATTCCACGACATACGTCCACTTGGCAGTCTCATGGGTCGAAAGGGTCGTATTTTAGGAGGGATTATGGATTAACATCAGCTTAATCTCTCTCTCTCTCTCTCTCTCTCTCTCTCTCTCTCTCTCTCTCTCTCTCTCTGCCTCCTTACCTACACAAGCAGATAAACAGACAGACAACCCTACATACAGACACACACACATATATGTATGTATATATATATATCTATATATATGTGTATCTATATATATATATATATATATATATATAGATACATATATATATAGATATAGATATAGTATATATAGATATATTAATATATATATAGATAGTATATATATATATATATATAATATAAATAATATATATAAGTTATATCTAATTATATATATATATCTATATATATTTATATCTATATCTATATATATATAATATCTATATATATATATATATATATATATATATATAATATATACATATATATATATATATATATAAAAACGTACACTTGACCCTTGTGTGCGTGCATGCAAGATGTTTGCATACACATAAATACATACATACAAAGGCAAGCGTGTGTATGTATGTATATATATATATATATATATATATATATATATATATATATTATATATATATATATATATATATAATATAATTATAATAAATATATATATAATAATAATAATTTTCATCAAGGCAATAACTTTCCCTCCTCCTCAACACCTTAACAGACTGACGACGACCATTCCAGGCAAATCCCCCCAGAGTCCCTTTGAACCTAATGTAAATGCAATCTCCATGTTTGCTCCTTCATCTGTACCCTTCCATTCATGGCATCCATCACCATTCATTCCAAACCGATATTGATGATCCCCAGTTTCCAAGGAGTGGATGAAGATGCAAAGAGAAGAAGAAGAAGAAGAAGAAGAAGAAGAAGAGGAGGTGCAATTGCGTCTAGAGAGCAATCATGAGCAAACCCCTCCTTTATTGCAGCTCTCCGATTCATTAAGTGTCGCTTAAGTGTCACTTTCCGCCCCTGACCTTTTCCCGCTAAACTCCCACCAGCCATATTAATTAAGGGGGAAATCCATGTTGGTTTTTTTCCACGCGTCAGTTCGATCATCAAGTGTTCTCTCTCTCTCTCTCTCTCTCTCTCTCTCTCTCTCTCTCTCTCTCTCTCTCTCTCTCAGGACAAGGACTCAAAAACATCCTATCCCTGGGATCCGCAGAGTCGAAAATCCCGAGCAGTTCCTGTTCAGTCCCAGTTTAGAAGATGTCATCCTTTGGTGCCCCGAGGAAAAAAAAAGGAGAGAGAGAGAGAGAGAGAGAGAGAGAGAGAGAGAGAGAGAGAGAGAGAGAGAGGCTGCCTCTCTATTAGAGCAGCAGAATGTATGAGAATCAGGAGCGATCTAGCACAACATGACCCTTATTGTATCCGTTCTCATCTTGACTAGGACTTTTCCCGTCTGACAAAGGTGTTTTGCGAGCGAGAGTTAACATTTTACGTTTGTTATTTTTACAATAAGATAAAAACAATCTGTAGTATATGAGAGAGCCTCCCAACTGAATGGAAGAGACAAACCCTAACTACATAAACGCGGCCCCTTCGAAAAAAAAAATAAAGTACTGAGAAATATAACAACTGTCTCAAAATAAATTTTACGCTAAATAAATCCCGACGGCAAAGGCCTTCTCTAACACATGCTACTTCTGTATGCATTCAGATTCTCAGACCAAGGCAGGTCAGTCAGCCTGTGGGAGCCAAGACGTGTGGATGCCTCAAGCCTTTTCTCTTTCATAAATACCATAGTTGTCATTTTGCTCTGGCCATTTCACCGCAGAAAACCCGTTTATTGATAAAACATAAATCAAAATCTCCATCTATAAAAAGGATTAAATTTGTTGCTTTAATTTTGATCAATAAACTGCCTTTTCGTTCTTGTGAAACTAAGACACAAGGCCACTTCACTGACAAGCAGGCGTATGCAGAATACAGCACTCATATATGAAAACAAAACACGAGAGTATAAAAGAATTTAATCTGAATATTAATATAGAAAAGTAAAATAAAGTAGCACAACTCGGACAGAAACCAGGCCATATTTCATTGTTTAAGAGCATTGGTTAAATGACCACCACTCAACATATAGCTACTAAATGTAGTGATACTCAGGAGTCATTCACCAGTCTCTAATTTTACAGTGTTGACAGACATTTACATTCCACTGCACCAACTTACATGACACGTCAGTTACAATAATTACAATGACGGATCAAATGCTCCCAACTACGTCAACAAAATGACAAAACGGGACGACTGATCGGCCCGAACTATGAAGCTATTCTTTTGGATCTCAATATTGCCTTTCTCTGAAACTGATGGTTAAGCTACAAATTCATTCAGATAAAATTTATACAAGCGAGTAATTTTGTTGGAACTGTTAAACCCATCTTGTAGATCACCTCTCTCTCTCTCTCTCCATACACACACACACACAGACTTACAGATTTTCGGGCCACTGATTATCTAACGGAAAGAAACGATCCTTCTAAAGGGTCAGATGATTCCATCATCGGACCCCTCTCCCATTATATCTCACACAGACGCACACACACACACACACACTCACAAAAGAGATGACAAAGAGCGCAGCGATTATTTTGTTATATTTTTGTTTTTGTTTTTTGTTTTATTCTCGTCCCACAAAACGAATCAACAAAACCATCAAGCCTGCGAGAGCACTTAAGCAAATGACGCTGTTTTCCACAAGAGACGATTCCAACTGAATTATCATCGTGTCATTATTACTGTTTCCGTTATTATGGCCCCTGACACACACACGCACACACACACCAAAAAATTATTTATACGAAGGAAAAAGGCCTCACAAAACTAAGGGGTCTCAGTGGGAGGGGAATGAAACAATTATCCTCGAGAGCTTTCAGAAGACATCACTTCCCCAGATGAAAATGTTAATTACGAGATCATTCTCCAAAGAGTTCAGAAGCAAATTCCTTTTCATAAGTTTATATATGTATGTATATGCATAAGTAAATGGCGATACAATCCACAATGATGTAAAATCCTTCTGTAGTTTAAAATATATATTTCTTGTACAGGAACTTTTAGCTTTCGACCATCAGCTGCTGTCTTGTTCACATTTTAGTGAACAAGACCACAGCTGATGGTCGAAAGCTATAAGTTCCTGTACGATAAATGTATAAGTTAAACTACAGAAGGACTTTACATTATTGTGGATTGTATCCCCATGTATGTATATGTAATTTCCAATAACCACAATGCCCTCTTAACTTATGAACTTATGGAGTTCTTCATACTTTGGAAATGCGTGTCACTAATATGCCTAGCTCCAAACGAAGAGAGATATGCAGATACTCAGATTCCCCGCCAAGGTTCGATCTTGCGTCCTGGGCGAACGAGGTAACGTTTAATACATCTGAGTTCATTTTCTGAGCATTTCCACCTCCACAACCACCCTGAGGTCAGGGTGTAGTGTATGGACGATGTAACCGCTGGCCAGCCTTTCATGACACTGTTATCTACGAAGTAAAAAGAGATGCAGATACCTTAGGACTTCGAAACGGAAATCAACGTTCACAAGGTCGAAGGCAGAAGCGATCATCAATTATAAATCCCTTTAGGTGGATTGTTTATTTGTTTGTTTGAATAGTGTTTTTACGTTGCATGGAACCAGTGGTTATTCAGCAACGAGACCAACGACTTTACGTGACTTTCGAACCACGTCGAGTGAACTTTTGTCACCAGAAATACACATCTCTGACCCCTCAATGGAATGCCCGAGAATCGAACTCGCAGCCACCGAGGTGGCAAGCAAAGACCATACCAACCAAGCCACTGATGCGCTCCCTTTGGGTGGAAGTTATCCCCACGATACAGTGAATTCGACATCAGGCAATATCTGTGCTTTAATATCTGTGAATATAAAAAAAAGTCAGGAGAGTATAAGTGACATGAATTCATACACACAGACGCACACACACAAACACATATGATTATATATACTTATAAATCATATATTTGTGTGCGTTGTGGGAGCAACAAAATTCCTAATTTTGCATTTAAAAAACGCATTTCAACATAGACCGACTGACGTGAAGTGACTGGTAACTAATTCAAAATTTATGAAAGAAACAAGAGGAAAAACTTCGACAGACTGGTCTTTATTTTCTTCAAGGCAAAGTATTTTGAGCCTTCCAGGAACTGCATGAGTCAAGGAATGGGGAAAAGGCCGAGTTATAGCATCAAAGATTCTCTCTCTCTCTCTCTCTCTCTCTCTCTCTCTCTCTCTCTCAAGCGAGCCAATTGATTATTGCATCGGACGCCTTGATCTTCCAATTACGCACTAAACGCTGATGAACTCGGCGAGCTGGGATAAAAAAGATGCCAGGCAACGCCGCCACCCTTCCCCCGCCCCTCACCCTTTCCTCCGGAGAGGAGGATATGGAAAGAGAGTAAAAAATCCGTCGAAGTTTCTGTTCAGCGTATAATCAAGGCCACCAAAAACAGATCTATCTTTCGGTGGTCTCGGTATGTGAGCCGTGGTCCATGAACCTTTAACGACGGCTCAATGGTGGCCTGGCCTATATCGTTACCAGACGCACGATTATGGCTAACTTTAACCTTATAAATAAACTAAATACTACTGAGGTTAGAGGGGTGCAATTTGGTATGTTTGATTATTGAAGGGTGGATGATCTACATACCAAGATGCACCGCTCTAGCTTTATTTTACAGTAGTTTTTAAGGTCTGAGGGCGGACAGGAAAAAGTGCGGACAGACAGAACAATGCTTTCTCTTCAGAAAACTTAAAATGGCCTGGAAATATTAGCCCCACATACCATCAGTGTATTTTTCTGTTAATATAAGTATACGATTAATTATGTGAACACGGCATAATGAAAGTAGTACCCATGCGCCTAAGATTGGAATTTTCGTCGTCAAGCGGTGAAATCTAAGATGGCTGAAGTCAAAGATGGATAAATATCTGATTTATTGAACGGAGTACCATATTGTCTGTTGCATTTTCGACTATACTCGCAAGTATTTCCTTCCGTGCAAGATCTTACGAATATTAGCCTATCTAAAATAATAGACCCCGATTTCCTGAGACACTAAACGTTTTCCCAGGAGGATAAAAGGGTTCTTCTTAAAGAAATAAATTACTGAACTTGAGTTCTTCAGTTTTCCAAAGTCGAAAGGAAAACGTCGTTTATAAAGAAGGTAACGTGAAATATGATGGACTTTTTCCCGATGAGCTTTTAAAGAGCATAAAGCGTCATCTTCCATAGGACCGTTCTAAAAACAAATGGTACTAAATAGAATTTATAAATATGTAGCACCTTATGATCAAACACGATCGCGAATATCCTCACACAATTCCCGTGAGTTTTTGATATCGTAAACATTGGGGCAGAATCAAAGGGGACAGCATGGATTTCTAACAGAGCCGAATGATGAAAGAAGGAAAAATAAAGAGTCAGTCAGGCCTGCATTCGCACCTGAGACGAGTAAATTGTCCCTCCTTGACTCTTCGTGACTGTAATCCGGCGCACCTTAATCTCGACCCAATTTACAGCTTGCTCGTTCACACTTGGGGGTCTCACGTAGTCTCGGCGTCGTCATCATCATCAAAACCATCACCATCAAAATTCTTATCATCGTCGTCGTAGTCAAGGTCCCGAGGAGAACTCTACCGACATGCTTTTATGGGCAAACACTGTTCAGAGAGAGAGAGAGAGAGAGAGAGAGAGAGAGAGAGAGAGAGAGAGCTTACCAAGGTACTGCACATTTCAATTACCGCAGATCAGCATGCGATACATAAATTGACCCTGCCTCTAATACGTAGATTTGAGAATCTAAAAAATATATCATTATTTGCTTTGCTTTATTCTTCTAAAATCAACAAAGAATTTGTAAAATCTGTTTCACGACAATGACGTAAAAATTTTCACGGACGCCAGAAATAAAAGGGGCTTCTCTATTCAGATAATTGTGATTCAAGTACTATGACGGATGTGCAAACCAGACACCAGAATTTCGAAGGCCACTTCTTTCAAGATCCAACATGCAATAAAAGTGCAAGTACGTTTTTGTTGCATAAAATATGCAGTTTCTTTAGCCAAAATTGAAAATATAACTTAACATGTTTCCTTAAGTATAGTGATGAGAGAGACTATAACAAAACCAACAGTTATATTAGTTATTTATATGACAAAATCTGTACATATAGTGAAATGACAATTATGAGAGACACTAACAAAAGCAGCACTTATATCAGTGATCTACATGACAACATTATAAAGGAAAAAGTTGACTCGTAAACTGGAATATTCTCGAGACAATTATAATACCACAAAAAAATAATAAATCCCTTTAAGGATTATGAGCCCATACTTTTAACTTCATTAGGATATTGGTCATGGATATTTCTCGAAGAAAAAGTAACCAAAAGGAAAAAAAAAAAAAAATCTGCCTCGTGGAAGAACACTTCGAACTTTCCACCATTCGCGAGGAAGGCGCAGAATGAATGACGGGCATTTCACCTAAAACCCTATTATCTTCGTACGCACTGTAGTATCCTGTTCTTCACGTCAGGGTGCAGAAAAAGTGCGGTAAATGGAAGCTCTGAGGAGAGGAGGGAAGTAAAAAAAAAAAAAAAAAATGAAGAGGGGAAAAGCTAGAATGGGAAAGAAAAGAGGGAGAGGGGAAGGAAGTGGAATAGAGGAGATGCTTATCAGAACTTTTGAAGCGTCTGAAAGCAAACACTCTCCCATGAATCACTTATCTGACAATGAACTTGATTTTTACACCTTGGAGAGTCTGACTGACATGAAAGCACGATGATCTCTTGTAATAATTAGGAATGGGATGGAATATGAATGGAGGTTCAATAGGAACGAAAGGGGTTGCAACTAGGGACCGAAGGAACGCTGCAATGAATCTTAAGTAATGCCTACAGTCCACCGCGTGA
This sequence comes from Macrobrachium nipponense, assembly GCF_015104395.2. Lineage (NCBI taxonomy): Eukaryota > Metazoa > Arthropoda > Malacostraca > Decapoda > Palaemonidae > Macrobrachium > Macrobrachium nipponense. The sequence goes on along the minus strand of NC_061091.1, from coordinate 11,932,261 downwards.
GGTTCACTGACAGCGCTACCACGTCACGGGGTCTAGTAATTGTCAGTTTTTTAGGAGGAAAATCATTTGAAATACAGAATTTTTCCAATTCGAAACAACACCAAAATAAAAAGGGTTAAACAAAGGAATCGAGAAAATCCTCCGCCTGCTGTACTGTGACAACTAATGAAGCAAGCAAGCAGAAAGCTTTTTCCTGTTGGCAGCAGCGGATTATAAAACAATTGTCAATGGAGACACTGCTGACCCCCAAGGGGGAGATCCAGCCAGATTCAATTTCCCCTGCAGCAAATTGGATTTCCATCTATCTACCAAATCTAATAGATTATAAAAAATGTTGTTTTATGGAGTCTGTCCGATTTACCCGGATAAACTTTTGTACGACCTGAAGCTCCTGCGATGAGTTATCTTCATCAATCAGAAACCACTTAAAATTTCCGTTTGATTTCAGATATTTTCTGAGATAAAGGGAAACTACTCTTTGCGGCTTGACTTAAACACGAAGCTCTTAGAAGTCTGGGGGAAAGGAAAAGTGGCTTTCTTTGGGGCCCTTTCAAACAACCTACCGCTGCCCAAGGAGATCCAAGCAATGAATCCCACGTGAAACCCATTAACGGGGAGTCGTCCTGTATACTGCTCACAGCTTCAACTTGGTGGGCGGTGTACTGACGGGGGGGAGGGGGTAGTCAATGGGAAGAAAACGAAATAAGAGAAGCTGGGGGAGAGAGAGAGAGAGAAGAAAATCTTCAAGTAGTGGGGAAAAGTTTGATGCGAGAATGAAATGTGGTTTTGATAGACAAGCGAAAGAGCGAGCTTTTTTTCACTGAGAACCGAAGGTCATGCAACCCTGGCTATCGAACGTCTTTTTTTTTTTTCTATATCCTTCCATTTCCTACTGATTAGATATTTCGTTTTGCCGAGGAGATTAAGTTAGAGTTTTATATACATATAAAAACCTTTCCAATGCACATCAGCTATAAATGAGATACCCTATCCACATGCAAAGACACGTAAATTCGTGCGATTTTGTAAAGGCATGTGCAAATGAACATGTTAGACCCTAGACGGCAGATATATATATATATATATATATATATATATATATATATATATATATATATATATATATATATATATATATAATGACTGTAATAACTACCTTTTTGTCCATTCTTCAACTTATGACATAGAACCTGGCCGTCCGTCACACAAGAGATAATTGGTCTGACCACTTAGCTTAATCCATCTCTCTATGACACCCAACCTCTTTCGACCATGTTTCTCTCCCACTCAAGCACACCAAAGTCCGTGTATTAATGACAGACTTTCTAAAAAGAGTTCATGTCGCAATATAAGAGGCAGACTGATTCTTGAACTGTTTTTCACATAAAAATACACATTTATATCTTTTAAAAATGCCAAGGTGAGGTGGTTATGAAAATTCAATTTAAATGTGAAGTGCTTAGGAAAATGCATACGTTAATTTCTTGACGCGTGTAAAACTAATTTTCGTCATCATTTGAAAGATTAGAAATCAAGGATCTGCTTAATTTCTGAGACAGACAGCAGACGACGCCTGGATTATGAATCTACCACGAGAAAACTTTTCAGTGCTACAGAAACTATTCTTTTCTCTATATTTTTTTATGAGTCTTATGCTCTCTCTCTTTTATTAATAGCGAGATTCTTCACAAGTAGGAGCGTATATTTTTTCCACCCTCTCTCTACGAGAAAAAGATCCAACTCTTCACAGCCAGGGGATATTCCCCATAATTCTTTTCCTCCAGAAAATATAGTACTTTCTCACTCCTCTATCGTGGGGGAAACCTCTGGTCACCCTTTCACTAAAACGACTATTCTCCTTCGTATATTTCTGTACGAATTTCTTCCTCCATCTCCCTCAAGAGAATACGTCCTCTTGAGGAGAACCTTCTCTCACTCAAACAGTAAAAAATGTTTCTAAGTTAAACCCTAACCGATAGCTTGCCTTTTCGCTTTACTAAGGATTTATTTGGATGGATAATATTGAAAATCAACCCATTTTTTTATATCTGGATTAATAGGTGTACCTACATATTTAATTCTAAGACTTCTGAAAACTTTTGGACTACTTAAGTCTCATCTTTTTCACAAATCTTTATAATTCGATGTGTATAATATTTAGTGATCTACAGATACAACATAGATTGATATTCATCATTTTACAACCACACAAAAACTTTATACAGTGAGGAAGATATAACATATCAAATGGAACATGAAATATTAATTAAACAAAAATAGCATTGATGCGTGAATTCATTGTGTTGTTAAAGATGGCTCTCTCTCTCTCTCTCTCTCTCTCTCTCTCTCTCATTACGAATGACGATATTCAAAATAATGAAAGGATAAATCACTCTAGAGAATTAAGACGCACTTTTACAAATAACGTGAAATCTCCGAGCAGTAATATAACCATCATAAAAGCAAGAAAGCAAATAAATCCTCAGGCGCATCTTGCAAAAGGAAGGCTCTATGAACTTGCCAACTTCAAAACTGATGAAATCATCTGACATAACGTGTCAACTGGGAGGTCATTGTCATGCAATCTACACATTGCCCTATAACATAAAAGGATAGCCGTATTCTTCAGGCTGACTGAGGCTGATAATCTAGATCAGTAGAATTAGTAAAGTACAAGCTATACCGAAATGATTCGTAAAACAAACACACTGACTAGAACGATACTATTGTAAAAAAAAAAATAAATAAAAAATAAAAAAATATAAATAAACACACACACAGAGTATATCTATGAAATCCGTATAACACAGATTAAAAAGTGGTGGGGGCAGTGGACTTGCTTGTGCTTTAGAATGTTCAGCAAAATGTCAAGGCTACTAAAGTACTCTCTCTCTCTCTCTCTCTCTCTCTCTCTCTCTCTCTCTCTCTCTCACACTCACACACGCACTCGCATCGCACAAAAATGAGAACGGTAGATTTGATATAACGCACATGCGCGCGCGATAACAAATATATTTTGCAGTGTATCCTATACGGTTTCACTGAAATCAAACTAAGGCGGTACACTATGAAACTCAAGTCCAGAATATTTTGGTAAAAAAAAATGTACCTGTTAAGAAAAAAAAAAATTGAAAAATTCAACGAAAAACATTCGTCTTTTCATATATTCAAAATGCTAGCGATCGTTTCAGCCCAAGAGGGAATTAGAGACCCTAAAGTTTCGTCAGACAAAAATACCACAAAAAGAAATGCAGAAAAATAATTCCCTTGTTTTTCTGTAAGTTGTTTTCCTGCTACTCAGTTCCATTTTCCTTTTCTTTCTTTATATATTTCGCGATCCATCATCAAGTTAAGGCGAAAATGCAAAGCATTCCAACCCTGATACTATTCTTCTTCTATTCTAATACATATTTATCTATTTACCTATTTATTTATTAATTTGTTTTCTCTTTTAATAAGTGAGATCTCTTCTTTCCGTTATTTCCCTTTATTTCCTCTTACTTTTTCCTAAAGAACACCATATTCTTTGGAAGCTTCAATTTTGAGTCAATGGCCTCTGGTGAGTTTCTTCCGTACGAAAATAATAATAATAATAATAATATTAATAATAATAATAATAATAATAATAATAATAATAGGTAGTTCCGTTTTCTCATTTTAAACTTCAGGATCCACCATCAAGATCCTCTCTCCACGGCCTTCGAAGAGCAAACTTCGTCCAGCCCTCATCCACTTTCCGAAAAGACAAGAGGAAATGATCTGGCGGATGATGATGTGGATGATAGGGTAATTTTACGGGTGAAGTCCACAGGACGAAGCAAAGGCGACGCCAGGGAAACTTATCAAAAATAGAATAAGATTTTCTCAAAAAAAAAAAAAAAAAAAAAATCCACTGTCCTCATCACTCAGGCTCCCGAATTCCTCTACGAAGTCCCTCCTCCTCATTACATTTCATTGTAGATCTTTTTTTTTCTTTTTTTTTACTTTTTCACTTCTGTCTTTTTTTCTCGATCTTTTTTTTTTATGGCCAAAATCCCCTCACCCACCTCATCAGGGAGTCTTTCGTCTCGTCTTTACCTGCTCGAGCTCACTTAATCTCCGAGATTAGTCTCTCTCTATCTCTCTCCGCTCTCACTCTCAGCTCTTCTCTCTCCTCTAGCTATAAACAATCGCCCCCCCCCCTCCCCAAATCGTCCTCCTCCATCAGAGACCACCTTTTCCACCTCGAAGATGGCAACAATGGCCGAGGCGCTTTATCCTCCATTCTGATGCAAATGTTAACAAAAGTATCAACGAAGAAAGCGGTAAACGATGAGCCCCGACGGGCCGATAGAGACCGATAGGAACGAACGGATGTGAGGGGGGGAGGGGGGGGGGTGGGGGGGGGGGGCTGAGGGGTATCCAACAAGAGAGAGAGAGAGAGAGAGAGAAGGGAGGTAGGTAGGTCGGAACAAGCTATTTGAATTGAAGTGAGAGAGAGAGAGAGGAAGGAGAGAGAGATGAGAGACGAGAGAGAGAGACGAGAGAGAGAGAGGAGAGGGTCCGTAGGTGTAGATGTAGACAAATCTTGGCGAAAAGACTTAAGAATAAAATGAACTGCAATTTTAAAAAATAAAAATATAACAACTTATAATAATCCTGAGAATGCAATGGTAAACAGGTTTAAAAGTAAAAGTAAGATACATACATATATATATATATATATATATATATATATATATATATATATATATATATATATATATATATATATATATAATATACACAAATTACATCCTTACTCTGGAAGCATTAAATATTCAATAAATATCGGATGGAAGAGTCTCGAGAAGATCATTTTAAAGGCGTCATTAGCAAAACAATACACTCAGTGAGAGAGAGAGAGAGAGAGAGAGAGAGAGAGAGAGAGAGAGAGAGAGAGAGAGAAACTATTTTCCTTTGCCCTTCAGGAGGTGTTGGAGATGAGACGAGAGAGTAGATACTTCACTCAGAACAGAGCAACGAGTTATCCCCCCCCCACCCCCACCCCCCACCCCCAAGGAGAACGAACAGTATACTACAGCGAGGGTCTCTCTCCACGACACATTTATTTGACAACAGCATCTAGATATAAAAATAAAAGGTTGTGTTTTCCTTCGAGGGAACGTCGAGCTTGAGTAGTACTGCCAGAAGTGTTCTTAACTCTGAAATGCATACCATCGATTATATCCTCTGAATACATACGTACATACACAAGGATACAAAAACATACAAATGGGTATATGTACACACACACACTATAAATATATACCTATTGATACGTTTGCATGTACGTGTACATGTGTATGTATATATATGTATGTATGTATGTATGTATGTATATATATATATAGATATATATATATATATATATATATATATATATATATATATTATACACATACATACATACACAGCTAAGCAAATAGCCCACAGGAAACTGGCGGGCAGGTTCAGTATAAATAAATAAATAAATAAATAAATAAATAAATAAATAAATAAATAAATAATAATAATATATCTATATATATATATATATATATAGATATATATATATATATAATTATATATGAGCAAATACCACAGGAAAATGGCAGGCAGGTCAGTATATATATATAATATAGAATATAGTATATAATAATATATTAGATATATAATATAATTATATATATATATATATTATATGTGTGTGTGTGTTTCACAAACAAATCAAACTAAATACTACAATATATTCAAAACAATTCGTAGCCAAAATCTGAGAATAAATGTCTATTGCACAGATGAAAATTTCGTGTACTTATACTTTTAAGCCATGTCCCTTTCATAAACACGAATTTCGAAGCAAAAAGATCACAGGAACATATATATTTTACGTGATCAGATAAACAGAATATTAACTTCTCAATTTGCTACAGTTTTAATCTAAAAAATACATCCTCTCTCTCTCTCTCTCTCATACAAATAAATTATAGTGTCTATACTCTTCTCTCCAGACGAGTAAACTATACTGCCCACACCAACATTCTCCTCTCTCTCTCTCTCTCTCTCTCTCTCTCTCTCTCTCTCTCTCTCTCTCTCTCTCTCTCTTACAAATAAATTATAGTGCCTATACTTACTCTCTCTCCAGACGAGTAAAATACACTGCCCATAGCAACATCATCACCGAAAAAAAACAAGAGCTATTGAAAGTATAGTCACAAAATTTGGCGACGAAAGAACGCGCATGCTCACAGCATCGCAACGGCTTCTTAATCATATACACCTGGGCGGCCCGATTTAACAAAAGACTTATGGTAAACATCACGCGCAGCCGACCTTCCCAACTTTTTATTTCCCATTCAAGATTCACAAAACATTCGAAATTTGTCATGCATATCCCTCGACTCTCTCTCTTTCTCTCTCTCTCTCTCTCTCTCTCTCTCTCTCTCTCTCTCTCTCTCTCACACACACAGTCGAGTACGCTATATTGCCCATACCAACGTTCATCTCTCTCTCTCTCTCTCTCTGTGCTCAATCCGTATTCCGGTTCTGCATGCAACATTCGAAATCACTCTAACTCTCACGGGCAGGACGCACCATGCTGTTATCTGTGACTATTATTCATTCAACAATAAAAGGATTTCATTCGATTTTTCACAGCCTGCGAAAGGAGGGGGAGAGGAACAGCAAGAAAAGACCGAGAGAAGAAGGGACGTTAGGTATTGATACGATAAATTTAGAGAGAGAGAGAGAGAGAGAGAGAGAGAGAGAGAGAGAGAGAGAGAGCCCATGCGGATGACATTTATCCTTTTAACGGATTAAAAGACGGAACGTTACGTATTGATACGATAAATTTACGATAGAGAGTTACTTTTAGCGGATGAAGAGAGACGGAGAGAGATGAGAGAGAGAGAGAGAGCGAGAGAGAGAGTTACCCAATAGCGGATGACATCCCTTTTTACGGATTAAAGACGGAACGTTACGTATTGATACGAAATAATTTACTTTTAAGAGAGAAGAGAGAGAGAGAGAGAGAGAGAGAGAGAGAGAGAGAGAGAGAGAGAGAGAGTTACCCAATAGCGGATGACATCCTTTTAACGGATTAAAAGACGGAACGTTACGTATTGATACGATAAATTTACTTTTAGGAGAGAGAGAGAGAGAGAGAGAGAGAGAGAGAGTTACCCAATAGCGATGACATCCGTTTTACCGGATTAAGACGGACCGTACGTATGACGATAAATTTTACTTTTAAGGAGAGAGAGAGAGAGGAGAGAGAGAGGATAGAGAGAGAGAAGAGAGAGAGAAGACTAGTAGCCGGTTTTGGACAAAAATCCTTTTAACGAATTGCAGTTTTATTGCCTATTTGATACTGTGAACTGATGCAAATTCCAGGTGCTGTTTTATTATCAATAATAACAGTAACTGAAAAATAACGCTTGCTATAATCTTCAGTGGCATGAAAGCAAATAATTCATAAAGGAAGATTTGCATCTCTGCAATACACAAACATGAAAGTAAAATATAGTTAGGGAAGGTGCGGGAATATAATTCACTCCATAAACATAGTGTACTGATTCACCATAATTTCAAAATCAATATCAAGTAGATAGTGTTACATTACACACACACAAACTCTCTCTCTCTCTCATGTGTGTATATATATGTGTGTGTGTCAAAGATTCAAGCTGCTCCACCTCTTATCAGATTGTATATCATCATTTTATTTGAACACGAGACTACATATTCATGTATGCAGTGAGTTAGAGGTAAAATTTACAATGTGATATGAAGATTAAAAAAAAAAAAAGCTATGGATTGTGAATAAAACTGCAGGCATATGTGACTTATCAAAATGAGTATTAGTTTCCTCTAGTAAACATATATCTTTCATAAATAAGAGCAATTCAATGTAATCCGCGGAACTGCACGAATTAAAAAAAATGTGAAAAATATGAGGTATAGGATGCTTAATTTGAGAGAGAGAGAGAGAGAGAGAGAGAGAGAGAGAGAGAGAGAGAGAGAGAGAGAGTCTATATTCAAAGTTCACAACTATGAAAAAACAAATAATTTCAGGGTCGAGAGCAACTGTAGGCTGCAGGTTCCAAATGCAACTCCGAAAAAGGTTTCTTTCATGAGGAAAATACCTCGAATAAGGAAGGCTGCCTCATTGGGGTAGGAATCAGCTATAAGGCCCGCAGGGAGGAGAGGAGGAATGAAAAGAGAGAAGAGAGAGAGGAAGTAAGGGGGAGACGGGGGAGGGGGGAGAGGGGGAGGGGGAGTGAGAAGAGGGGGGAAGGGGGAAGGGGGAAGGGGGAAGGGGAAGGGGGAGGGGAGGGGGAGGGGGGACAGAGGCCCTGGAGGGATTTTGGCCGCCCATCAAGACTTCAGTTATGCGGAAGGAGGAGAGATTTCCACATAAGAGATTGTCAGATAATCTACGATCTTATTTTCTTCCAGAGACATTATTCCATGCTTCCATTCCCCTCTCCTGAGAGAGAGAGAGAGAGAGAGAGAGAGAGAGAGAGAGAGAGAGAGATGCACATTTTCCATTATGCTTCAGGTATAATATTCTCTTACAAAATCTACGTCCGTGAACTGCCTATCACGTCAGGGCTTTCAAAGCTATTATGATTCTAAAAAAAAATGCAAAACTAAGCAAAATGATTCTTTTGCATTTTTTTACTCCGATGACCCACCTGGTGCTTGATAAAAAGCGTGGCCCCGAATGTTAAGATCTAAATGACATACAACAAGGACTGTATTTACGGAGCTTGCATAAAATAACTATTGAAAGAGTGTCAAACAACCGCCCCAGGTGATTTTCAATCTGTCACTGCGGAATTCCGTAGAGGGATAGTGCTGCTCTTTTTCAAGTTTTCTGTAACAGAAAACTATTGTGCCGGTTTTGTCCGGCGGTCCGCACTTTATTTTGTCAGCCCTGAGATCTATACTAGAGGCTACTATGAGATTCAGGGCTTCTGTAACACGGTTTTTTGGCAATAACTTTTTATCTATGCATTTCATAGATATAACGCTTATTCAGAATACACATTATATCTACACATAAATTTTGGCTGTATTCTGCATTACGTAGGTTGAATAAATTTGGTACTTATAATGTAAAAGTGACTCTTTTTGAAGACGGGCCAACTTACTCAGAGATAAGGTTTCGAACGCACTCGTTACGTAACTTATGACAGCATTTCTTCCCTCTTTCTCGATGGATGATTGGCTACACGTAACGAAGGCTATACCTCTGGCAATAATGACAAAAATTTAAATACAAGCAAAGCAGTACACCTTTATGAACTCTGAATCCTCTCCACTGATAATTGTCATAATGAACAAACCAACAAAATATGTTAATAAATACAAAAGCACTTCGATTGAATAGTCTAACTACCAAAATAAGTGTCCTAAGAAATTATAATTTACTTTATAGGTCACAATCAGATTGACAAGATGTAGGGAATAGTTGGTAATTTTCAAGGACATGGTAGACAAGCTTGATTTGATAACTGCTGTACCCAATGTCAAGCAATTTTTATTTATCGGCTATCTACGTATTTACTGAAAAAAAAAAAAAAAAATAGACGGTACCGTATTTTGGCTTTAAACCCTCACCAATAATTATCGTCAGAATGATGACTTCATGAGGCTCCACCCACTTTGGCCTCGTTATAATTCAGGATAACACTGAAGGCTATCATGGACATTGTTGTATTAGAAAATCTAATTTCTGGCTATAAAAACTCATTTCTCGAGTAATTGTATGAAGTGCTTAATGATCCTCAGGGATCCCAGCAGTTGGCCTAAACGTTTAATTCATGTATATTGCTGCTATTACTAATTTTGCGGCACTACTGCTACAGTAGTATTACTACGCTAGCATAGATACCCCACCCACATCTATGTATCGTTCCGCCATTCATTAGGTCCTTATATCCAACATGGTCGTACAGACTAAAGAAGAAAAAAAAAAAATTATATCGGATGATCCGTTGGTCTGCTGGAAGAGTTTAGCACATATAAGCTTGTATTTACTTTGGATAAAAATCTTATTTTAACAAAAATAGTTATATAAAGACTGTTTACATACAATCTCTCTCTTTCTCTCTCTTGGTGGCATAGTGAATAGTTAATGGAAATGTTCAAAATCCTGAATGATATTACAAGTTTTATAATCACGTTACGCTAAATACAAATCAGACCATAAACATTGGATTTAAACCAGAAACTGAATAATTACCTATTCAGGCTATAGCAAGTTTGGCCACGGGCTTTCTCTTGACTGTATAAAGTTGCAAGTCGTAAGACAAAGGCACTTTTGCAACCACGGGGAAAATTCCAAATCCTGTTAGCTATTCTTGACTACCATGGTTTCAGAGCCGATGGAATAAGGTGAATGGGTTTCTGTCTGGTGGATGGGCGGGGCAACATTTCGTAAAACGATGTTTACCTTGCTTACGTAATGAATGTTTTTCGACTCTTGGCTCGCAATCATTGGCCATGGCGTCGGCTAGATCATTTTTACTCTATAAAAATTAAAACTACCGGGTTTAGGTTATTGATAATGTTGACAAAATTTGTGTGTAGTTGTAAAATATGCATATGTCAACTTTCAGCTACATCCGATGCTTTGATAAGGAGCAAAATAAAAAAAAAACCGTGTTACAGAGGCGCTGAATTTCATAGTAGTGGGCTGCAAATTTGTATGTTAATAATCCACCCGCCTATCATCAAACATACCGGATTGCAACCCTTTAACCTCGTTAGATTTTAATTTATTTAAGGTTAAAGTTAGTCCTGCATCGTGCATCTCGCATTGCTTTCCGGAGGCGTCGACACACCCTCACTCTATCACACCTGGGAAGCAACTGAAGCGTTGCCGGTCGTAGCTGATGGTTACATACAGTTTTACACGTTGTACAGAAAACTCGATTGCGCAGAAAAAAAAGTTCGGTGCATTTTTTACTTATTTAAGTTGTCTATGAATAGGGGAAAAATAACTCTCCTTTGATGGAAGTTAATGATGACATCTCGACCATTATCAGACAATAATAATATAATCATAAAAAAGAGTCTTCCTCCCTTTTACACCGACTACTGGATTGCACATTTTCCACCATAATTCGTGTACCTACTATATTAATAATCCCTGAAACAGGTAACAATCAGAAGCGCTCTTGAAGCATTCACCTTATTCCAGTACTTATATTTTTTCTCTCTAAATTACAAAAAAATATTACTTATTCACTTTTAAACTACATCAAAATATTCTTGTTGATGTCAATTTCCTCCGTCAGGTAAACTGGGTAAATTCTTCGCCCTGTCAAAGTATTGATTCATAAATATATTTACTCAGGACTATAGACCTGCATACAAAATGTAAATACACTCAAGTATGCATATCAATACCGACTTACAAACACACACACATATATACGTCTATATATATATATATATATATATATATATATATATATATATATA
>NC_061091.1:11868268-11915768 GCF_015104395.2 Macrobrachium nipponense | reverse complement strand
TTCTCAATTAGTTAAGTGTCTTTAATTTTTATATTTTCATACCGAACGCAATTTTCTCTTCATTTATATTTATCTATAATCCCATTCAATACCCAACTACGCTGTTCGTTTTCTATATTTTCAAACCTTTCATTTTTCATGTTCTTCCATTCGTTTTAATGAGTATTTGTTTCTCTGTTTTTACGCATTCACGTCTACTCATCCCTTTAAAAGCCTTTCATTTTCAAATCATTTTTCCATATTTGTCAACAATTCTCCTTTGTATACTGACTATAGTTTCTCCCGACCTCTTTTACCTCTATTTCACTTCCTTATATTCAGGAGGGTTTCATCTTCACATTTAATCACCTTTCCTGAAGTTTTTCTTCAGCAAGTTACCAATTTATTTTTCCCAGAGGGGTTGGCCACGGATTATCCCCACGTTTATTCCTTTATTACTCTTTCACATCACCTAAACCTTCATTCATCTTCACATTTTCGTTTGTATTATCGAAGTTTTTTTTTATACATATCTTACGTAAACATTTCGTACATTTTCCAAAATTCCGATTCTCCTTTCATTCTCGTCCGTTGAATTATACATTTTCAGCGCAGTTTTTATATCCCGTAGGGGAGTAGTGCCGTCAGTGCACCTCATGCGGTGCACTGTAGGCATTACTTAAGGTTCTTGGCAGCGTGCCTTCGGCCCCTAGCTACAACCTCTTTCAGTCCTTTTACTGTACCTCTTTTCATGTTCTCTTTCTTCCATCATACTTTCAACCCTCTCCTAACAATTGATTCATAGTGCAACTGCTTTGAGGTTTTCCTCCCGTTACACCTTTCAAACCTTTTACTCTCAATTTCCGTTTCAGCGCTGAATGGCCTCTTAGGTCCCAGTGCTTGGCCTTTGGCCTAAATGTTATTCAATTCAATTTAATTCAAAGCTCTTATGCACACATTACTTTTCATTCTTAAAAAAAAATAACCTATCCTTATATTCCCCTTAGTCCACCATACATTTTCCTTATGATTATTCACACATTTTTCTTTTGCCTTCTCAGACATCACCGATCCTTACACTCCCTTTTGGTATTTCCAAACAGACTCTTCCTCTCCTTTGCTTACCACACAAGCCATGGACATGAGCATGACTTGAATAAGTTTAGCAGAAATATATTCCCTTTAAGGTACTGCACTATTTTTGGATAGCCTTCCAAAAACCCGACCCATTCACGCAGACCACAACGAATCGATGGGCATGGCTTGATTCTAGGGGTTGAAACGCACACAAAAAATATAATGGATGATTTAAAAGAACTGGCTAATAAACTAGAATAAATGATTAAATATTTGTCATCTGTTTGTATCCCCTATACTACAAACATGTAAATTTAAAGCAGTTTCGAACGGGAGCATAATAATAATAATAAATAATAATAATAATAATAATAATAATAATAATAATAATAATAATAATAATAATAATAATAATAATAATAATAATAATAATAATATTTTGTTAAAGATGATGGCAGCATCAGTGGAATGATTTTATATATGGTCTTTTCAATTCTTCTTATTATTCTCTTCTCTCAGGGCTGATATTTGCTAATAGCTGGCCGATGTTCATATCTTGGTTAAAGAAATGTTTCTAAAAATACTAATTTATTGTTATGATAACAAAAGTGGTTAACAAATCTTAGTAAGATTTGTTAACCACTTTTGTTATCAAAACAATAAATTAGTATTTTTAGAAAACATTTCTTTAACCAAGATATGAACATCGGCCAGCTATTAGCAAATATCAGCCCTGATGAGAAGAGAATAATAAGAAGAATTGAAAAGACCATATATAAAATCAATTCCACTGATGCTGCCATCATCTTTAACAAATCATGCTTGAGAGAGGGTCTCCTACCTTCATCATCATCATCATAATAATAATAATAATAATAATAATAATAATAATAAAATAATAATAATAATAAAATTCAAATTATCAGATTCTTCCAAGATGAACGCACTGAATGACAACTTCACAACTGAATAAAAGCTGTTTAATATTTAGGAAACTCAGCTGTTTAATATTCAGCCTTTTTCTACGAAGTAAAAATAAATCAATAAAACACCTCTTTAGCAATCAAATCAAAGAAACAGACAATATTGGAGATTCCGCTATACACCACAGAAAAGCAAACCTATTTTCCAGCAACAAAAGGAAAATGTTTTCAAAGTTGCACAAGAAAGCAATGTACTGATTTCTTCTCTTGACAACACATTAGATTTTGGTCCATTAATCTGATATTATTTCTGATATCAGGTGAAGTCATTCCTAAGGGAATTTTTGTGTAAAAGGATAATATTAATAAGTCATATTCGCAAATGAGGGTAACATTCTCGTTAACTGTTCCGAATTCGTCCCAAACCTAGGAAACAATTAACGAAAATGTTACGCTCATTTACGAATATGACTTCACGCTAATATTTTCCTTTTACAAAAAAAAGAAAAAGAAAAAATGCAGTACTAATTAATCCATTTGATAATATAAATGATATTAGTTCAGAGAGTTTGGTGTTGTTACTACTACTACTACTACTATACTACTACTACTACTACTACTACTACTACTAATAATAATAATAATAATAATAATAATAATAATAAGTCAAACTTTACATGAAACATGAATAACCAAACCTCGTAAGGCCTGTTGAAGGTGTGAAGGGATCAAAGAGCTAAGGTGCTATTAGCCTTTTTAGCAGGACGGGAAAAAACGAAATATGGAAATTAGGAGGCTTATAACACACGAAACTCCAAAAGCAACTCTCTTTCATGTCGCATTTTTTCTTTTAAGCAATCTATTACCGAGGCATTAAATAATTACTCTGCTGATAGCTGATAACGTGAAGTCCTTTTAAATGTCTGGCATACATAATTTCATATAATACACTCACACATTTCATACACATATATATACAGTATATATACGTATATGTATACTATGTGTATACATACATATATATTTTATATGCATACGTATTTGTATATTGTACACAAAACTGTATATATATATATATATATATATATATATATATATATATATATATATATATTATATATATATATATATATATATATATATATGTATATATATATATATATATATATATATATATATATATATATATATATATTTATATATGTACAAGTAGTGACAGAGATATATCAATCTCAGCGACTGATCCACTCTTTCCAAGGCAAAAAATTAGTATGCTATAAATATATAAATACGGATGTGAGAGTCGTTGCAGGTACCTAAATCCAAAAATATTCACTCGTTAAAAAAAAATTAAATTATGAACGCATTAAAAGAACGGTCGTTTCATACTTAGCAAATACCAAAATTAAAAGTCACAGTAGTCTACTTCAATGCAAAAAGTATAACAGTGAATAAACAGAAAATAAAAACTAATATGAATTACATTAAGTGTTCTGTGTATCGTCCTTTAGTGAGCCATAACTCTACTAATAAAGTCCCATAATTTACTTTCCTTTTTTTTCGACGAAAGCTTCTTTGATCCTCTTAGGCCTAAAATTTAAGGCCTAAGACTTATGCGTTAGCGGATCCTACGAACACGCTTTCTATCAAAACAAATTAGAGACTGGAATAATGGAAACTGTAACAGTACTCCATTCACTTAAGAAGAAAACGTTAAGCGCAGCTAGGCTAGGAAAAGGAAAGGAAGAAAGAAAGAAGGTGAGGGTGCCGGGAGGGGGGGGGGGGGGGGTTAATTAAAACGGCAATGACTGTCCAAACATAGCGAAGAATGAGTTTGGAATTATCATCAAAGTAAAATTTCATTATTTAAGATACGGATAAAAAAATATTTAAACTAAATTTGAAAATACCCGTTCTAAATTACTTGGCCATATATGCAAAAAATGAATAGTGCCTAAATAATAAAATGCTTCCAGGGCCAGGGTACTGGTACTTAGGGCGAGGGGTGTTCAAAGCTAGCTGGCAGTCTGCCACGAACGCTGGCTGAGCTTGCATGATGCAACGCGAGCAATGTTGCATAAATGCATGGTTTTACGTACATGCATGAAATGCAGCCATGACAGAGCCAAGTTCATTACTGAATGGATGCCAGCATTTGCTGTTTTATGCGAAAACGTCTACTTTTCACGAGATGGGACACGCCAAGCTACCCAACATGCTTTGTAGATACATAGGAAGCCTCACAGAATAAGGAACAACTATAGACTTATTAGAAATACTATATATTCCGATAATGGAACGAGTCATCGGTTTAAAAATACGTAAATACGACATTAACGCCTGACCATGAAAAAGGTATGAACATGTAGCAAGAACGTTATCGCTAAAGGACACACTCTCTTCCTCCCTCTTTCAGTATTATGCGACGAAAACGCTGTTATTCAAAGCAGACAATAGGAACCCCTTGAGTAAGTCTCTATTACTTAGGAGGTTACTTCCTGAAAGCTCTGCTGCATGCAACGCATGCACACCAGACAACCCAAGCTCGATTCATTTGCAAAAACTGACTCCCTCAATGACGTCTACAGCATTATCCAATTACAAATTGAAGCATCGATGGTGGTGGGGTTGATGGAACGCCGGGGGGCGACGGCGGCAACATAACAACGCGCGACGGAAAAAGTATCACAATCAATTCATAACAACGAATAAATATTCAGTGTACAAATTACCTGCCTTTTCATTTCCATATTCCTAATGGAAAAGATCCAATTAAATGCCAATGACCAAACGTGTATTTGTGGGTCACTCGTCAATATTCTCATAAACAATACTTATTAAAAGTGGCACATCACGCTGTATCAAATGGCAGCATTGGGTAAAAGCATCCCACCGTATAAACGGATATCAGTCGTGCAATAAAGTGTATTTAATCTTTCCCGTTTCATTATCGAGTGACGCTGACAGCGTTACGAAATCGTGTTCACGAACTGTTCACTAGACGATACGAAATCGTGTTCACGAACTGTTCACCATACGACTCGAATGAGTACGTGACAAGGAACGGCTGACTAAGGGATAGAATTAATGAATATACCCAAGTACTCAACATAACATGAGAGAAGTGTGGCCATTAAAATACATATAAATTTTATCTTTTTAATATCTGCATATGCTACGTATATTAAATATGATGAATATTATTAGTATAGCTCGAAAATCTCACAAAGGATCATTGCCTCTCTTAGCTGAAGTTCAAAATAGCAAATTTTAGATATTACTACAACTATAAAATTCCCTCAAATCGATATCAATAAAACTAAACAAAATAAAAATGGAAAACCGAGGCTGAATAACTAGACTACTAAGTCCGGTGGAAGGACAAAGGGAGAAGAAATAAGCTAATACCAAAATATTAACATTCAAAATAAGAGAAGGAAATAAGTTAATAAAATATTAATACTCAACACCTAAATTTCACATTATGAGATAGATATCAATAAACACAGGTATTCCAGGTCTGATCCTTCGAAAATTATTTCCATAATAATGCCCTCCATCATGGCTGTTACTTTACAGACAAAATAAAATCTAATCATTCATTTCATAAATATGAAATGGAACGGAATGAATTCCTGCATTTACCCTCATCATAAAAATCCTTTCAAATGATTGTGACATAAATCTCTGACATAAATCTCCAATGTGTAGTAGTAGTAGTAGTAGTAGTAGTAGTAGTAGATGAGTAGTAGAGTAGTAGTAGTAGTAGTAGTAGTAGTAGTAGTAGTAGTGGTGATGGTGGTGGTGGCATAAGTAGCTGCAGAACCATCAGAAATAAAGGTTAAAAAAAATAGCTAAAATAATCAACAATAAAAAAAGGGATTTTAAACGCAGCCACCATTTTAGATCCAGCATAAAAAACATAAAATGTGACCAGGAAACCTTTAGCATGTAGAAGGCAAAAACGACTTCCACTAAATGTCACACATACAAAAATCTATTTAAAAATATTTCATCTGAAGGCTAACAGCACAGAAATAAACGCAGACTAGCATTTTAAGAGGCACAATCCATCATCAATCATGTAAAACAAAGTCAACAATATACGACGAAAATTTATTGAAATTAAACCCGCATGAACTCAACACTTCAGTAAACCAGGTATGAGAGAGAGAGAGAGAGAGAGAGAGAGAGAGAGAGAGAGAGAGAGAGAGAGAGAGATCCTATGTCGGTAATTATACGCAAATGTAACAGAAGACAACATACTAGAAAGCAGAGCTATAGGATACGTATATTTGAGACGAAGAAAGTTACAGAACTCTACGGTGGACGCTACCCACATTTCACTATCAAGCTTTTTAGTATGTCATATCATCAGCAAACTGTTGCTTCTACGACTGTGATTCTTTGTCAAAGTAACATCAGAATACCTTCTTACACTTCGTATTAAAGAAAAAAAAATTGAAAGAAGAGAAATGTTAGCCGTCAGATTGGGATGACAAATTATACAATGAGTTGCTTTCCACATTATATTTAAACGACCTTTCCGTATCCCTCGAAGAAACCGCCATGAACCGTAACAGTAATAAAGAAAAAAAAAATCAAATAAGGAAAGGGAAAAATACACAAGGTAAAAATTCTGGACGGCGCAAAGTACGTACCAGGACACACGAGGCCATTTCGCGAAATAAAAAGGAAAGATTCCGCCGGAGGGAGAGAGAGATATATATACGACTGTCAGAGAAAAGCAATAGTCGCGGATTCTGCTACAAAACAAACATTTCAAAAATTGCGCCACATCCAGACATTCCAATCATAAAATATCACCCTTGAATCAATAGACGTTTCCCGTCTGATGGCCGGTTTAGGTGAGGAAGAAAAAAAAAAAAAAAAAAAAAAAACACTGGGGAAAACGGATGTCAAATACAAAAGCAAGTTTACACAATTTAAAGAGTATGTTAACACACTAAATGTTATAACAAATGAATTATTCCATATTTAGAGAGAGAGAGAGAGAGAGAGAGAGAGAGAGAGAGAGAGAGAGAGAGAGAGAGAGAGAGAGAGAGAGAGTTTTTTTAAGTATTCGTGCAGAGAAAATATAAAAAGATTTGAAGTACTTCAGCTACGGAAAAAAATAACAAATATCATTGGAATAAAGCAATCTTGAAAGGTTTCTGAGGAATAATATCTATCATAAATAAATAAAACAGTCAGAAGACTTTTTATTTAACAGAATAAGCAATAAACACACTAGAGAAACTGAAAGGAAAAGGACGACCAAAAAAGAATTAATTTCAAACTCGAGTTTAAACGCGGAGGTAACATTCCAAAAGCACACAGTTAAACAATCTGCCCGAAAAAGATTAAAAAATATAATTTAATTTTACATATCAATCTTTAAAAACTGTAACTGTAATCCTATCACACTATCATTTATAATTACACCATTTAAACAACTGTAATTAAGATGATTTGAAGGCGTTACTCATTTTCGATTTCATATTAGTTGCCACATTCTAAAATCCATCCGAAGACATTACTTTAAATTCAATGGATAGTTGCAAAACCTGTCTATTGACAATGGTCACTGAAATAGTGCACCATTGTCGGTAAATATGGAAATATAATCAAAACAAAGGATATGCACAGGCTTACTATTACTAAGCCTAATGACAAGGAAAACTGATACCACTACTTATTAAGACTGGCTATGCCGCTGCTGCCACCCAAGTAATGGTATTTATGATACTTCTGAGAAGTAAACTACAGCTTTTGGTACCTGAACGCAACTGATTGTACATACGCCCTTAAAACTTATTAGGATAGTTATCATCCCCATGGCCTAAGTCATCTGATTTTGAAAATCCCGATCCACGAGCTAGTCCAGACCACAGTGGATCACAGAGTATTTGTGAAAGCAGTGACAATTCTTCACAAGTAAACACCAAGAATGTGAATGAGCACCCCGTTAGCGGAGGCAAACTCTTCAAGTAAATATGAGCAGGTACTACATAGCATGCGCAGAATGCCGACTACACGACACATATTAGGGATATACCGTAGCCTCAACTTTGAACTTGAAATACCGTAAAATGGTTGTAAATTTTAAGGCGCAATATGGTAACATTTATAACCGTCACTTATACCTCCAGTCGAAGGTCTACTATTAAAACCTTATTATTCCTTTTGCTTAAGAAAATATCGGACCTTTTCAAAAGGCTTTGAGATTATACAGCCTATAGCCAAGATGGTGAAACTAAATTTCATTACATGATAAGAAAGAGGAATTGTCAGTTAAGGGGAGTGATCCACAAGCAGAAGTGCATAATCATTTACAAGCCTTAGTCAATAAATGAACAATAAATAAATTATAATTTACCTCTTTTACCACCAAAAAACCTGTTACGAAATCGATTAAAATCATGCATACGATTTGTGTCAATGGCATTTGCGGTGTCATAATTCTAATTAACAAATAGCGACTGATACCTAAGAATTCTATGTATTTTCACGACCTCCTCTGATGTATGTGAACACACAGACTTCTACAGTAGGAATCATAATAAACGTAACACTTCTATCTGTACTTATGAAGTACTTTGAAGTGCGGATATATATATATATATATAATATATATATATATATATATATATATATATATATATATATATATATATTGCAAATGTGATAACGGTTCCCTACTTCTTTCCGAGGTCAAGGTGCAAAGAAAACCAAATAAAATAGTGAAGTTACTTACGAAAGTTCTGAAACGCTTACGATGCTCAAGAATAATTCGTTAAAAATAATAAACATCTAAAAAGGAAAGTGGTTGTAATTAAAACACCACTATGTAAAAAAAAAGTCTTATTAATATTATCAGTAAGTTCACCACCTCGGTTATTTTAAGAATAAGGAAACACATTTCTTTAAATAACATGCAAGGCTATTTTCCGAATATCACATTCATCTACTTCAACTTCATCAGAATAACTCACTTCATCAAAATGAATTTTAAAAATTGTCTAGACTTTTTTTATCCCTTAAAGATAACCTACTGATAAGCACCTTGCATTGCATCAAGATAGGGAAACTTCATTTCCTGTCCTCGACAGGTTCTGTTCTCCTTTGGTTTTGTTCAAAAACAGGGGAGACAAATAAGACTCTTCCAATCAGAGGCCATGTTCCGTCTTCTTTCCCCACCCTAATCCATTACCTGATGTAAGACAACTTTCCCTTTCAAGTAATCAATGAAGCTCAAGATTAATGTTCCTCTAGACACATTTTAATCGTTAAGCTTCTTCTTCTTCTTCTTTTTTTTTTTTTTTTTTTTTTTAAATTTGCGTAACGTAAGCAAAGCATATTTGCAACCACATTCACACTTATACATGAACAAAAAACAAAAACAACAAAACTAACGCACACAAAACACGTGTGTGTATGTCTATAGTGTGTATATATATATATATATATATATATATATATATATATATATATATATATATATATATATATAACGTGTGTGAGTGTACGTATGTATATATAATATATTCACAAATTATATACATGTGTATATACAGTATTATAAATGTACACGTGTGCGTGTTAGCAAACGGGCGTATATCTATGAGTCATATGTACTCTATGCTACAGCGCTGTTAAGTTTGCACGAAATTACACGTTTATACGACAAAACGAACGTCACGCACTCTTATTTTCCACGCAACCTCCTTTAAAAAAAAGAGTCCAGGCGTGACAAGACACCCGAGAAGGCAAGCTGGCGATGAAGTTACATCACTGATTTATGCATAACGCCGAGTGACGTGAATAAACAAAGAGTGGAGGTGAACGAGTGAGCGAACAAGATCAACGTCCTGATAAGAAGACTACGAGAACGATTCTCCCTCTACTTCAAAACAGAATAAGGAACGAAGCGAGTCACATAATTATCCCGATCGTGAGATAACACACAAAGCGAGACACGCTGTACCCCTTATATACAGTATTATAATGACATCATCGCTTATAAGTGTGTATTTACGATTTGAGTTGAATATGGAATTTAGGCCAAAGGCCAAAAGCATGGGACCTATGAGGTCATTCAGCCCTGAAACGGAAACTGGCAGTAAAAGGGTTGAAAGGTGCAACAGCAGGAAAACCTCGAAGCAGTTGCACTATGAAGCAATTGTTGGGAGAGGGTGGAAAGTAAGATTGGAAAAAAGAGAATATGAAAGGAGGTACAGTAAGAGGAACGAAAGGCGTTGCAGCTAGGGGTCGAAGGTACGCTGCAAAGAATCTTAAGTAATGCCTACAGTGCACTGCATGAGGTGCACTGACGGCACTACCCCCAAGGGGGTATTTACGATGAGGAGAAAGTTAATCACATAAGGACACGCTTTCTCCAGCCATCGTCATGTCTCAAACAACCATCCGAACTTTTCCGTGCATATCGTAATCAAGTGGTTCACATTCATCTCAAATACCAACTAACGTAGTAACTAATAAAGCGGGATGGATGCAACTCCAGGTTAGAACTCCTCCCTACTTGATACAAAGTTCCTAAGAAAAAAAACTTAAAATTGTCCCTGTAACCTGGACTAATCAATATAATTTTCCATGCCTATATTGATTATGCCTACAACACCTATAATGTGAATCCCCTTAATGCCCAGTGATACCAAGCATAACTTTTCCATGATAAACAATCGATTTTCTACCGTAATTTCTATGTATAAAAGCATTTTCCAGACCATTTTAATGCCCCAGATAATTCTGGTTCTTATTTTACCATCTTTCTCAACGTAACACGCTTGAATTTACTTTTCCATCGAAGATATATAGAAGTAAGATTACAACAAAACCGTATTCGAAAAATAATATATCAATAAAACGTGCTTGGGGTATCGTCGGTATCTTTTAGGAAAAAAACTAAAATCATAACTAAGCGATAACAAAGTTTATGGTCAGTTCTCGAAGTCTTGTAGTTCAAAAACCTCTCGAACTAGCCTTGGCCTTTACAACTACCATCAGTCTATTAGAATATTCACTCAACTGACCTCTGTGACCATTTTCATCTGGTTGCCCTTTAACAAAACACAGCCGCTCATATTTATTCTCGTTTTCCCTAAAAAAATCCTATTGTTACCTTCACTTATTGCTGTGCGTCTCTCTCTTGGCCAGCCAAAACTCTTCTTAAAATAAAATAAATAAATAAATAATTTCTTCCTTGCTCATATCCAATCACCCATTCTTTACTTCTTTCCTTTCCAACAGATATACAACAACGTTCACGTTCTTGAAATCCTTTCTCGAAACTTACATACTTACCGTCTAACTCATTCTTTATAAAGCCTCTATGTCGCTAACAGGGATTCCACTCGTAAAAGCACTGGCGCGCACACGCACACACATCATGAGTATAATATATATATATATATATATATATATATATATATATATATATATATATATATATATATATATATATATATATATAATATACATTAAGGTAGTCAAATAGGTGGATACGAGCCTCATGATGGAGTGTGTTAATTGGGTGCATGTAAATAGTGCTTCAAATGGGAATCTCTCACATAAACTACAGCCCTACAGCCAGGGAGGTCTTTGAAGTGCCATGAAGACACAAAAGCCTCGTAAAAGAGAGAAAATAGAAAACATCTTTTTTTTTCACTCCAGCCAAGAGAGAGAGAGAGAGAGAGAGAGAGAGAGAGAGAGAGAGAGACTCAAACAGATTCCAGCGTACATGACTGCCCACTTTTGAAGTGAAAGCGAGCACATATACAGTCCGCCAGTTCGCCTTTGTCTGAATACATAAAAGAGGTTTATAGAGAGAGAGAGAGAGAGAGAGAGAGAAACACTTTCGCTGTGCATAAAAGAGGTAAAAACGCAAAAAATACTGAAATATTCTGCATATCTTACTTATTTAGTTATCTGTGTGCCTGACAACCTTTGCAATTTATGCTTTTTATCTATCTACAACATCAGTCCGCGACATAAACATGTATCACTCAGTGCCATAACACGTTATCTATACAATTTCATTGGTCGTTTTCACGTTTGTCCATTATTAATTATGTATCCTATTAATTTGATCATTTTAAATATTATCTAAAACAAAAACAAAAACATGGAACGAATAAGGTGCAATAATAAATTCTATGAAAACATAATCACACAGATACAGGGTTCACGTGTGAATCCACCGTAAATATACCACCGCAAAGGAATTCATCGGTAAATTCTGGATTTTACTAATAGCATTTTCCCAGAAGAACTCAAATACCGCATAGAGTAACATCAGGCAAGTCCACGTGTATGCAACAACACGGAAGCAATTGATATTTTCCCCGACATTTCAGGTCAATAAAGCAATAAAGTGGGGTATTTCCTCCAGAACAGGATGGCGATCGGTTTTTTCACAGATACTTAATCATTATCAATACTTGGAATGAAGTCAGTATTATCTAGATAAATGATTTAATATCATCAACCTGGCGTAAAACAAAAATGCATAATGCCAGGGCATTTGGTAATACTCGAAATGGAGAAGCAAATCCACAGTTATATAAATGTACATATATTTAAATTTAAAAACAGCAAGGATAACTTTCTGGAATCCACAGTTGTGTAAATGTACACATATTTAAATTTAAAAACAGCATAGCTTTCGGGAATCAGATTCCAGAAAGCTATCCTTGCTGTTTTTAAATTTAAATATACATTTACATACCTGTGGATTTGCTTCTCCATTTGAAGACTCGTGCTACTATGAGGTTTTTTAAATCAATACTCGAAATTAAAATATTTTCATTTCCTTCAAAATTCATTTGTATTACTTACTGGGGTTGTGGTTATAACATACTCGATTGAATAGGAGAGAGAGAGAGAGTCGCAGGTTTACCTTTGAACTTTTCATGCCTCTCTACATGCATTGGTTGACTAGAATGTGACAGCCGCTTATCAGTGAATTTTACCTCGAACGTATTTTGGAAAAAATAAGTGCATTTTAAAAATGTCCTAGATATATATATATATATATATATATATATATATATATATATATATATATATATATATATATATATATATATAAAATGTGTTTTGTATATATACATACGAATACATATATGTAATATTTAGAGAACAATATATAAAGTATATATATGAATACAACTAAAACTGCTTTTAATTTAAAACGATATAAAAAGATAAAAACGAAAGTTGTGCATTTCTTATATAAGGTATTCTATTACATTCAGAGCTCTTCAGATAACATTTGTGCTTCATTTTATGTTAAGCTCAATTACCTTACAAAATCAGGTGTCATATACCAAAATTTTATTTGGGAGTTTGTTTCCTTTCTCTATTTCTCTATTTGCACGAGGAACCATTTTCATAAGAGAAGCGGAGGGATAAAGACACAAATCCAGAGAAAACACGAATGACGCCTTCACGTAAAAGGCAAATATCAAGGTCTGCGAAGACACAATGTATTCGGATATTCGCATTAAGGAGAATGGAGTGCGGGGCTAACTGGCCCTCAGAAATGAAAAACAGCGAACTGGGTTAACGATATGCAAATCTTTGGAGGTTCCCTCTTGAACGCCCGCTCGAGAGACACTTTGCTGGGACATCACATAAGAGGGGTGCTTTCAAAAACACGATTCGCAATCACGTCTTCATACACAAGCACCTCTATTCTTAGGAAATAAAATGATAAATACTCCGGGAACTCAATGCTTTAAAAACAAGCAGATTTAAACCACAGCTTCATAAGGCGTTATATAAATCACAGCTCAAGCCTCCAATAATAGAGAGATGTGGTCCAGTGGTTATCAAGCTCCCCTTCACTACTGAGAGACCCTGTGATCGATACCATCGGAAGGAAACAACTGGGTACAGTTTCCATAAAATCTGCTTTGTTCAGTCAACATAATCAGTAAATTAGCTACGTGATGGCCAGTCTACTGTGCAGATCGTAGCCTGCGTGGTAATGTCCATGGCACTAGCAGTCTCATCCAGAATGCCATTTTCAGGACCGGTGCAACCCTCTTTAATACACACTCACACACACACACATCTATGCATATATTATTATTATTATTATTATTATTATTATTATTATTATTATTATTATTATTATTATTATTATTATTATTATTATTATTATTATTCAGGTGAAGAGCGCCACATAGACCACTGACTAAATAATACTTCAAAGGAGCATGGTGTACATTACGAGCAAAAAAAAAAAAAAAAAAAAAAAAAAAGTTAAAAAAAAAATAAAAGATAATAAATCCGAAATGTAAGTGATAAAAGATAGATAAAATCTTCCCGAAAACGGCATAAATACCCCTGTAGCAATAGGGAGGGAAGAGGTATTATATGGAAGGAGAAAATGATAATGATATGCAAGAGAGAGAGAGAGAGAGAGAGAGAGAGAGAGAGAGAGAGAGAGAGAGAGAGAGAGAGAGAGAGGCTGGATGCTTCGATGCTCCATAAAAATCGCATCATAAAACACTAGAGCATTTCAACAATAAAATAAAATGTCCATGCAGCTGGGAAAAACAAAATTCTCCACCCGCACCCTCAAAGAACCCCCCGCCCCAAATCCCCCACCCCCCCCCACCCCCCCCCCCCTCCCCACGCCGGATCCAAAGAACCTGTAAAACAGGAATGACCGTAAATTCCTAACTTGCAAACAGCTCTTAAAACTGGGAAAAGGAGAATCGGTCATGGGGGGATAAATTTTCCACCGAAAATATGAGACTGACGGAAGATAGGAAGATTCTTTGGCAAATTTTCACTATTTACAATTGTTCGAAATGGTTGAAGACCATGCCAACGAATACAGCAAGCGATTTTATGCAGGTCTGTTTGTCTGTATGGTGTTTTTACGTTGCCTGGAACCAGTGGTTATTCAGCAACGGGACCAACGGCTTTACGTGACTTCCGAACCACGTCGAGAGTGAACTTCTGTCACCAGAAATACACATCTCTAACCCTTCAGTGGAATGGCCGAGAATCGAACTCGCGGCCACCGAGGTGGCAGGCTAAGACCATACCGATCACGCCACTGAGGCGCTCTTTAATGTTAGTGTGTGTGTGCGCGTGTTTGTATATATATATATATATATATATATATATATATATATATATATATATATATATATATATATATATATGTATGTATGTATATTCATACGTACATATATATACTATATATAAATATTTACAGGTAGATATATGGAAATATTTAAAATTTATTATCGTCAAATACTAGGAATATATATATATACATATTTACATACATACATATATATATAATATATATATATATATATATATATATATATATATATATATGTGTGTGTGTGTGTGTGTGTGTGTAATTTTGCCGGCTTTTGTCAATAATATTTTATTCAATACTTCCATAAACCAACTTGCAATTATTATGCAAACGATAAACGGTAAAAACACTGACATACCTGCACTAAGTCCTACAGTTTCATTCATCATTCTTCAATAAATTTAGCAAAATTTGTATTTCCTATCTTGCTTTTCACAAGCGAGAAATAATCTTCGAATATGGAAAATAAAATAACTGTCATACCGAGTAAAAAGCATAAAAAGATTGTACCAAACATATTTCAGTTCAATTCCAAATCTAAAACTAACGCCCACCTCTCTCTCTCTCTCTCTCTCTCTCTCTCTCTCTCTCGCTCTCTCTCTATCTCTCTCTTTATCCCCTCTCTCTCTCTCTCTCTCTCTCCCAGTTTGCAAAAGAAAAAATATAGGATATAACAGTCTCCAAATAGAGAGACATTTCGTCTCTTGACCCCCTCAACTTCTATTAAACGTCAAGGATCAAAGGTATGGCCGACCCAGAAAATCCCTTCTATGGTAAGTTGAGACCACGACGACGCTAGACCCTCGACAAGAATACCGTGGTACACACACACACACACACACACACACACACACACACACACACACACACACAAAAAAAGGCTTTGAGCAACTTCAAGTAATCACATGTATGTATGTATGTGTGTATGTATGTATGTATGTATATATATATATATATATAAAAAGATATTATATATATATATATATATATATATATATAGAGAGAGAGAGAGAGAGAGAGAGAGAGAGAGAGAGAGAGAGAGAGAGAGAATCCAGGTAAATTGCTCGAAATCAATTGCTCGAAAACAAAATGCTCGAAAGCAATTGCTCGAAAAATTATTACTCGAATTGTCAATTGCTCGAAAGACAGGTTGATCGAAACTAATTGAAAAATTTATAAATTTATTTGTCTTTACAACTAAAAACCAAAGAAAAAAAAACAGTTATAATTCATAAATTCATTTGGCTTTACAATTAAAAACGAGGATGCGAAACTATTTGATACTTTATTAATATGAAATATTGTGAGCAACACTTCTTAAATATTCTTCAACATTTTCCGTGTCACTATAAAAAGATACAATATTCTGTAATCTTTGTGTACAATCACGGTATTTTTTTCTGCTTCCAACTTCATTCACACCTCCGACAAATTGCTCGATTCGCATCTCCTGTAAACTTTGTTCTCGCTTTAAGGCATATATAAACTTCCAAATCGACGGATGAATCGATTCGAGTCGCTTGGTGTAAACGAAGCCTACGCTTTGCTCCAGTTTCCTTTGACGATTGTACCATTCATAATTTTCAAAATTTTCAAGGGAGATACATGTTGGACTTGAGGACCAGAACTACTTCCTAGCTTCCTTTATTTCTAGTTTTCTTGTCATTTAAGCATTGAGTAGATAGCGCCCTTTGGTTGACCTTTTCCAAGTCTTCGTGGAATGCGAAAAATTAAGGTTTATGAAATATAAACGGGAAAAGGAAGATATCTTCTGTAGACAGAAGAGACTTAACTGAATACAGAAGTGCTCTGTAAACCGTTGACATTTAAAACTTACTATTCCCCTCCTGTGCGACTTGACACTCATTTTGAAAAATAATAGCAACGACACCAAAAAAAAAAAAAATACATAAATAAAAAAAAACTTCCTTGCTTGCAGTATTGAATATCAGCATTGAGTTCACTGAAAGAACGAACAGAGGCTAACCACGTTATGCTGCCTCATATAAAACAATACATAAAAAAAATACAATCTAATCAAAAAGCAAAACTGTGGATATATCACTATATCAGATTGGAGTTCACTGAAAGAACCAACAACGTCTGCCCAAGTTATTCTACAAATATAAAATAATTGAAACTAATGATAAAGCAAGTTTTAGGACAAAAATTAAACGTTTCCATCTATCCGATTTTGACCTTCACAATTCGCTGCATGACCTAGGAAAAACTAGCATTAGAAATATTTCAACCTTCAACCAAGGGGAGATTTGTGAGACATTTTCCTCGTGGACGTCCAATAGCGCTGGTACCTTGACCGGAAACTGACACACAAGGAAATTTATTTGTGTCAGGCGAATACGTTAACGCCAGTGTCATTAGAAGTCCAGTTACGGGTTATTAAAGTCATATATTACCATATTTCTTCCAACAGTAGGCCGTTCCTTATAGCAGGGGATATTGCAAAGGAATACCTCGCAACAGCCATTGCCCATCCTAACATAAGTGCTGCGTTGCGTATGATTGCGCGAAGCATTCACACATTACTTGCTCTGTACACCTAAATGGAAGGGTTATCAGTATTGCATCGTACACCCTAACCCCTCTAACCTCTTCCCAACCATTCAGTTATCTTGCACACTATCACGGTTTCTGGATATTAAAGCCCTACATTTCGAAACCTCATTTCACAACATCTACCTAACGTTTCTAGGTCTTCGTCTGCTCTTACCTCCCAACGCTTATGAGATATATGCTCTTTTGAATACTATGTAGTCGTCAATTTATTCAATGTGATCATGGCATCTCAAAAACATTTATATGTCTCACCCTTACAAACAGGTAATATATATCAACAGCTTCAAGCTTGTTCTTTCATTCGTAACCAACATCCACGCTTCACTTTCGTATGGGAGACGTGGCTCAACTATTTTTTATTCAGTCCTGCGTCGGCTTTAACAGATTTTCTATCTCTTCTTAGTCTTCTGCATAGATCTTACTAGGTTCTACGCCACACTCAGTCAGAGAATCACAATTTCTCTCATCCTGCTCTCTCCCGTAAAATTCACTTCCAAATGTCTCTATGTAGTATATGTATAAATTCGCTCTGATTTTTGCCACCTATATTCAAAGACATCCATTCCTGGTTTCTAATTACCCCACAACCTTACTCTTTCTCACAAAAAAAAAAATATATATATATATATATATATATATATATATATATATATAATATATATATTAGATCTGGAAGTTTTCCAGAGAGATGACTCATTCTCAGTTCTAAATTTAAGTATATATATATATATATATATATATATATATATATATATATATATATATATATGTGTGTGTGTGTGTGTGTGTGTGTGTGTGTGTGTATGTGTGTGTGTATTTATACATCCTATATGTGTGTGCGTGTGCGCATATATGTATGTATGTATGTATGTATGTATGTATATATATATATATATATATATATATATATATATATATATACATATACATATATATATATACATATATATATATATATATATATATATATATATATATATAAATGGATGTGTGCCGGTGTGCACGTCTATATCCAATTAGCACCATTAAATGTTTGCTGAGAGTAACGCCGGAAGCTTCTTCTCATTTTTGTTCAACCAATCAGTCCTTCGATATGTCCTCTTCCTCTATTGAAGTCACAAGAATGGAACGAGGATTGATTAATAATTGATCATTAAAAAGAAGACTTCCCTCTTTCTAATTTTATTTTCCCAGTAAAAAAAAAAAAAAAAATCATTCTTTAAGCCAAAGCCTGAATGTGTCGACCACAAAGCGCCCTGTCTATCCATCAGTCTACCTCCTACCTCTGTCCGCCCTTAATACCCTCCACCCCCCCAACCCCCAACCCCGCGCGAAGAGGGAGGCCTCTGGTAGCGTCCTTACCTCATCCCTTTCTTTCCTAACAAAAGCTAGATCGTCTCTCAGTCCATGCCCCTCGTTTCATGGATGACTGACTCGCAATGTGCGCGCGCGTGCGTGCGTATGTGCGTGTGGCTCTTCCAGGCAGGCCAGAGAGAGAGAGAGAGAGAGAGAGAGAGAGAGAGAGAGAGAGAGAGAGTTCCCTTTAGATTCCCTTTTCAGCCGCCAGAAAGGATCCACAAGACCCGCAATTTACCGGTCGTTTGCCATAAAGTGGTCTAAGTTTCCCCAGTATCCCTTTGGCTAGAAGTCCAGATACTCCTTTCCTCCTTGGAATAAATGGAATTTCTCTCTCTCTCTCTCTCTCTCTCTCTCTCC
This sequence comes from Macrobrachium nipponense, assembly GCF_015104395.2. Classification (NCBI taxonomy): domain Eukaryota; kingdom Metazoa; phylum Arthropoda; class Malacostraca; order Decapoda; family Palaemonidae; genus Macrobrachium; species Macrobrachium nipponense. Next base: position 11,896,349 of record NC_061091.1, on the reverse strand, counting down.
ATCCGCCTATGGTGTTTTTGTATGGTAACACTGCGTCCCGGGCTTTAGATAGTTACATTCAGCTTACATTCAACGATTATAATATCCTATTTCGAATATTAACGGTGTAATTCGCATACAGTAAAATTAAAACACTTTTCAGTTGTAAATGTACACCCAGATATCCTTTTATTTACCTAAAACTTACAAATAGCGTAACTATCTAAAGCCCGGGACGCAGTGTTACCATACAAAAACACCACAGGCGGATGGACAGATGAAAAAAAACAAGAGTATAGTCCCCAATTTTCCCGGAGAAAGAAATTAAGTGGCCGCACATCAGGAGCCCATTAGCGCTTCTCTTTCCCTTTTCTGAACGTCCGTATATATACAGCAATCCGTGGTTGTGACGATAGCCACTACTCCGCCCGTCGGTTTGTTGGATAATTCCCCTCGACACTCCCCTACAATCTCAACATAAAGGCCATTAAACACTGAGCCTAGGATTATGTCACAAAAGGGCACGCCTAGATAGGGGGTTACTGATGGGATGGGATGGCATGGGGGTGGGAGAAGTGGGCGTTCGCGAGATGGGGATGCAGGGTGGGTGGGGGAATGTCTCATTAAGGGAGATCTAAGAGATAAACCAAGAAGTGGCAGGTTTTTCGTTTGTAGTTTTGTATAGAAGAACAAAATCAAAATTCGTATACGTTCAAAGAGAGAGAGAGAGAGAGAGAGAGAGAGAGAGAGAGAGAGAGAGAGAGAGATATTAATAGTCTGGTAGTAGTAGTACGGTACTGATCCCTTTTCGTCGTAGACAATTTAGAGAAATATCTTTCTAAAAGCGAAATTAAATACCAAACCATTCTCATACACGGGCGTGTATCATAATAAACATATGAATGGGGTTACTAATGCAATTCTTCAGTGAAAACATTAATAATTTACAGATAACTGAATCAATATATAACGAAAATTTGAGAGAGAGAGAGAGAGAGAGAGAGAGAGAGAGAGAGAGAGAGAGAGAGAGAGAGAGAGCCTTGAATGAGCGACACAAACTATTATTAGAAGCAAAAGCTTTACGACGACAACCTAATGAGATTCTGAGATTAATTCTAAAGGAAGATGGGTTGAGGAAGAGAAGGTATGGAGGGCGTGGGGGGGGGGGGGGGGGTATTAATAAGCCCCAGGTCGTTTCATGAAAGTTCGCTTCCTAAGACGGAGACCAGCGGCCGTTTACAAAATCGATTCAATGTTTGGCTTTATTTCAACTAGTACAGGTTATGTGCAAAATATTCATTCATAAAAGTAAACAGCAGGAAGGCCAGACTCCCTTGAATTAAAACTAAACCTTTTACTCATGATTCTAAGAAATTGCTTTTTTGTAATACTGAAAGACATTTGCCAGCTAAACTTTATTTAATGAAAATGAAGCTGTGGTTCGAAGGCAAAAACGCAAGGCAGAATATACACGAAAAGCAAACCATTACTTATATGGATTATTACGCAATACGCACATACAAAAATAATATATATCTATACAGATATATATTATTTGTGTATGTACGTATTGTGTAATAATCTGTATGTATAAGGAACGATATGCTTTTTGTGTATATTGCTGCTTTGCTTTTACTGTAGCGGCATATATATATATATATATATATATTATATATATATATATATATATATATATAGTATATTTATATATATATGTATATATATATAGTATATATATATATCTATATGTAGTATATATATATATATGTATACTATATATATATATGTATATATGTAAATATATATATATATGTATAATATATATATATATATATGTATATATATATATATATATATATATATTATATATATAGTATATATATATATATATGTGTGTGTGTGTGTGTATATATATGTACAATATAATATAATATATCATATTATATAGTATGTAGTTATATATATATGTATGGTATGTATGTATGTATGTTATCTATTTAGTACATAATATAAATTATTATTATAATATATATATGTATGTAATGTATGTATAATTATTATATATATTATATATAGTATAATATATTATATATATAGATATAAAGAAATTGATTCCACGCTTTAATCTTGTTTTTTTTTTTAGTTATTGCTTTGTTGAATGACCCAAATCCCTGATATACGTGTGCATATATATAATATAATATATATATAGTATATATATATATATATAATATATATATATATATATATATATATAATATATTATATAAGCACACGTATATCAGCGATTTGGGTCATTCAACAAAGCAATAACTAAAAAAAAAAAAAAAAAGTTAAAGCGTGATCATAAAAAGTGTGAGAAATCCCTAAAGACAAAAACACGAGAGTAAAAATATAATAAATAAAAAAAAAACATGAAAACAGAGCAAGTATTTTTCAAGACCGAATAAATGTCGGAGACACATATCACACAAGGGACATTTCACGTAATTTTTTTGGATGTTACCTTTCATGTTAACAGGATCGGGGATTTCCCAAGGGGCCTTTGCCCTGACATTTTATACAAGCCGCGGATAACTGTGGGAAATAATGTCGAGGGAAAATGTCTGTTTACAAATATCGCCTCCAGAAGGGAAGAGTTGAAGGAATATTATGGATAACTTGTTTGCGCCGGAAAGGTAAGCGCTAATTTATTTCCTTATTGCTTCATTTTTAATATTCATTAAATGAATAAATGAATCAATAACTACTTGCCTTACAATGTTTATTAACAACATATTGAAGAATGTAACATTCTCTCTCTCTCTCTCTCTCTCTCTATGAAATAAGCTGTAACTTACGCAATACCTTGTTGTTCACAGGACGCCAACGTACCTAGAAAAAAAACAATACAAGGTATTAGTATATTTTTGGTCAATACAATGATTTGTTTTATAAGTGCAATAAGTGATCACAAAAGATTCCAGGAATTAATTATTCCTACTACTTGAGGCGAACAAGGGGACAAGAATCACCAAACAAATTCAGGTTTGTAAAACAAATACACAATGATACATTAAGAATATTAATTTTCAAATTTATTGATAACGACTACTCGAAACCTGAAATGTATTTTTTATCATTTACGTCATTGCTTGAACAATATGTATGAATTCAATTATATCAATAAGGGAAAAATATGCGCGTGAAAGACCAATTTATTTGTGATTTGCAATATTCAGGATGAATAAATTCTAGAATCAAGTGCAACTGATATTGTGTAGTAAAGTTTCACGGCTAACACTTAGATGGGGAAAGTCAATACTGAAACATAAAAAACCTAAAGATGGCAAATATCTCGAAACGAAAATAATATTGAAACCTAATTAGTTTCTACGTCAAGCAAGCTTTTCTGACATGAAACACCACAGCCAAGTTCCACAATTCAATGCCGAGATCATCGGTAGCACAAGAAATTTCCAGAGTGCCAAAGGCGTCGTTTCTCCAGAGTGGATTCGAACCTGGGGTCTCTCACCGAAAGGCAGTGCAATCAGTGGAAGTGGCTGAGCTCGACTTCTATCTGAAAGGTCTCTAGATTTCTGCCAATCCTTTTGTTCGTTAGCCTCCCAGCTGTAAATGGGGTCTAAGTTCTGCTTTAGTTAAAACTGGCGAACTTCTAGTAACCTAACCTTTGAAGACTTCTTGAACATCCCGTAGGACTGGAAACTTCGGGTGCTAGCCCCTACTAATGTTTGTATGGTGTTTTTGCGTTGCATGGAACCAGTGGTTATTCAGCAACGGGACTAACGGCTTTACGTGACTTCCGAACCACGTCGAGAGTCCCTACTAATGGGAAAAGGCGTAGAGAGAGAGAGAGGAGGAAGAGAGAGGAGGAGAAGAGGAGAGAGAGAGAGAGAGAGAGAGAGAGAGAGAGAGAGAGAGAGAGAGAAATGAAATCACACGTATTTTGGCCTTAATTAATGTAATCTTCCACAAAATTATTCAGTCATTGATTGCCCAGTGTAAATAACTCCACTCCTCAATGATGAAATGTTGGTGTCACAGCCATATACAGCATTTCTATAATTATGATAATTATAGAAAAACAGAGCACCTCCCTCATTAACGGGAAAATTTCTTTAAACATTAAAAAATGATCAATGGATCGAAGAAACAGTTTCAGTAAGAAATACAAATAGAAGCCCATTAAGGATATCAAATGAGAACAATGAATGCAAAATTCAAATTACCAATATATTTGATACACAATTCAAAATTATTCTAGAAATATTCTGTTCAATAACTTTTTTTTTCTTAAACATTTTTTTTAACCACCGTTACGTTCAAACTGTCTAAAACAAATTACGAGACGATGGCATTACATAAAGACAATATTATGTACAGGATCTGATAACGCTGCCTAGAGTTTAAAGTTCGTATTTCAAATATATCCCACAAATATTCGTAGGACTATCGGGAGCGTAAATACAAATCCCTAGCTTCGTTTTCCCCCCACGTAGCAATATCTACGACACGAATAGCAGTCACTGATAAAAGAACATCTTGTAACTGAATCACCACTATATATTTCAAAGCTCTTTCAGGTAGACAACCAAGTGTTGTGGGGAACAATGAACTCGGGGTGAAACCAACTTTGAAAGCTATGTGTACTCCTACGACTATCACTTTATCTCTCATATATAAATAAATTATATACATACGCACTATATACTATACATACATGCATATACATGTACGTATATAGCTACAAATATACATGCATATGTATATATATTGTATACATATGTGTGTATTTCCATATACACACACAAAAGCCCTGAGGGTAAAGAACAAGAGAAACAAAAGCATGGTTGGCCCCATCCATCGTCGGCGCCCTTTACACGAGCGACACCAATATTGCTATCACGGCAATCATACAAGAATTAGCGATACGGAAACTGGTTATTGCCACCTGGTTATTGCTATACAACTGACCAATATCCGCGTACTGGTTAAAACCTCGTCGAAAGCGGAAAACAATATCCGGCTCTCCACAGGATTTAGGAATATCTGCGCTTTCAAAACAAACTGGGGCTAATCATGCCGTGAATACGACCCATGTCTGTAAGATAAAATGGAAATCCAGAAAATATTCGGCTTTACAAAACTCAGATGACAAAATGACTGCCAGACTGATGCATTAATAGCAGTAAGGTGACGTTTCGAACAGACGAACGCAGCAGCTATAATAATAATAATAATAAAAAATTTAATGGTCCTACTACTATAAAGTAAAAATAGGTTTACAAGCATGCTAAGATTATTACTTTAAAGTTGATAGTATAGTTTATTATTGAAATGACAGAAATGTGGTAAAAATCATGCAATTAAAAAAATCATTATTTTTTCACTAAGCGGACGACAGCCTAATACTGCATATACTCAAAATTACCAGCGACCTCTACCATGGAAATGAATGGAATATAGAATTTGGGCCAAAAGCCAAGCGCCGGAACGTACGAGGTCATTCAAAACTAAAACGGAAATTGGGAGTAGAAAGGTTTGAAAGGGGTAAATGTTAAAAGAGGTTAGATAGCAAGATGGAAGAAAGAGAATATGAATGGAAGTACAGTCAAAGGAATGAAAGGGGGTGCAGCTAGGTACAGAAGGAACGCTGCAATGAACCTTAATTAATGGTTACAGTGCACCGCGTGAGATGGAATGCCAGCACTAACCCCCCTACGAACAACCATGTTCCATGAACTCAGGAAGAGAGGAAACAACTGACTTGATGGGGTTGTCGAAGAGCAAAATCAAAAGCCTCCCGCAAGATCCACCAGAGAGAGAGAGAGAGAGAGAGAGAGAGAGTGATTGACGCCCTGACAGGAGGCTCCGATGTTATGCTGTCGGGGCTTCTCAATGAGAACATTAGTGGCTTCGACGTTGAAGAAGTTTTCACTCAGGCGTTTCATCCCAGATTTATACGTCAGAACATGATCAGGACATAAGTGGAATGATACCTTGGGTTTTCCTTTCGTGAATAAACCACAGTCTTTGAGGAAAATAGTGTTTGATTCGTGACATTACACACACACATACATATATGTATATGTATATATATTAATATATATATATATTATAATATATATATATATATATATTAATATATATATATATATATATATATAGATATAGGTGTGTCTATTACATAACGAGACTGATTAAATAACCTTTATTTATATGTATTACAAATTTCATGCTTGTCCCCTTCAATATACTCCCCATTTGCACTATTACGTGGCTGCAGTCTTCTTTTCTACTGGTCGAAGGCAAAGAGGAAATCAATTTCTGTCAGCTGTTTCAATTTGACAAGCTGATCAACTTTTAAGCTTCGCATTTTTTAGGCCCACTGCAGATGACACATCCAAAATACAAGCGACGCACAATCAACTGAAAGTCATACAGTGTTGTTGCTTGCCGTACAGGTTCAGACATGTTCATAGTCACCAGGCATCCGTAAGACCGGTTTTAACTACTTTGTTTACTAGATAGAATCGCAGTCTCGTTATTTAATGAACATACCTCGTGTGTGTGTGTGTGTGTGTAATGAAAGGTGCCCATGAAGATGCCAAAATGTAGAAAGTAAATGCTATATTTCAAAGACCAATATGTTTCTCCCTTCAGATAGGGGATGAATGAGAAAAGTCACAGAAAAAGTGGCATTTATACCAAGAGGTCAAAGGTCAGCCATTAAGTCACCTCAGTTGACAATTTCTCTATAATCTTATGAATCGCTAGTTGGAGGAAGATCTTATCTAAAATATCAAATTGCCACGAACCCTTTGCGATATTCGTTGTGTTTCTTTCTTTAATTAAAGCCGATTCTACCATCTGGCTTTTCAACCGACAATTTGCTGCTATAAATTAAATGCGACAAATTCCAGGTTATTCTGTGATTATGGTTATTTATGTGACTGAAAATAGCTGAGCTCTGTTGTCCATAACTGACTATACACACACACACACACACACACACACACACACACACACACACACATATATATATATATATATATATATATATAATTATATATAATCGCTATTATATATATAGAGAAATATATAGGCAACAACCCACACCACACACACACCAACCTTCATACGTGTCCCTCAATCAGGTATGACACTACAGAAAAAACAATAAAAAGTTCATATCCCTATACTTCAAATGCAGAATTATGGTTGAAACCCTGCCGTGAAGAAAACTTCCCTAACATGAGCGCCAACTCAACCAACCCCGAAAGATATTACATAGCGTGAAGTGGACAGATCTGTGAAACAGGAAGTGGACAGCATTGGGAAGTTTCGAGAGCAATGTCCAAAGAAATACGTACAGAAGAGGAGGAGGAGGCAAAGCTAAATCTAATCAAAAGCTGAAAGTTCGATCTGGGTCGAGGATTGGATGAAGACCCTTTATTTCAAGAAATATGACCTGAGCTCTTTCCGGCAGACTACTGGACAGCAAGATTTAAACACGGCAAATAGTAAGAAATATTGTAATGCCTATCAGAATCACAAAAATAATACGACTTTAGGAAGAATGATCTTTACACAAGTGTGTGCTGACTTGGAACTTCTAGAAATTTTCAATAAAATGCGACTTTCTTCAGTGTTGATAGTCTGGGTGCCAACCATAAAGATAAGGATGATGATCACTCAAATTATTTGGAAACTGCAGAGATATTCACAATTTCAATATGACGGCAATAATAAAAAGACAAGGAAACAACCAATATATATATATATATATATATATATATATATATATATATATATATATATATATATATATATATAGATATACATGCACATATATATATAAACTGCGCACCATCCACATCGCATATTTCTCGTGCTAACGCACTAGAGGGATTCTGATTTCTTTTGTACCTTCAGACAGAAAACTCAAAATGCAATACGAAATTTAATTTCAACAAAACAAAACAGAGAGAGAGAGAGAGAGAGAGAGAGAGAGAGGAGAGAGAGGAGAGAGAGAGAGAGAGAGAGAGAGAGAGAGAAAGGGTAAAGGGTAGTCAAGGTCTCATCTTGTATGGATTTCGGCCAGAATTGACAGCATCAAAGGGAAGCCTTTGTTGAACTTGAAATAGGATTCAATACTTTCTAAAGGCCTCTAGGAAGATAAAATATTTTGCGCAGGACCGTAACAAAAGGAATGGCAGTAAGCGAAGAGTATGACCATCTGAATCTCATTCTCAACACTAAAAGGCACGATTAATATTTCTCGAATAATTCAAACGGTGACAAGACTGACTTTTCGCAATGGCAGGATCTGGAAAAATCCGATAAAGCATTAGTCGCTTTGCATTACAACACAAATATTAACAGCTTTTCAAAGGCTATCCGGAATAAAAGTTGAACCGATAAACTTTATCATGTAGTCCTCCTACAAGCTATAAATATATATATATATATATATATATATATATATATATATATATATTATATATACACACACATATATACACATAATACGTATATATAGTATATATATATAGATATATATATATATATATATATATATATATATGATATATATATAAATTATATAATAATATAACAATAATAATAATTAATTTATTATATATATCTATCGATATATATATATATATATAGTCATATATATATATATATCTGAGTGTGCATGTGTGCGAGGTTCAGCCAACATTTTCGGAATTTGTGAATCCTTAGGACTTTCAATAGGCAACATCTACAACAACAATAATAATATTACAAGCAACAAGAGCTATATATGATCATTATAGGGAACACCCCTCCCGCTGCTCGCTCTCTCTCTCTCTCTCTCTCGTACCCGGCAAAAAGTACACAAACCCAACTGTTAGTCCACCGTGAAAACATATTCAAAAATATGAAAAGCGGAAATGAAACAGATGTGGTTTATTTAGACTTGCAAAAGCTTTGATAAAGTAGACCCTAATATATTAGCGAAGAAAATTAGAAAACACAATATCGTGGATAAAGTAGGAAGATGGTTAAAAGAATTTTTACACAACAGAAAACAGATAGTTATTGCAAACGACGAGAAATCGGATGAAGCCAAGGTAATATCCGGTGTGCCGCAAGGTACGGTGTTAGCTGCAATACTGTTTGTTATTATGATTGAAGACATAGACAATAATGTTAAGGATTCGGTAGTGAGTAGTTTTCGCAGATGACACAAGATAAGTAGAGAAATTACTTGTGATGAAGATAGGAAACGCTCTACAAAGAGACCTTAACAAAGTATATGATTGGGAGGGCAGAGGTAAATAGGATGGTATTTAACTCTGATAAATTGAATCAATAAATTATGGAGACAGAGAAAGAAAGCTATATGCTCATTATGAAGGGCCTAATAATTTGAGACCATCACAATAAGGAAGCAGTTAAAGACCTTGGTGTGATGATGAATAGGAACATGTTATGCAATGATCAAATAGCAACTCTGTTGGCAAAATGTAAAGCAAATGGGAATGTTGTTACGGCACTTCAAAACAAGAAAAGCTGAACACATGATTATGCTTTATAAAACATATGTTCGTAGTCCACTTGAATATTGCAATATGATATGGTACCCACACTATCAAAAGGATATTGCACAAATAGAGAGTGTACAAAGGTCCTTTACAGCTAGAATAGAAGAAGTTAGGACCTAGACTACTGGGAAAGACTACAATTCTTAAAATTATATAGTCTAGAAAGGAGAAGAGAAACGCTACTGATAATTCAGGCATGGAAACAGATAGAAGGAATAGCAGAAAATATCATGGAACTAAAAATATCAGAAAGAGCAAGCAGAGGTAGATTAATAGTGCCCAAAACTATACCAGGAAAAATAAGGAAAGCACACAGGACATTAATCCACTACGCACCAGCATCGATAATGCAGCGTCTATTCAATGCGTTGCCAGCTTATCTGAGGAATATATCAGGAGTGAGCGTAGATGTGTTTAAGAATAAGCTCGACAAATATCTAAACTGCATCCCAGACCATCCAAGATTGGAAGATGCAAAATATACCGGAAGATGTACTAGCAACTCTCTGGTAGACATTAGAGGTGCCTCACACTGAGGGACCTGGGGCAACCCGAACAAGATGTAAGGTCTGTAAGGTAAGGTCTCTCTCATAATAACTGTGGTGCTATACTAGATACTTGGTAAATAAAAACAAACTTAATCTAAAATAAAGTTTTCAATTAGGAATACCTAAGATCTTTCCGTAACATTGCATATAACTGAATTCAAAAACAAAAAACATTGTTAGGAAACGAAGGCGTAATAAAAATCAGTATTAAAGAAGAAGGAAGAGTTCAACTGGGAGAAAATGAAAATACGAAACAGAAGCAGCCATCACTTAGCACAGAACGAGGAGCAACACAAGCAACGTCAGCAATAATAACGCTATTCCAATCCCAGTCAAACAGCAACGAGATAAAATCCCGAAGCTTCGGACAACAATTCGCAAACACGCGGACTTCCCGCATTAACAGACTGAGCCTTAATTTTCATAATTCAGAATGAAAAAAAAAAAAAAACAAAAAAAACACTACAAGACGACCATTCGGTGAAAATATTCAAAAATGCTACTCCGAATATGAGGTAGTGATACCGTTGTCCTCTCTGCCACCTCCCCCCCCCCCCCCCCCCCCCCCACAACCACGCAATACACAGCGACACTGCCATCCGACCCTTTCCCCGCCGACCTTAATTATTGGATGCAACCAACCTCGTGGAAAATTACAGAAATAGTTCAATGATCGTAATTTCGTGATTCATCTCAGTACGCCGGGGCGACCAACTTGGTGTATTCGGGTTTTCTTTGGAGAGAGAGAGAGAGAGAGAGAGAGAGAGAGAGAGAGAGAGAGAGAGAGAGAGAGAGATTCTCCTCTCTCTCTCTTCGTAAGGATTTAAGAATGGAAAATCTAGGGGATTTCTATGATTTATAAACCTATTAAAAGGATCAGGTGTCCCACCAGGCCGTCCCCGTGGGATGAAATTCACCTTGGGCAAGGCCCTAAGGACCGCCACAAGCAAAGCCCTCTAAACAAATGGCGCTTTCTTTACAGCGAAGGGGTTACGGAAATGCTCCCTTGATTTGGTTATAAATGCCGGCCATACATTTCGGGTTTGCTACTGGCGAAGAACCCGGATAAGAGCTAATGGCACAAAGGGAGGTTTGGGGAACATTTCTGTTCTGCTGTTTTTCCTCTTATTTTTCTGTAAAAGAAAATGAATGAGATGGCTTTGTCTGTCCGTACGCAGTTTTTCTGTCTGCCCTCAGATCTTAAAAACTACTGAGGCTAGAGGGCTGTAAATTGGTATGTTGATCATCCACCCTCCAATCATCAAACATACCGAATGGCAGCCCTATAGCCTTAGTAGATTTTATTTTATCTAATGTTTAAGTTAGCCATGATCGTGGATCTGGCAACGCAACAACACAGGCCACCACGGCCGGCTGCAAGTTTCGAGCGAAGTGGCTGTAAAGAAAACTCGGTTGCGACAAAGAGACTTTGGCGTATCTTTTACTTGTATCTTTTGCGGATAACGATTACAACCTCTACGATACTACCATATGCTTTATCATTTACATCCTGGTAATAACCAAACCATTCTCAGCTCACTATCAGGAACCTTCTCGAGCATACTTTCAAAACGACATATCGCCTTCGGATCACTATCAGATACCTACATTATTCCACCAATGTAGCAACACAATGATGTACCTCCTTATATCTATATACTTTCATAAACTTTTTATCATATTATTAACAGCATCGCCACTTCTGACGATGAGAGAAGAACAGTATCATCCTGTTAATAACACACGTCCAATAAAAAATGGAAATAATAAACCAGGCCAAAGAATTTTTAGTTATTATCAATGATTAATTAACAAGAATAATGATGTTCTGAACGTGGTAACAAATACGTAACTTTGCAAATATAAATAAACGATAGTTAAAGAAATATATGCCAAAAGACATATTGGAACGTACGCATTAGTAGTGTAACACACTCCTCGTATTCAAAAAATAATAAAGCACATGTTTAAGTAATATCCAGTTAATAAATGGACTCATCTAAAACATGTATTTCAGTAATATTCTGTTTATAAACTGGCTCTACAAAAAAAGTGTATTTCAGTAATATTTAGTGTATAAATAGACTCTTTTAAACCATGTATTTCACTAATATTCACTTTACGAATTGACTCTTTTAAAATACGTATTTCAGTAACATTGTTTATAAATAGACTCTTTTCAATATTTATTTCAGTCATATTCAGTTTATAAATTGACTTTTAAAACACATATTTCACTAATATTTAGATTATAAACTGAGTCTTTTAAAACATTTATTTCGGTAATATTCAAATTGTAACTTGACTCTTTTAAAATATTCATTTCAGTAATTAAAAGTTTATAAATTGACTTCAAAAACATTTAAGTTACATCCGGTTTAAAAAGTGACCCTTTTAAAACATTTCTGTGATATTCAGTTTATAAATTGACTATCATACTGAGTAACATTAAAAAGGAATAAAAAGCAGTCTCTAACAGGGCACAGGAACACATTTGCATGTCGCAACAAATGCCTAGGCACTAACGGAAGCAGAATTTAATTTCATTTCTGTCAAAATAAACAACCTAGTCCTTACGCCAACAGATTTCATTGAAATCCCCAAACAGCAACACATTTCACAGCGCGGAATTAAATTTGCTTTAGCGTCGTAAATATAGCATTTAATAGTGTAAGAAAAAATGTAATAGGCTTTACAAAAAATCTGCCCTTCGTTCTGACTTGTGGTAATGATGTCATGCTCCTACAGGGAATTGTATTGAACGCGTGTATTTCTTTAAAACACAATCAAGCGTACCATCCTTTGTGATACAACGTTGTTTGTTTGTTTGTATGGTGTTTTTACGTTCCATGGAACCAATGGTTATTCAGCAACGGGACCAACGGCTTTACATGACTTCTGAACCACGTCGAGAGTGAACTTCTATCACCAGAAATTCACATTTCTTACTCCTAAATGGAATGCCCGAGAATCGAACTCGCGGTCACCGAGGTGGCACGCCAACACCATACCGACCACGCCACGGAGGCGCTTGATACAACGCTATTGAACGAGATCGTTATCTGTTTATGCGTGTTGACCTCTTTTTCCGAAGTAATAGGATTAATGGGTTATAAATCCTGTCGAAGTATATTGTAAAAAGGGAAGGCGAACGAAAGGACTACTGGGCGTAGAGTGTGTGCAAAAAAAAAAAAAAAAAAAAAAAAAAAATCACACACACACACACGGAGTTAAATCCACGACAGGCTTTACCAGATAACAGATTCAAAAGGGACATTCAATAAATGAACGTTTTAAAGTAACCTACCAAGTAGGAAAAAGAAATTGAAACAGAAAGCAATAATAATTCTAACAAAGTGACAGTCACCTACGATGAAAGCAAGAGACCCATGGGCCACACTGCCCGTCAGAAAATTTATTAAGTGATAAATTTTTTTTCTTGAATATTCATTTTCACCCTTTGGGCCATAGCAAACTTTAAACTATAATAATACATGATGATGTTGCATATTGATTTGATGAAGTGCAGCTTTGTTGATCTGGAGAAGATACAAAAAATATTTGTATGCAAATATACATGTATCTATATGTATATATTCATATATAAATAAATATTCATATGTACCTATAAAATATTTACATGTAAATATATATCTATATGTAAATATCGTATATCTATTTGTGAATATGTATGTTTAAATGTAAATACTTATATATTTACATGTAAATACTTTTTTGAGATTTCAGCTCAAGTGAGCAAAAAGGAGGTTGGAGCAATGGATATGGAAGATCCATTTTAAGAATTAAACACCAGTTTGCAAACACCATAAATCACTCAAAACTTATATGCACAACTTCTATGGAGAGAGAGAGAGAGAGAGAGAGAGAGAGAGAGAGAGAGAGAGAGAGAGAGAGAGGTTAATGTAGGTCACACACACAAATATATATAGTATATATAATAATAATATATATTATATATATATATATATATATATATAATATATATATTCACAAGAAAAATCGCTCAGAGACAGCACTGCCATTAAAAATCATCAAAAATATATAAGTAAGGCTGAGGCAGAAAACATCTAATTAAACTAACGACATTGCGAAATACCTCCATTAGACTGCGCCTTCTCGCAGACAAACATGATTTGTAAGATGAGCCAACCAGAAACAATTATACAGGTATATGTTAAACTCTCCATAAATAAATAAATGAAGGAAAAAAAACACACAAACACAATTATCGTCAATGTCACAATTCAAACCAACGAAATTCCAAACATCTTGGACTCCGGAAAATTCTTCACGCTAAATTCTATAAGCTGAGGATTACATTTAAACACGAAAAGAAGACATATACCTACACAGGTTAAGTAGGCTATAGAATGTGAAATTTTCAGGCGTCGCGGAAAGCACTCCTCAAGCCGCAATTTAGCACATTAGCCAAGAATGCATCACCGTTAACATACCTCGACCGCGTTTAGTATAATGAAATGGAGTCTTCACGAAGCTACGCGCAATGCGGGCTTGCACTTAATTTCGTGTGTCGTGGTAGCTTTTCGTAACACTTTTCGAATGAAAATTTAATCTAATTTTGGCGTCATTTCTGATAATAAAAGGTTCATTTTCTACTTGAAAAGTTAATATAAATTTGGCGTCAATTCTGATTATAGAAGGTACACTTTCTATGCGAAAATTTTATCTAATTTTGACGTTAATTCTGATAATAAAAGGTTCATTTTCTATGTGAAAAGTTAATCTAAATTTGGCGTCAATTCTGATTATAGAAGGTACACTTTCTATGAGAAAATTTAATCTAATTTTGGCGTAATTTATTATACCTATGATTTTTGTCTGTATCTTTCTCCCTCCAGTATCGTAATACGAATTTCATTTTCATTTCATATCTCGCCCAATAAGTTTCCCTTTTCCTCTCATTCTAATTTCTGTTCCATATTCTCATTTTCTACACTTGCGTTTACACCTCTCTCTCTCTCTCTCTCTCTCTCTCTCCTCTCTCTCTCTCCTCTCTCTCTCTCTCTCTCAACAGATTCCATTAACTCCCACAATAGAGGCTCCACGGTATTTTACTCCTCCACCAGACTTGCATTACCTCCCCGTAACACTACACAAGCCCAATCCATCATGTAAGTTTCCCCTTGGAGGGAAGCGTCCTCCTCCTCCTCCCATCCCAACCAATTTTTCCCCTCACTCCGACGCTACCCAAGCCTCTACTACACAAATTAACCTGGGTAGTGCTGCGTTCTTACCCTCCGCGTCCTGTAACCGCCCCCCCCCCCCCACCCCCCCCCCCAAACCCCCTCCCTCCCCAGAAGCATAATGCGTTCCTCCTCAATATATCTGGTGCTGCTTCGCCTCCTCCAGCACCTGCCATTCCTCCCGACTTTATGTACAGTAGGTTGCCATGTATGTATCACAGCTTCGCTTCGCCTGCGCCCCCCCAAGCTCTCCCCTCTCTCTTTCTCTCTCTCTCTCAAAGGCGATCAGCCGAGTGTGCCCGCACACAAACACCTTGAAGCATACGAAATTAGCCCTGGCGTTTAATCTAGTGTGCGTGTGTAGGTTTGTGTGTTACTTTGAACTGTTAATTTGTAATCTAGGTGATTTACTCTTTGCGAGCACGAAACGAGCGAAATTGATACGTACAGCTCAACAGGAACCCTGACATTAGACGAGAAACTGAAGGGCGAAGAGGAGAAAACACGCCGTCTATGTAAATTGGTCTTCAAGAGTCGCCTAAGTCGATCTCTCCCTCCCGGTGACGTCTGGGAGTCCAAGAGGCCTATTAGAGGGACTGCCCATTTGCATAAATCAACAAAAGCCCGAATGCCAATACCCTTCAATAAAGAGTCAGAAAACGATGAGGATAAAAGTAATGGGAATCAGATGGTCTTCTGAGGCCTTATAGCTATGTGAACTGACTTAATAAATTTAATTTCGGCGTTTGCTCGTTTCCAATATATGTTGCTACGTATGAAATTTCACTGTTATACCAGGGTATTACTGTCATGAAATGGATTCACCTTCCACTAAGAAATATTATTATCTATTCATTACATCAGTGCGCATTGTTTAGCCAGTTACATTTTAAAATTCCACTAAGAAATATTATCTATTCATTACATCAATGCGCCTGGTTTAGCCTGGTACATTTTAAAATTCCACTAAGAAATATTATTATCTATTCATTACATCAATGCACCTGGTTTAGCCTAGTATATTTTAAAATTCCACTCAGAAATATTATTATCTATTCATTACATCAATGCGCCTTGTTTAGCCTGGTACATTTTAAAATTTCACTGAGAAATATTATTATCTATTCATTACATCAATGCGCCTTGTTTAGCCTGGTACATTTTAAAATTCCACTGAGAAATATTATTATCTATTTATCACATCAGTGAGCCTGGTTTAGCCAGGCACATTTTAAAATTTCGCTAAAAAATATTGTTATCTATTCATTACACCAATGAGCCTTGTTTTACCTGGTACATTTTAATATATATGGTACTTTGGCACTGATCCCTTACGATACGAGCTATTTCTCGATCTATCGTGTATTTCTTTTCAACGGGTAATCATTGATTTTATTCATTTATTTAATTTTCAACTTCGAAATACCCATATCAATGTATTTCAACTGAAGAGACTAAACTACCACAATACTGAACACCTGCTTTGACGGTCGAACTCTTTCAGCATTGTGTAACCGTTACAGAAGTCGTTACTCCGGCGTTGCGGAGATTCCGGGTCGTTTGTGGTCGCTAACGGTTAGAATGAGGCTCATTATGTCGCGGGCCGGGTACAAGCACCCCTTGCGATGACGTCATTAAGTGCAGGCAAAAAAATAACCAAAATCAACCCAAACATGAAATGACTTAAGCTAATGCTTTACGGTGTATCGGCCGATGTTACAAAGAATGGGTACGATTTCACTTTATGCGAGCTATTTACCACAAAATGAGAGTTGCCTATGGGGGGGGTTTCAGTTCCAACCTCACAAAAATGAGAGTTGCCTACGGAGGGGGTTTTAGCCTCAACCTCACAGTATGGAGGCTTATGAAGTGGTTTTAGTCTGAACCTCACAACATGGAGGCTTATGAGGTGGTTTTAGTCAGAACTTCACAGTATGGAGGCTGATGAAGCGGTTTTAGTCTGAACCTCACAACGTGGAGGCTTATGAAGTGGTTTCAGTCAGAACCTCACAGTATGGAGGCTTATGAAGTGGTTTCAGTCAGAACCTCACAGTATGGAGGCTTATGAAGAGGTTTTAGTCTGAACCTCACAACATGGAGGCTTATGAAGAGATTTTAGTCTGAACCTCACAACATGGAGGCTTATGAAGAGGTTTTAGTCTGAACCTCACAACATGGAGGCTTATGAAGAGATTTTAGTCTGAACCTCACAACATGGAGGCTTGTGAAGAGATTTTAGTCTGAACCTCACGACATGGAGGCTTCGGAAGAGTTTTAAGTTTAACTTTGAAAAAAAAGTCCTCTGTGAAGGGGATATATGAACAGAAACCTCTTTAGACACAATTTTAACCTAGTCTAAAAAATCTAAACGCTTCAAATGAGGATATTAACATTCCCATCAGCAGGAATTTTTCATGACAACCTCAAAAAACGTAATGACTTGCGTTGAAGTCTGAACCTCATCAATATAAAGAAAGAAAAGTATTATGAATAATTCCAACCTTCATAAGCCTCCAAAACAACCAGAAATAAACCCTGGAAAATAAAACAAGGGTATAAGAGTTGTGTAACCAAAGCTTCAGTAAGCGACAGGCAATTTGCAAACCTTAATCAGTGCAAATGAAGTAGTTTTCTGCAAGTTTTAATCCCCCACTTTTGTCATTCTAATTTCTTGGAAATTCCCCAAAATCCCCGCCAAAGTCCAAGTAGAGGAGCATTCTAATGCCTTTTTATGAACCAAGACTGAAAACAACGATATAATACAGAGATAAACTGTAGCGAATTTTACAAAATGCTTGCATTCATATATTTCTCTGAATGGAAAAAAATGGTGGTTAGTCACTCTCAGAAATCAATATTTTTTTTCTCTCTTGGTTCGTTACTCAATTTTAAATTTAATTTTTTTCTCCAAGGAGAATTTTCCCTTCACTCCATAATACCTATGCAGAACCGGCGTAATTCACAATGAATGGATTCAGAAATATTGTTTAAGGAGGTTCAGCACAGACTCAGCGAGTCTACGATCTGATCTTAGTCATTTCAAAAAACGTGAAAATTGACAGAAATCTGGACCTAAATTTATCCATGTTCAGATATGTTCAATATAACTACTAACCCTTCAACTAGCATTTATAGCCTACTTAACACAATTCTTAAATAAGCAACTATCTTCAACAAGAAAATTCGCAATCTTAAGTAACCGTTTCGAGTTCTGGACGCATTAAAAAAAAAAGAAAAAAAAAAAGAGAGGGTCATTCACGCAAACCTCCCCGAGCTCAAAGAAAACATGTTGTCTTCATCCGAAGGGGTAACTTTCGTAAACCGTCCCGCGGTAAAGAAAACTGCCTCCTTTATCGCAGAGTTTTCCAAAGCACGCAGTGGAAATATAAGAGGGAAGCGTGCTTGCTTTCTGTTAGTGTAGTGCAATGGTAAGAACGAAATAAGGAAAAAAAGTTATAGCGATTTGCAATAACAGATTGTTCCAAGTGAATTTCAAGTAAGCCTGACAGGGAACAGATAACGTAGATTTGGGGGGAACAGACGCAGAGAAGCACATGAAGGAAAGAAGAAGGTCATGTATACACAGAAACCAGGAAGTGTCGAGAGAAATTAATATACATATATATATATATATTGGGTGTGTGGCCTTTATTTGTTATATATATATATATATATATATATATATATATATATATATATATATATATATATATATATATATATATCACCCGTTGATGACCGAAAGATTTTGCTAGAATTATAAGACAATAATATTATTTCTGAGTAGAGTAAACTCTGAATAAGTTAATGACATAAGCATTAAGTCGTGTTGGGAAACTGGTCTTCAATACGTTAGTGAAGTATATAGGTTGTTTACTCTTGCTGTGGCCCAGACTGGAATTTTGAAATTAGTTTCATTGTGAAAAGATACCGTAATATTTTTCAGAGAGGAAAAATAAAATGTCTCTTAAGGTATCTGGGATTTGTCAT
The DNA here is from genome assembly GCF_015104395.2 of Macrobrachium nipponense. Lineage (NCBI taxonomy): Eukaryota > Metazoa > Arthropoda > Malacostraca > Decapoda > Palaemonidae > Macrobrachium > Macrobrachium nipponense. Next base: position 11,877,014 of record NC_061091.1, on the reverse strand, counting down.
TATTAGTTAGTCGCTTGCCTGTATTAGATCATATATCATATTAATAGTTCATAACAATTGTTACTGATATGACATAGGTATCTAATCGTATTTGCATGCTGACCTTCCACAAGCGATCTAGGGCATTCTTCTTCTTGAGAGAGAAGAGGAGGGCCGGGGAGGAGGGAGAGAGCGGGGGGAGGGGAAGATAGGAGAGGGAGGAGGAGAGAGAGAGAGAGGGAGAGAGAGAGAAGAGGGGAGAGAGAGAGAGAGAGAGAATTTGGAAAAGAGGAGATTAGAGAAGGCTTAAGGCTAAAGATTAAGGAGAGTTAGAGAGATGAGAGAGAGAGAGAGAGAGAGAGGAGAGGAGAGAGTGTGTGTGTTTAGAAAAGAGGGATTAATTAAGAGTAGGGCTAAGACAGATTACAAGAGAGAGAGAGAGAAAGAGAGAGAGAGAGGATTAGGAGAAGGTTAAAGCAAAGATTGAGAGAGAGAGAGAGAGAGAGAGAGAGAGAGAGAGAGCCATACATCAAAAACTAATTAGGCAACAGCAGGATATGCAAGCAATTAAAGTGTCTCATGTTTGTAAGCGCTGGCCATCTGCAGGATAATTTTCTCAGGACGTTTTATATCTCGGAAGGCACGAGGGAGGGAGGGAGAGCGACCAACTCGCCTTTTTTTTAATGTCGGAACTTTTGGAACTTTAGTCTTTAGAGAGCTTTGGGTGTCTTCTGGGCCTTGATTAACTTTTTCTTTTTCTTTTTCTTTGTCGTGTGCATTCGTGTCGTGTCGAATTTCTTAAGGAAATGTTTTTCTGTTTAGATTCAACGATAACAGAACGATAATTATCTTTAAAAATTTTTTTAGCTTCAACAATAACAGAATGATAATTATCCTTAAATTTTTTTAGCTTCAACGATAATAGAACGATAATCATTTTTAAAATGAAGTTTTTTTTTAGCTTCAACGATAACAGAACGATAATGATTTTTAAAATGAAGGTTTTTTTAAACTTCAACGATAACAGAACGATAATTATTTTTAAAATTAAGTTTTTTTTTAGATTTAACTATAACAGAACGCTGATTATTTTTAAAATGAAGTTTTTTTAGATTCAACGATAACAGAACGATAATCATTTTTAAAATGAAGTTTTTTTAGCTTCAACGATAACAGAACGATAATTATTTTTATAATTAATTTTTTTTATTCAACGATAACAGAACGATAATTATTTTTAAAATGAATTTTTTTTCATTCAACGATAACATGACGATGATTATTTTTTAAATGGATTTTTTTTATATTCAACGATAACAGAACGATAATGATTTTTAAAAAATTTTTTTTTTTTTAAGTGTAAGGTAGATCAACGATAACAGAACGATAATTATTTTTAAAATGTTTTTATTCTTTTTTTTAGATTCAACGATAACAGAACGATAATTATTTTTAAAATGCTTTTTATTCTTTTTTTTAGATCCAACGATAACAGAACGATCATTATTTTGAAAATGGAGCTTTACTTATTCATTTATTTATTATTTTTTTTTTTTTGCGAAAATTGAATTCATTACTTATTTTAGCATTTAATCCCTGTTATCTTTCGTGGCGAGGTATCTCTCTCTCTCTCAGTAATAATAAATAAATAAATAAATATATATATATCATATATTATATATATATGTACATATATATCTATATATATATATATATATATATATATATATATATATATATATATATATATATAATTTATCCAGATTCATTACTTTGTTTATTGGCTCATGCATTTACCTATTTTCTTATTTGGGTGGTCTGAGAAAAATTTGCTTTGCAAGTTCATGGGTCACCATGAATCCACTTTAATCAATTTTTGTGTTGTTGAATCAAATTCAATGAGCTTCCATTGCTCCCTGGGGACAAAACAAAAGTATATTTTCTCATGAATGAGATTTAAAGAGAATAGCTAACTGATTGTAGGTTATCTAATGTTTTAAAATGAAGGAGGAGAGAGGATGAGGGGAGAGAGAGAGAGAGAGAGAGATAGAGAGAGACGAGAGAGAGAGGAGAGGAGAGAGATTTAACGTCAATTCAATTAATCTAATGACCTTACCCGAGCCATACCAAGGGGAATGACAGAACAATTCATTATAAAAAGACACAGTACACCCATCAGGCATTCCGGAAGATAATGATTACGACTTGAGAGACTGTTCTCTGTTTTGTAAAAACATCTAGAATATATAAATATATATATATATATATATATATATATATATTATATATAGTATATATATATGTATATATATATATATATATATATATATATATATATATATATAAATGAATAATTTATCACATCATCGTGATTCACATACAGCATATGGTAGGCTCCACTTTGGAGGGGTGCCGATCGTAAAAATATTTGCCAAAAATACACTAATCAAGACAGGCTAAATGAATTTATCAGGCATTATTAGCACTATAATAACACATATTCTCTGTGAGTTTTATCATCCTACAGGGAAAATAAATAATTTTAAGAAAAAAATGATTTTAAGAAAAAAAAATGTACTGAAGGTCATTTGGTGATCGGTGAGAAACTACAGTCTTGAATAGAAATTCGGTCTGACAGAATGTTGGTATATCCCTGGGGGAGCATGCACATAAATCATTATCAAAATATAACAGTAAATAAGCACGTAATAACAAAAAAAAAGAGAGCAACAACTGAAGCGAAAGCGCAGCCGATAAATATGGAAATCGAAAATATAAAAAAAAATAGTATAGTATCCCTCTAAATTGGTCGATGTCTTTTCTACGTTTTCTACGAGTAGTTTCATCTCAGAAAACCATTTTAGGGGTGTCTAAACAAATTTTTCAAGTTTCTTGTCCTCAGAAAAAATCGCTTTTTCGCTTTTTCTCTGGTTTGGTTTTTCGGGAAGGGGGGGGGGGGGGGGGGGGGGGGGGGGGGGGGGGGGGGGGGGGGGGGGGGGGGGGGGGGGGGGGTGGGGGGGGGGGGGGGTTTCTTTGATTGTCCTACATAATATAATTTTTAGATGTTTTAGGCTATCAAGTGACATAATAACTACAATCTCTACGAAGGTTTTGTCCCTAAATCGAGGTTTGAATTTTTATGAATATTTCTTCTTTGTAGCTATAGCCTTATTTTTCGGCGGCGGGGCTTTCGCTGAATCGAATTACCTGAAGTTGTTGTCTCTTTTTTTTGTTATTACGTGCTACTTACTGTTCTATTTTGATAATACTTTATGTGCATGCTCCCAGGGGATATACAAACATTCTGTCAGACCGAATTTCTATTCAAGACTGTAGTTTCTCACCGATCATCAAATAACCTTCAATACAAGGAGCCCTGAATTTCACATTTTTTTTCATAAAATCATTTATTTTCCCTGTAGGATGATAAAACTCACAGAGAATATGCGTTATTATAGTGCAAATAATGCCTGATAAAATCATTAGCCTGTCTTGATTAGTGTATTTTTGGCAAATATTTTTACGATCTCTTACGATCGGCACCCCTCCAAAGTGGAGCCTACCCTTTTAAGCTACAAATGTCCTTTAATATCCAATTCACTCTACCTAGGAATTAATATATTTTCTTATATGTTAAAAGGGGAAATTTTCAGTTGATAACAATTTCGTCCTCCCGTGGATTCGAGGTAGAGCGAATTGGATATTAAAGGACATTTGTAGCTTAATGTATATATATACATATATATTCCACCACTTTATGATATGCGATAACATTGCGCACGGGCGTACGAGCAAAGACCAGCGCTGTCTGGCGATTCCGGCTGTTGGCAAGCGTCCACTGCAGATTTCACCAGTCCGCGTTCAAATCAACTCGAATAAAAACATCATGAATCAGTTAATCGGCTTCCGCGTTTCGTACTCACATGCGCACAGGTCATCTTCCATTTGACCGTCATGAATTATTTACATACATAGATACGGTATTCATTTCTGTACCTTTGGTCGTCCTGAATTTGCAAACATACACAACGGATTTGTATTTGCTCTCTGATAAGGGCAAATACCAGCTTGCTTAAAAGATAATGAAATGTTTGAGATTCGTTATGTTGACAGCGTTGTTTGTAATTTTTTTTTTTTTTGCATTACCGACATGCGGATATGTACACAAATCTTGCACTGTTAATAACATGAAACAAACCTAATAGGATGATATTCAGAAATCTTACTATCTGATACACCCGTGATATTTTCAGAGTAGTTCGGGCAATATAGCTAATAAAACGATTATTACGAAGCACTATATTATTTTTTTTTAAAGTGTACACTTTTAGCTTTCTCTCCCATTAAGCTTATTTGCCTGAATAAGCTTGAAGCTGCGAGCACTCCGCCCCCTCCACCCCCCCCCCCCCCCAAATTACTCATCGCTTTGGGGAAATACTCTCCCTATCCCACGGTGCAGTCGTTTCAGCCTTTTGATTATGAAGGCATTCCTCAAAATTGCAAGAGATTACAGTACGTGCCACCTGAATTACGCGAATCACACAAAGTCGTTTAAAAGCTGAACGTAATCATTTGAACGATGAATGCAGGTCTAAACTTTACAAACACCGCCACGCACTTCAATTACCATGCGTAAGAAAAACATTAACGTGTCTCGTAAATGTATCTATATATGTATACAGATATGAGAAAAGACAGATCGATGGGTGCATATATACATATACTATATTGGTACGTGCTGAGAGAGAGAGAGAGAGAGAGAGAGAGAGAGAGTATTAATGTCTCATATATTTACTTGTAAGATTATGAGAAAATAGTCGATGGGGTACATATACGTATACAAATATCTGTTACAACGAGAGAGAGAGAGAGAAGAGGAGAGAGAGAGAGAGAGAGAGAGAGAAAGTATATATCAGATACGAGAAAATACAGGTCGATGGGTACATATAACGATCAAATATTAGAACGAAGAGAGAGAGAGAGAGAGAGAGAGAGAGAGAGAGAGAGAGAGAGAGAGATGTATCTATTTGTATATACAGATACGAGAAAAAAAATAGGCGATGGGAATATAACGTATATAAGTATTTGTACCGAGAGAGAGAGAGAGAGAGAGAGAGAGAGAGAGAGAGAGAGCATCAACTAAAAAGATAACGGAGCAAAAACCCTCCGTGTAACACAGCGTTGATCTGGTCCCAGTTGTCACTGCTCTTGTCAACAAGCCGATTAGGATCTTCGGACTGACGAAACGGACAGGTCTCATTGGTAGGTACGCAAATGTGTATGTCTGTATGAATCACAGTTTGTATGTGTGCGTAAGTATGGATGGATGGATGGAAATATAAGTTTTTAAGTGCATGCTTAAATTCATACGTACATACATACATTTATATATATATATATATATATATATATATATATATATATATATATATATATACATATATATATATGTGTGTGTGTGTGTGTATACACTCGCATGTATGTATGCATAAATGTATGCATCATATAATATATATATATATATATATATATAATATATTATATATATATATAATATACATACATACACGGTGAGACAATTTATTCTTGGTTAAGTATGAATTAACACACGCATAACCTCAATAGTTGACGAAGTTAACACGCATATATAACAACATCAAAAAATTTAACGCTTCATGGCTAGAGTATGCGCGCTTACTACACACACCTTCGTCTCTAAAGTAGGGATGTTAATTCTCCCGCTACTGAATATGCAAAATAACTGCCGAGCCAATTTCAGAAATACGTGAAGTGGCTGCGGCCGAATATGCATCGGTGATCGCCGCGAGACCGATTAAATTCTGACTGAATACATTGCACTCAGATGCCGATGGCCCATAAATATTGATTGCACATGTTGTTGCTGACCCCACTTGCATTGATTACACGGACCCAAGATGGAGATTAGTTCAAAAAAACAAAAACAAAGGAAGGGCCGAGCACAATACTGCTACCTTGTAATTTCGAGTTACTCTTGTTAATAGTTATGGAGAGAGACAGAGAGAGAGAGAGAGAGAGAGAGAGGAGATGAGAGAGAGAGAGAGAGAGTCCAGTTAAAGCACTACAGTGACCAACTGAAAGTTTCAAGCGTTACAAGGAGTTACAGGGATTAGGACGTCTCAAAGACTTGTTAGTTTCCATCCGAGGAGACGTCGTATGCTCACTTATCAGTAGGAGAGGGTTTTACTGTGCATTCACAGTGTCCTTCTAATGATTTTCTCTAGCTTTCTTTTTAAACTCTTGTACACTTGCTGTTTACAAGTTCTGGTGGCAGTTTAATCCACGTGTCACATATCTTATATGTAAAGAAGTTCCCACAGTGGGATGTGTTGTATCTCTTCAGTTCTAGATTCCATCCATTATTCCTATAGGCAAGAACATTCAGCGTACGGGATTAAAGCTGATTTTTGTATTGGTATTTTGAGAGAGAGAGAGAGAGAGAGAGAGAGAGACCTTACCTTACAGACCTTACATCTTGTTCGGGTTGCCCACCCCCAGGTCCCTCATGTGAGGCACCCTCTAATGTCTACCAGAGAGTTTGCTAGTACATCTTCCGGTATATTTTGCATCTTCCAATCTTGGATGGTCTGGGATGCAGTTTTAGATATTTGTCGAGCTTATTCTTAAACACATCTACACTCACTCCTGATATATCCTCAGATGAGCTGCAACGCATTGAATAGACGCTGCATTATCGATGCTGGTGCGTAGTGGATTAATGTCCTGTGTGCTTTCCTTATTTTTCCTGGTATAGTTGTTGGGCACTATAATAACTACCTCTGCTTGCTCTTTCTGATATTTTTAGTTCCATGATATTTTCTGCTATTCCTTCTATCTGTTTCCATGCCTGAATTATCATGTAGCGTTCTCTTCTCCTTTCTAGACTATATAATTTTAAGAATTGTAGTCTTTCCAGTAGTCTAGGTCCTTAACTTCTTCTATTCTAGCTGTAAAGGACCTTTGTACACTTCTATTTGTGCAATATCCTTTTGATAGTGTGGGTACCATATCATATTGCAATATTCAAGTGGACTACGAACATATGTTTTATAAAGCATAATCATGTGTTCAGCTTTTCTTGTTTTGAAGTGCCGTAACAACATTCCCATTTTTGCTTTACATTTTGCCAACAGAGTTGCTATTTGATCAGAGAATTATTGGATAATAGTCTAATAATATAAGGCCCACAAATGCCATCTGAAAACGTTGTAAGAGGCAAAAAAGAAAAGAACTTACAAACTTAAAATTAATTGATTTTTGCTTTAATGGTTATAAACAAAGAAACGACATCGTGCGGTACATGAGAGAGAGAGAGAGAGAGAGAGAGAGAGAGAGAGAGAGAGAGAGAGACTAATAACAAGCATCCGTGATAGAATTTAATATCAGCTTATTTCTGCAAAACGTGTAGAAGATCAAGGAGGCGCCATGTTCACGTGCGCATTTGTTAAAGATCCAGAAAGTACATAACGAGTCACTGACATGCAATTTCCGGGAGGGGCGGAAGACTAATGCCTGTACAGTGGTGCGTACCTACTCTCTCTCTCTCTCTCTCTCTCTCTCTCTCTCTCTCTCTCCTCTCTCTCTCACGCACAGACTAAACCTAATGCAAAGTATAAACGCTACGAATTATGTGCGAAGACCTCGCATGACCCAGCCTGTGCATAAATTCGAGGGAATTATGAATATAACGGAAGTTATAACGGAAGTTATTCCGACTTCGCAAAACGCGAGAGAATTAAGTTGGTAGAATTCATAGTCCGGCGGAGCACCAATTAATTCATAGACATTATTGTTATTCTAACTTTTAGGCGAGGCACAGCATAGGCTACTGGAAGAAGGCATTTATTTATTGGGACTTTATGAGGGTAGAGTATACCAATAATACGTGTATTGTATACATGACAATGAATACCTACATTCGCATCAATATAGAAGGTACACGTTAACTGTTTTTATATTGAAATAGAGACGAGCTTTTGTAATATGAACCAACTGCAATAGTTAAAGTAAGCTGGACTAGTATTTTTTATTATTATTAATACCAGTATCGTTACGAGTTACACTTTAGTAGGAAACTGTATCATTATCATTCCGATTTTTTTTGGAGTTGGACAACAATGGTTGATCGCCAGTTGATCGCCACTGAACACTTGATATCGCTGGCATACAACCAATTGTTCGTCTGTTACGGTCCTGTGGCTTCTGTGTGTCAAGAAGGCTCACTCTCTCTGTACCCCGTCCTCAAAATGATAGGTAACATTCTCTCTCTCTCTCTCTCTCTCTCTCTCTCTCTCTCTCTCTCTCTCTCTCTCTCTCTCTCTTTGCACGCCCTGTAAAATGTTACTGCCTACAGAATCTTCTTAGAGCATAAATAAAAAAAAACACTAACAGCACAAGCACAAATTGTGGAAATATATATATAAAAAAACATGTCACACAATACACCAGACATTATATATATATATATATATATATATATATATATATATATATATATATATATATATATATATATATATATATATATATATCTTCTTTCCCACCGTTAACCAACACTAAGGGGTTGGTTGCCTGGTGGGGTATGCCTTTCCTTACATCATCAGGCATGGTTTAGTATTTGGCAAAGGAGTTTTTACGACCCCATGCCCTTGCTGTCATCAACCACAGTTATTGGCGGTGGGCCTCCCATTTGACTTAGAAGTCCACTTGCAAAGCAGCAGTTTCCACA
>NC_061091.1:11833268-11858268 GCF_015104395.2 Macrobrachium nipponense | reverse complement strand
GTGACCAAATTATATTATTTAATGGGATAAAACTTTATAAAAAAAACACGAAAATGATTAAAGTTTAGCGTACGCCACTGACATACACGAGATACATTAGACGAATAAATTCGAAGGTGAAAAGTCCATATTACCAATTATTAAAATATACAGACACCCACACACACACACACACACACACACACAGATATATATATATATATATATATATATATATATATATATATATATATATATATCTGTGTGTGTGTGTGTGTGTGTGTGTAAATATATATAATATAGATACATATTATATATATTTACAGAATCATTTTAAACCTTGATCTCATGTACCGTAAAAACAAAGACCTAGACATTCTAAAACTAGGCCACATTCGAATAATAATGCAAATAATAACAGGAGTCAGCCTTGATGACGCTGTTGTCACAAACACTCATTCTGAGTCACGTAATACTTCGGGAATCATTGTCTGGGTCCTTGAAACAACCAGGTATTGGTTCATCCTTCTTAATAATTATTGACAACAGAAAAACTCGAGATCTCTTACGAGGAGTCTGGGTTCATTTATTCCAGAATTTTAAGGCACGATATCAATAATGAAATTCTCATGTTACGTAAATGAGTAAGAATAATTTCATAAATAAAAACGTTAGAACGCAAGGCATCACTATTACGAGCGCACTGGATTAAATAAGAAGAGGGAATTGAATATGGAGTGGTCATTGGGTACAATACCAACAAATTCAACTTGCTAACGAAATCGAAAAAAAAAATATAATTTTTTATTCAGTTACCGAATGACATGGGACAATGCCAAAAGCAGAAACATTACTTAGCCATAAAAAACCTGAAGACAAAAGAGACATTTTCACAAAAATGGGTGTACGAGTATTTTAAAATCTGTCCATCATGGGAAAAATATCCTAACTCAAGGACTTACTGGAAATGAAGCTGCTGAACATTTCCATAAACAGAAGAATTTTTTTATGAAAATTTTTTTTTTTTTTTTACGTCAATATGCTTTAAAAAATGAAGACGAAACCAAACGCAAGAGAGAATTCTTTTAATAACTGCAGATAACCGAACAAGACAGCCGATACCTAACCCAAGAGTGTTCCATCAATAATAATAATAATAATAATAATAATAATAATAATAATAATAATAATAATAATAATAAAACAAGCAGCCCGAGGTGAACAGGGAAGGCCTCCGATCCCAAAACCGAGCGGCGGGATCCCTCCAAACGCTGGAAATATTCGGTGCTTCCGCCTCACTTCATTCACAAACAGGAGAGATGAAAAAAGTCTCTAGCAATTTCATGGCAATTCTGGAATGCAATTGGTTTTGCATATTCATATGCATTGCAATTGAGCTGATTGGAAGGCTATGGTAGTATGAAGCTTTTAATAGGGAATGCCTTTATATGCCGGGAGGCTTGGTGCAGCCTGATACGCTGTGCTACGAACTATCCGGAGTTATCAAATTACAGCTTTTCCCTTTTGTGATAACATAGCTTACGCCATTTATGGTACATATTTGGATAAGCATCTATCAAATGCATACTTATGATGTGTATAAGAGGGTATATGCAATTCACCTTCAAAACGTCAGTGTACACATGGCGCCCAACACGGATGTACCCATGTGCATAGCGAATAAGAATGACCTTGGCGTTACACAATCCCTCAAAGATACACTTACTGAAAGATCAGTAATGAGACTTAAAACGTTCAATCGGCGTTACTTTGATTGTGAATATATCACACACTGAATTTCCAGTCTAAATTACATTCTGTCCCCACTACATACATACATCCATACATACATACACACACACACACACACACACACACATATATATATATATATATATATATATATATATATATATAATATATATATATATGTTACATAAAGAGGGATTTGCTATGATTAATAATATATATAATGTGATATGCTATGACGTTTCTTGGAATGCAGAGACTCATCATTTAACTTCCCTAGAGACAGAGTGGTCCTAGCGACAAGCCTTGGGAATGCTAACATCCTTTGGGTGGTGTGATCAAGATTGCTGTCTTAGCAAATCAGTGCCTCGTCCTGTCGCTATGAGGGCTTGATATAGAGGTGACTTTGAGAACTAGATTCAAGCAGTTCATGGGCGTGAACATTGTGAACATTGTGTGAGAGTTCGTGTGTATGTGTGAGTCTCTTTCCTACATAATGAGATGTAGTATTACAATGATGGGGAGACCATTACAGAGAGGCGGCAGAGCCAAGATGGCTTCTGCCAGTGTTAGTGCATACTGTGCTGAATGGGTAAGCGTTTTCTTTATTTTGGCCAAAGTGTGGCTGGATTGCATTTGAATATTTATTTCAGAGATATTCTGTTTCATATGATCTTTGATTATACTCTTGTGTTTACAGGGGTGTTCTCCTGTCTTCTAACAGGCGATTCTGGAATATGGGGAATTGATCTGGAGAAGAGGGGAATTGATCTGGAGAAATGGGAACTGACTTAATTACTATAGTGTACTGACTATGTTGACTGTGCCTGATGTTATGGCTAAACTAATGTTAGTGTTTGATTAATTACCGAGGGTTATTTGAGTTATTTGGACTTTGAGTTTAACATTTCATTTAATCATTCTGTTAAGAACCTGAGTTATTCAGTTAATCATTTGGTTTTGAATAAACGCATATTTTTGTAATTCACGACTCTGATTTGATGACCTTGGATAATGGAGAGAGAGAGAGAGAGAGAGAGAGAGAGAGAGAGAGAGAGAGAGAGAATGTTACCAGTCGCCTGCCGATCTTGGTCCATCGCTACCTTTTAAACATATGATAACGAGATTTATATCTCGTTATATAATATAAGTAATTAATTATATAAATATATATATATAATATATATAATATATAGATTATATAGATATATATACATAGAACATCTAACACCACCACACACAGTATATATACCTCAAGACTTACTTCCAAGGAGGAAAATACCTCATACCTAACTTTCATGCCATATCCCGTGAGGTAGTTCCATATGATATATTGAAATGTTGGCATTTTGCGCTGGATATTGCAAGGGGGAAAGGTTTATATAAATCAGGTAGTCTAGGTAGTGGTAGTCATTTGCATTACCTGAAAGAGAGACATTACATCTTCTTCGTTTTGGAAATATTACATAATTATCTCCCTTACATTCGAAACAAGGTGTGATCCGACCTGCAGCTTACTCAGGACGCGTGCAAGATTTTCACCCTCACGAGTAAGTTATCAACATTATATTCCTAACTTAACGTTAGTTAAAACGTGCTAAAATCTATGGTCAAATATAACCTTGTTTCACCAACGAAAATTAAAATACACTATAATTTATCAGAAATATTTTTCTGTACTGTTTAACATGCGCATCGTTTACTTTTTTTACATTTTCATTTAAATAAATCATAAATATCCTATCCTAAAATTCCTGTATCTTTAACTCAACGTGAAACACCCTTTTCAGACCTTTCCTAGCCCTCCACGAAAAGAACAACAAAAACATCAAGAAAGTCGTTTGTAAGCTTACTCCCCGAGTAAGCAAAAATAGATGGAAGTAGAAAATGAACATGAGAGCAAAAAGGTAGAACGCAAGCAACTGGGAGGATGCAGACCCGTCATTTCTAATTTCAAGATTTCTCAATACAACATTTCCTGATATCTGCCCTGAGAGAATGCGCCCATCTCCCCTCCAGCCACCCCCATGACATCTACTACCCCCCCTCCTCCCTTACTCTATCCTCACCACCACCACCACAGAGTTCCACAACTCTCCTTTAATATGAAGTCAGGAAATTTTTGTATCTATGAGAATGAATGTGGCAGAGCACAATTCTCTAGAGGTATTAGGGTCCGTTCCATGTTTGTTACAGCCATCAGATGTTTGGGTCATCCCCCCCCCCCCACTACCCCCAAGACGGCACCCCTACTCCCCAACCCCCACAATCCATCGTTACCCTCCCTCCTTCCCCTTCTTTCATTTATTTTTTTTCCTTTCTTATCTCATTTTTATTCCTTTCACCCTCTCCTTCCTTCCTTCCCCTGTTGCCTTTTTCGCGTTAATGTATTTTTGTATGCATTTCCTACTTTTTCTATTTATCGTGACTTTGTCCTCTTTATCAATCGACTGGCGAAATGATTTTATTTACCACTTCCGTATCTTGTTCATTAAGACTTGAGTGCCATTTCCTCTTATATTCGGTGACGTTTTTAGGATATGATGATTTTTACTAATTTTGGTTGATTTACTCGGTACTTCTTATTAATATTATTAGAGTAATAATCTTTGTTAACACTGACAGACGTGCGAACAACTCTAGTACTTAAAGTAGTAGCAACGGAATTAGTAACTGGATTGTAGACCAGTTATGAATGAGTCTGATTTTCTTCAGTGTATCCACTTTCAACGTTCCAACTGTGTTGAATTTTTCTGTTCTTGTTCCGTCTCTCATAAATATGGCGATAATCGCATCCCAAAATCCTCAGCCTTTGCCGACTTGGCCTCTCCACCCCGCCCCCCTTCCTTATCCGTTTATCCTTTCGCAGATTGGGTTTCCTTTCCCTATATAGCTTCCTTTTCTTTTTTATGATAATATATTTTGGAACTGCCACTGACGTTCCTGTCTTACTGTTAGTCCGCTTTGCTGCTTTGTCCTTATATTTGACTAGTTATTTTTTTTACTTCTGTTGGAGGAATTTTTTTTTATTGTTGGTTTCACATTAGATTTCACATTTTTTTATTGTTGGTTTCACATTAGATTTTCTTGCATACTGTGTTTTCGTCTAGATTTTTCGACAGGGTGTTAAAAGCATTTACTTTCAAATTCGCGATTTCCAGACTATTGGAGAGTATGAGACCCATCTGAAGTAAGGAAACCTTTGATTGAACCCAAAAGTACAACGCCTTCGGAATGCAAGAGCACTTTAGAATAGAATACATAATTTAGGCCTATGGCCAAGCGCTGGGGTCTATGAGGTTATTCAGCCCTGAAACGGAAATTGACAGTCAATAAGTTTGAAAGATGTAACATGAGGAGAATCTAGCTGTTGGACTCAGAGTCAATTTTTAAAGAGGATGGGAAATCAGAAGGAAGAAAGGGAATATGAAAGGAGGTACAGTAAAAGGAATAAATGAAAGGGGTTGCAGCTAGGGGCCGAAGGGACGCTGCAATTACCTTTAAGTAATGCCTACCCCCCCCCCCACCCCCCCCCCCCCCCCCCTGCGGAGAAGCGAGCTTTACAGACCTGTTCTTTTTATAAAGCCACTAATGATTGAATCTGGACATTTTCATAGATTTCTCCTCGCCCTAAGGAGATGCAATCCCGGGAATCTAATAGGGAATTATAATTTTTCAATTCTTTCGATTCCGAACGCAACAAAGTCACAACACCCTGAGCGAACTGAAGCGCATACTGCGATAATCGTGTTAACTTGAAAATTGGCTGGACCTGACCAACTCATTTCCAAAAATGGGTCAGACGCTTCCCCCTCTCGATCTTTTTTTTTTTTGGGGTTTTCTTCTTCCTCGAGGCAATGCCCACCACTTTATATTTCTCAGTTTTGCAACTACTATCTTCTTTTACTGATACATAGATACTTAGTATTTTCAAAATACATTAATTGTGTAATATAATCCCAACTTGATTAAATATACCAACCACACAACATTGCTGGTTGATTTAGAATATCACACCGCAATCACCATCAATGCCCACTATGTTAGCTGCAAAATATCTCCCCCCCCCCCACAAAAACGGTAATAACGCGCAAATACCCCCACCCCCAAAAGCTTCGCCGTTCGCAATAAACCAGCGCAAAACGACGCCCTGGAAGAGCAGAGGGGGATATCTTCCCTTTTGCTGTGATCGATATTAATATTCCACGAAACCCCTGACTTCATTTTCCTTTGTCAGTATCCCCTACCCTTCCCCTTCCGCCCCTTGGCAATAAGTACCTTTAGGAGATGATTGTACATTTAATCTATTTCGCTTCCCACCTAACGGTGAGTGCCTTTGAGTACCGATCTTCAGCATTAAGAGAAAAATGCGACCATAGATGCTACCACTGACAGAGAGGGAAGTGTATGTAAATTAGGCCATTAGATACACATAACCACATGCACACATATATACATATATGAATATGTATGTATATGTGCACATTATATATATATATATATATATATATATATATATATATATATATATATATATAAAGATATATATATAATATATATATATATATATATGAATATATATATATAATATAATATATATATATATATATATATATATATATATATATCAAGGAGAAGGATACTATACATCCGCAGTAATTATTCTGTCTGAATTAGGACACATATACAAACACATCATATATACAATGTACAAACATTATATATATACAATACATACACACATCGATGAGAGGGAGACTATACATCCGCAGTAAGTAATTATTAATACACCGGTCTGTCTGAATTAGGGTAATAAAGCGTAGGAACGCAGAAAAAAAATAAAGAGAGAGTAGGGAGAAAGTGAGAGAGAGAGAGATTAATAGGGTGTAATATATCTCCCAAATAATGGAAAGTAGCCTCCGTTAACTGTAAGGATTTTCGTAACCGGACAAAGATAGGGATTCCTTTTGAAACAGGAGTCGGAATGAGAGGGATGTAAAGAGGAAATAGTCTCTGTGGAAAGTAATCACACGGGAATTCCTACAACTCATCGCGGAATCTGCCACGGAGAATTCCTACAACCCATCGTGCAATTTGACACAGGGGGAATTCATACAACTCATCGTGGAATTTGACACAGGGGGAATTCCTACAATTCATCGCGGAACCTGACACATTGGGAATTCCTACAACTCATCACGGAATCTGACACAGAGAATTCCTACAACCCATCGTGGAATCTGCCACAGTTGGAAATCCTACAACTCATCGTGGAATCTGACACGGAGAATTCCTACAACCCATCGTGGAATTTGACACGGGAGAATTACTACAACTCATTGTGGAATCTGCCTCAGTTGGAATACCTACAACTGATCATAGAATCTGACAAAGGGGGAATTCCTACAGTTACTCGTGAATCTGACACACGGAGAGTTCCTAAAACTGATCGTAGATTCTGACACAGGGGGAATTCCTACAACTGAGCATGGAATCTGATATAGAGGGAGTTCCTACAACTGATCATAGAATCTGACACGGGGGGAATTCCTACAAATGAGCATGGAATCTGACACGGGGAATTCCTACAATTGATCATGGGATCTGACACAGGGTGAAATCCTACATTTGATCACGGAATCTGACATGGGGTATTTTATCGGTGTTGTCATATTCATTTTTCATTTTAGCAGATTGATTTTTAACTGGGTTACAAATAACTGCAGGTTTAAGGGGACTATTTTTGCAAAAAAGTACATAAAATAAAATTAAAAAACGGGGAAAAAATTCATACTGGTTATGAATAAATTCATTCAAGAAATAAAGTAAGCATTGCGCTTTAAAGAGGAAAGACATAGAGAGGTCTACAATATTCACAAAATGTTTGTGAACTCCACCAAACCAAATTTCCTAAAGGATAAACAGATGAAAATTTTGCTTTCTGCTCGCGTAAAAATCCTTATATTCATTATTTAAACTTATGCTTCTCACGTTAGCATATTTTGTACTTTTGCAATGGAAATTTTTCATGAAATTTAAATGTCATAGCACTCCATCTCTCTTTTTCACCGTCATGCAATATTCCATTTCAATGTGGCATTTATTCGTTTCGTGTGCATTTTGGTTTTGCATAACAGAGAACCCGTAATTGTACAGTCAACTGAGGGACGCCAGTATTGTAAGAAATGGTAAAAAAAAAAAAAAAGTTCCCTTGTTCTTTTTATTTTAATCCCTATTCCTCCTCTTAGATTTCATAACTCTCTGGCCTTTGAGACGGATTATAATAATACACAATGCGAAAAAAAGGTAAAACAGCATGGAAACAGAAAGAAAAACACGCTTGTTTTTCAGTGGGTCAAAACCGAACTTTTCTCGGAAAAATAACATCCTCTCTCTCTCTCTCTCTCTCTCTCTCTCTCTCTCTCTCTCTCTCTCTCTCTCTCTCTCTCTCTCTCAGTATGTGTGTGTCTGCCTCTTCCAAACTTACGTACGCACCCATAAATAAAAATATTCAAATTTGTTGAATGAAATACGGCTCCTAAAAACATGCCGTAACCGACAGAGCTTTTACGCCAAAAAATAATCATAAACAAAATAAAAAATAAAGTAAAAAAACCGGACCACTTTTTGCAGGACTCCAGAATGAGGACAAACAATTTCTCCCAATTCTTCTATAGGCAAAATACACGCGAAATAAATCCGGCGGGCAAAGAGCTTGGCAATTACAACGTCAACACTAAATTTCATATCCGTTTTCTATCTCCTACTATCGACTACCATGCTCGAATAATTCTATTTTCGAGAGGGGGGAGGGGGGATCTCCGCTATTAGAATAGAAATGGGGGTGAGGATACAACGGTAAAATAAAAAGAGAGAGAGAGAAAAAAAAGGAAAAGCGGTACGGGCCTATCTCTTAAAAAATATACTGATAAAAAATAAAACATTAACCGAAACCGGGCAAGATTAAACGTCTGTGTTACGTTGCCATTAATGAAAATAAATCCATGGCAAATAAATAAGTCTTAAAAACAGAATGGAAAAAAAAATGTGAGAGTAAAACCCGAAGTAAGATATATCTGAAAAGGCAAATTACAGGAAAACACTTTTAAAATCATACCTACGCTACTATTACTGAGTAAAAAAGGGAATTTAACCAAGGAAGTACGAACGTAACAGGGCAAGTTCGACTTGAACTTTGTCACAGAAATGACTTCTATTTATTCCGTGATCCCCCTTTCCCCGAGTCCATAGATCTCCCGGAGACCAGCATCATACACATACAGCACGAGCCTTGAATCCCAGCATCCCAGCCACGTACGGAATACTCAACACAGTCTACTGTTCAGGACAAAAAAAATATGCTACGAACTTTGAATACTGCACAGAAGCAAGCTACCCTTTTTAACCACCAGACAACTCCCCCCCCACCCGCCCCCCACCCTTCCCCTCCACACACACGCACGCACACACACATACAAACACAACACCCCACTTCTCTCGCTCATACACACAAACACAGATGTTTTATGGAAGCGTAATTACTCATTTGAGGGTGGGATGACTTTCATATCGATGAACAATTAAATCAAAATAAATGTGAAGAGCAAGAAAAAATAAAAAGGAACGTTTCGAGAAAAATACAGAATTTTAAAGAGAGACAGAGCAAACCACGACAATTCAATAAAAGTTGAACAGAAAGCACACTCTCGCTGCAATGTTTGCAACTGAGGAAACTGAAAAATTGTACTCGAATTATTTCACATCTGAAAAAAAAAGACGAGATTCGCTTTTCCTCGTAAGTTAATAAACGCGACATTTACCAAGAGGACCATTTCTAAATGAAATCTCACGGCATAGACTGCAAAAAGAATAGTAATTAAGTACCGACGACAGGCTGCAAAATTACATGAGATAAATGCATTCTTTTGTTAAAAATACAAAAAATCCAAATCCAAAACACGACAGGAGCTAAACTTATCGGAAAGATGAATAAGGCAATTCCTCAAAGGAAATGCAAAGGAGATCCATTTGTGCAAAGGGCTAGAAAGGAGGAGGAGGAGGAGGAGGAGGAGGAGGAGGAGGAGGAGGAGGAGGAGGAGGGGAAAGCCTGGGGAATTTCCCCAAGGTAGGGGATGGATAGGGCAAGAGGAGGAAAGAAGAGGAAGGTGGGGAGGGGAGGGAGGGAGGGGGGGGGGGGAAGCAGATGAGCAGTCCAATAAAAGACCTTTTGCGATACGGGAATAAAAGAATGGAGAGGCAGCGGCGGCGGCGGCGGAGGAGGAGGCAAAGAAGAGAGAATATGGCCTCCCTAGAGACTCGGAAGAACAGACAAAGGATTCTGCGTTTTCGCCCAGACTTTCTTTTATTTCCCTCTTTCGCCTTTCCATTTTCATCCTTCTAAGCAGAGACAGACTCCTCTGCCGCATCCGCTTTCCCCTTCCTCCCATCCGACGCTACGTGATGTAGTAAAATGCAGACCGAACGGAGTGGGGCTATTTTGAATATTCTTGGGCTGGTGGCTTTCGGGGTCTCTGCTGCGCTCGCCTTTGGAAGCAGACGGAGAGCGCTTCTCAGATTCATTCGAAATGGTTGTGTGTTTCTTAACCTACTTCCAAGTTCGATGAAAAATTGAACGCGAAGAATGCAATCGCCATAAAGTGCGCTGTTTATTGCCCCCATCAGGTAACCGCATCCGAACGGACAACCGGGGACGAGTCACAACCAAAGACCGTAGGATTGAACGGATGCCCTTCTCAATTTTATCTTAAATGTGTGACCGCGCGGCACTAAGGGGTGTTAGGTTTGCTTTTAAAATCGAAGGTCCTTTAATTTCATTTTTAGTTTCTTTGTGCAGCAGGTCGACATGATCGGTCTGAAACAAGGTACAATTCCGTAAGCACTTCCGATCTTATTCAGAATATATACAGATCAGTTCGTTTTCATTCGGTAGAACAATGGGAAAACAAGATTTCAAAAAGGACATTAATTCAACACATTTATTACACTGTTTATAAAGACTCAATGGGAAGAAACAAGGAAATACAATGGTCAGGTGAGGCACTTAACACTGTTCCTACCTTCAGTCACAACTGGTTTGAACTTCACCCCACAGAGGATCAGAATATAATTATTTCTAGTCGTTTCATGTATGTACAACATATTTTTCAACATATATAAATACATAAACCCCCCAACGGCACCGCGCACGCCACAC
Organism: Macrobrachium nipponense; assembly: GCF_015104395.2. Lineage (NCBI taxonomy): Eukaryota > Metazoa > Arthropoda > Malacostraca > Decapoda > Palaemonidae > Macrobrachium > Macrobrachium nipponense. The sequence continues at coordinate 11,847,326 of NC_061091.1, read as the reverse complement.
ACACACACACACACCACACACACACACACACAACACATTACCACTATATATATATATATATATATATATATATATAGATATATATAAAAGGAAAGAGCTACAAAGGAAAAGTGAAACGAAGGACTATTGCGAGGTCATTCGACTCAATGTCCTTTACTTAGCAGACACTGAGTCGAGAGGCCCCGCAGTACTCCTTCATTTCACTTTCCTTTCTGGATTTTGCCTGTATTGACGTATTCGTCACGATCCAAATTTTCGTGATTCACGGTTATACACACACACATCCAACACAAAACCACACACACACACACACACATATATACTATCTATAAATATATATTAAGGTAATATGTATATATTATACACCACACACACACACACGTACCCAGGTGTCTGTGTTACAGAGAGCGTGTGGGTGATGCGCGCTCAATGTTTTCAAAAATTAGCTATCCCTTAGTACTATATGTCACCGCATAAAAAAAAACAAGGCTTATAAATCCTACGGATTGTAAAGTCATATTTTAAAGGCGGAAACAGATTAAATTTACGAATGACAGGATTCATAATTGAATCCACTTACTGTGAAATAAACGCGACAATAAGTTCGAGAAAAAAAAATGAATAAATAAATAAAAAGTGAACATGGATAGCATTAAATCCTTCAGGCAAAAATAACACCACCATTGCCGCCACCACAACCACTAACAACAACTGAATAACAATTACGTTTCAAAAACAACAAACGAAGATAAAGTAAACATGCAACATTTACTTTGGCCAGGGGAATCTGCTCTTATTGTGAACGTGTACGAAGAAAAAAAAGGAAAATTATATATCTGTATTTACTTGTCAAAATAAAATAAAATGTGGTAAAGTAAACGTGTTACATATAATATATATATATAATATATATATATATATATATATATATATATATATATATACATATATATGCATACATACATAATACACACACCTGTATATATGTGCGTGCGGTTGTGTATATATGTATTTATATATTCATGGATGAATGCATGCATGCAGACAGACATACTTACATCCATAAATACATACATACATACATACACAACACACACACACACACACATACATATATATATATATTATATATATATATACATATATATGCATACATACATAATACACACACCTGTATATATGTGCGTGTGGTTGTGTATATATGTACTTTATATATTCATAGATGAATGCATGCATGCAGACATACATACTTACATCCATAAATAACGATATACACAACACACACACACACACACAACACACACCAAACACCACGCACATACACACACACCAAACACACCACACACACACACACACACACACACACACACACATATATATATATATATATATATATATATATATATATATATATAATATATATATATATATATATATATATATATATATATATGCCTGGATGCGTGTCGATGACACAGAAGACAAAAGCTAAAGACGGACAGGGAAAATCTAGACTATCTAGAAACCATGAATAGAAGGAAAATGGAAAAGCCAATTAGCCCCTGATTCGTAAAACTAAATAAAATCAAAGGCGAAACGAAAATCTCTTATTACATGAAAGGCAACGTGTATACAAAATATAGTCTAATCTTTCGTAAAAAAACCTCAGTTTACCAAAATCTACCAGATGGCGTTTTCATTTAGAGTTTTATCTTTGACTGGTCAATGTATGGCACGTTTTAACGGTGGGTTACTGAGTTTGGTATCTTTTAAAGCTGAAGAATTGAATAACGATGCAATAACGTACATAAAAACAAAAACTCCCCTCCCCACCGCCTTCATTACCATTATATATTAGGTATAACGGGACGACAGGGTCAAGCTTAACGTTAACTTTGTAGAACTTGACCTTAAATATGAGGCGAAAATTGGAGAAAACATAGTCAAAGAAATTGGACAGTTAAATACGAACAGATTAAAAGGGTACGGATGATAAAACAAAATTCAGTGATGAGTTTAAATTACCCCTTAAAAATATATACTGTGCACACTGCTGCTAATAAATATTCGCCAAAAATAAAGGACGAGGGGTAAATGCCTTTATTTTATGCAGTGCAAAACTGCAATAGATTGACCCTCTAATGGCATCTAGCTGATGGGGATTTACACCACGTTTTGAGCTGTAAAACATGCAAAGTATGCAAAGCTATTTATGATTCTTAACTGAGAGCTCCATGTTTCGTTAATAAGTCTATGTAAAGCTAATTCTTTGCACAAATTTCACCTCATAGAAAGTTAGATAGTATTGACATATGTTTGAATTAAATAAACAACAATTATGAATACGAAATTTAGCAGAAAATGCGCTTTTAAAACTTTGTTGTTTCTGTATTAGTTAAAACAAGCAAGCGAGATATGCAGGATTATTTTCTTATAACATGTACAAACCTTCGATAAATTACTTGCTTATATATATATATATATATATATATATATATATATATATATATATATATATATATATATACTATATATATATATATATATATATATAATATATATATATATATATATATAGATATATAGTATATATATATAGATATATATATATATATATATATATATATATATATATATATATATATATCTATATCTATACTATATATATATATATATTATATATATATATATATATATATATATATATATATATAATTTATTGCTATTCATTGCTGAAGGTATAGGAACACTAAATATTTCATAATCTACGAATATAAAAACCATGAGCAAAAGGCCAATTATTTAGCAATCTACAGACCAAAATAGGTAAACAAACGAAAATGCCAATTAATTCATACCTTTCAAACTCCCAGAACACGACCTGCCATTCGCATTCTACGCTAAGCTATGCCAGGACGGTAAGTTTTTACATTTCAAGTTTTTGTAAGTTTGGTCTGATCCCGTCGGAAATGTTCCATCCACATTACAACATTTTAACACGCCTTGCTTTTCTCTTTCTCGGGGCGTAAGCCTACAAACAACTTTGTTGATGTTGCTGTTGTTCTTGTTTGGAGGGGGTGTAGGAAAGTCCTACGGAAGAGCCTATAAAGGTCGGAAAAAGTGATTTCGTTTTGAGTTAAAGATACAGGAATTTTAGGATAGGATATTTAGGATTTATTAGAATGAATATGTAAAAAATTAACAACGACTACTTTAAGCAGTACAGAAAAATGGTCACTAATAAAATATAGCGTATTTATTTTGATTTTCGTTGGTGAAACAAGGGTCTATTTGACAATGGACTTGAACAAGTTTTAATTTATGTTAAAAATTAGGAATATGATGTTTATAACTTGTGCGTGAGGGGAAAATCTTGCATGCGCCCCGAGTAAGCTGCAGGTCGGATCACGCCTTGTTGAGATGCGCATTACCGTTCCATTTCTAAGCCCATAACAGTTATTAGGCAGAAAACTTGACTTGTGACTTATATGAACGCATTGTTTATGAAACACAGCTTGATTTGCTTCTTCCAAGTACTCACTTTCATTGTCTAAAGTTACTTTAGTAAAGACGAAAAATGTAAAGCATTCTATCATTATTCAGATTTACGACTAAATACTCTCCAGAATTGTCAATCTTTCCTTCACAATAAAGATAAGGACACGAAAAAGGTTTCTCAAACAAAATAGAGGTCCTAAACTTCCTTCATGGTTAAACGCCACAATATTTCTGTCCTTTACCAATCTTCTTGTTTACTTCGGGTTTGGGCTACAAAAGGTTACTAATTTTCCGGCCCGCTAGCCGTCTTTGAATTGAAAAAAAAAATAATGAATTGTTCTAAAAGCTAGAGGAACGGAAAATCCCCATTTTAGAAGCGCTGTAGTTACCTTAAGAAGGAGAAAGAGAGAGAGAGAGAGAGAGAGAGAGAGAGAGAGAGAGAGAGAGAGAGAGAGAGAGAGAGAGAGATGGGAAGTTTATCATTCAATTCTCATCCCATGAGATAACAGGGAAGGAAAAAATCCTCTGTTCACTTCACTGTGAGAGAGAGAGAGAGAGAGAGATAAAATCCAGCAATACCAATGAAGAAGCACTCAACGTGGGGTGTGGGGTGTCTAAGGTATTCCACAGCGTAGTACGAACTTGAGCAGAACTAAAGCAAAACAACTTAGATGTAAACAACGTTTAGTTCTTTACTCCTATAATCTGGTCCGGAGAATTCCAGAGCTCCAAAGGTCCTCTTTTTCCATATCCTCGAGCAACTAAGGTCCCTTTTTTCCATATTCCAGAGCTTCAGCACGAACAGTGATATCTTTATCATCATCATCATTACTATTAAATATTAAGTATAACTGGTCCACCTAGTCAAGAACTTAGCCTTGAATACGAGGCGGAATTTGGAAATTATTTACTCAAAGAAGTTGGACAGCTAAGTATGAACGGATTAAAAGGAGCTGGTGATAAGCAAACTGCAGGAAGTAATGCTGCAAAGACCCCATAGTACAATCTATAGAGTGCCATGCAGGCCACATTGTTAATGGTACGCCCTGCAGGTGCAACTGTGCAAAGATCAATAAGGCAGGTCGATGAAGATGTATGACAAAATATCCTGACGGTAATGTCATAGTAACATATCATTAACTTACAGACCTAATGTATGAGACCATTAAGAAAACATTCAAAGAAGATATCAACTAGAAGAGATTACTTCAGATGTTATGTCTCTCTCTCTCTCTCTCTCTCTCTCTCTCTCTCTCTCTCTCTCTCTCTCTCTCTAATACGTAACAGATGTTTCTCTAAGGAAATGTGCGTCACAGCAACAAAGACGAGGAGAGCTAAACTGAATTGGAACATGTTACAGGAAGAGAGAGAGAGAGAGAGAGAGAGAGAGAGAGAGAGAGAGAGAGAGAGAGAGAGAGCAGATCGTATACTTTAATAATCCCGCACATTTGCGGAGTGTACCTGAATGCCAGCAATCGATATCATTAATAAACTCATTTCAAATGGCTTATCCCTTTGATGTGCAGTGCTCAGCGCAGAGCTCATGAGCACTGCGCGACTACATTACCGAGCGGTAACTAAATTTTGCACGGGAGAGAGGATTTTGCACTCAAATGCTGCGTAACACGAACACACATTTATATTTTCGCGTATCAATGTAACGATTTATGCGGGGGCGCGAGTGAACGAATGTACATCAGCACGAATCATGTATGAAGCAAATCGGGCTAATGTCTAGATTTATTTAGGGCCGCTTGAACTCGTGTACCTTCACAAAGTGCCAGAGTGGAAGCACTTGTAAGTGACCCTATGTGCTGCAGCAGATATTAACATCATCTGAAAAAATGACCCTATGTGCTGCAGTCGATATTAACATCTACTGAAAAAAATGACCCTATGTGCTACAGCTGATATTAACTTCTACTGAAAAAAAAAAAAGTTTTGAATCTTTGAATAAGAAATTGTAGACGTAAATCTACGAAAACACAGAGGAAAAAACTATTTTCCATTGGTTTAAAAACCTTAAAAACAGTTACAGTACAGCAACGAACATCTGACTGCTGTGAAACATACATAGACAAGGCGTGATCCGACCTCCATCTTACTCGGAACGCGTGCAAGATTTTCCCCTCAAGCATAAGTTGTAAACATTATATTCGTAACTTAACATACATTAAAACTTGCTAAAATCTACAGACTAATAGAGCATTGTTTCACCAACGAAAATTCAAAATAAATACGATATATTTTATTTGAAAATATTTTTCCGTACTGTTTCACACGCACATTACTTATTTTTTAACATTTTCATTATAATAAATAAATCATAAACATGGTATCCCAAAATTCCCGTATCTTTAACTCAACGCGAAACACCTCTTTCAGACCTGTTTAGGTTCTTCCATAGACCTTTCCTAACTCCCAACAAGGACAAATAGAACCACAACAAGAACAAGTAGTTTGTAGGCTTACTGCCCGAGTAAGCGAAAATACCACACCCAATAAAAGAATAAGAATTTTGATTGACATAGAAACCTGAACACTGGAGATGTAGAACGTCCAGGGATAAAGAACAAAGAACAACAAAAGCGCAGGACGACGATATGAAACTGGTGGAATCGTGTGACTGTTTACCTAAGCAGTAACTGCATAACCAGCAGCTGATTGGGAAAAGGCGTAGGTCTAGCAACCTCACCCCAAAATCATTACCTGATGGTCAGAATAGCATCCAACACTTCCAAAGGATAGGTGAAGATATATATATATATATATATATATATATATATATATATATGAATAAAGGCATAAACCACGAAGGAAAGTAATACAATGGAGTGCCGCTGCAAGGATGTAAGCGAAAGGCCTTGCAGTGGTACTTATATATATATATATATATACCTATATATATATATATATATATATATATATATACACATATATATCATATTATATATATATATATATATACTATATATATATATATATATATATGTATGGTATGTACATACATACATACACACACACACACACACATATATATATATATATATAATACCACACAAGGATTTAGATATATATATATATATATATATATATATATATATATATATAGATGATATATGGTATATGCATATTATGATATATATATATATATATATATATATATATAAACGAAGACTTGATGCCAGAAGCGGAAAAAAGCACTTGGCCCAACCCGCCAAGTGTTCCTCCTTTATTAGGCAGTAAAAAAGTGAAAACATCCCAGTCATTTTAGGATGTCCCTCTTCCCAATTAGTCTGCCACTTCAGGGGCATGGTAAACAACCCCCGTAATAGCAGGGGAGGGCAGGGGGCAGGTCCTGGGGAGGGGGGGAAGGGGGCGAGTTAATTGGCACCGTAAGGATGCTCTCGGTATCTTTAAGAGTTCTAGATTTTTTCGTGAACAAACGCTCCTTTTTTTTTTTTATTTCTTAACCAGACCATAACAATGAGGTTTTTATCTACGGTGTTTTTGATGAAAGAAATCATCCGTTGTTGTTGTTGTTGTTGTTTTTTTTTTTTTTTTTTTTTTTTGTGGTAAATATACACATCTGTTTAATTAGACAACCCTCATAGTTCTTCCGTCATATGGATGGTTTCTTCTTCTTTTATTTAAATTCTCTTTCCAACTTCATGGTCGAAATCCCAATGCAAGAATATTATAAAATTACGTTACGGTCATATACTCTTTAGGTATTCTCTGAAATCATCTAACTGATGACCATAAAAACAAGTAAAAAATGCGCCGGAGTCTCTTCGGCGCAATCGAGTTTTCTGTACAGAGTATAATCAAGGCCACTAAAACAAGATCTATCTTTAAGTGGTTAAGTGGTCTCGGTATAATGCTGTGTAAGCCGCGGCTCATGAAACTTTAATATTGCTCGGTGGTGGCCTGTCCTACATCTTTGCCAAACGCATGATCACGGCTAACTTTAACTTTAACTAAATTAAAAGGTACTTAGGCTAGAGGGCTCCAATTTAGTGTTTGATGATTGGAGGGTGGATGATCAAGATACCAATTTGCAGCCCTCTAGCCTTGGTAGTTTTTAAGATCTGATGGCGGACAGACAATGCCATCTTAATAGCTTTTTTTTTTTTTTGTAACTAAAAGGTCTTCCACCAAAAAAGACCCCACATATCGAAAAATAATTTTTTTATTCAAAACAATTAGCAGTATTTATGAAGTACGTGTCTTTACGTGTACAGTCACCCATATAAGTTCATGGATGTCCGGGTGTTTGAGAGAGATTTCCACTTCACCCCTTTCTGGATGACAGGTGTCTGGGAGTGCGAAACTCGCCAAATGTTCAACTACCTAACTCTGCTGTAGAGATTTTTGTTGTGTGCCCGTCTCATGTCACTGTAGAGACCCGTTGTCCAGAGAGGGGTTTGATGGAATTCAGCTTTATGCCCGGAGACATCCATGGACTTATATGAGTAACAGTACCTCTTCAACGCCATCTAACCAGCCATTCTAATTCTCTCTACTCTTCTCCATCCGAGCACTTTCAAATTGTGCGCTTTTCAACAATCTATCAGCCTCCATTCTCATCACAATACCACAGCCTCTGGAAACACTTACAGACACCCTTCCACCTACCCTAACATATTTCCCCATTTCAGTTATTCCCGAGTTTCATATATGACACAAAAATTCATCTCAAAATTTTCTACCTTTCTCCTTTCCCTGGAATCCAACTTCCATAGTTATCATCCACTCCTTGGAATCCAACTTCCACAGTTATCATCCACTCCCTGGAATTCAACTTCCATAGTTATCATCCACTCCCTGGAATCCAACTTCCATTTATCATCCACTCCTTGGAATTCCACTCCATAGGTTATCATCCAACCTTCCCAGGAAGCCAATTTCTTCCATAGTTATCTCCACTCCTGGAATTCCACTCCATAGGAACTTTAATTCAATCCATTCCTGGAATTCCAACTTCCCAAGTTATATCCACTCCCTTGGAATCCAATTTCTTCCATAGTTATCATCCACTCCCCTGAATTCACTTCCATTCAGTTCATCATCCACTCCTTGAATCCAACTTCCACAGTTATCATCCACTCCTTGCAATCACTTCCATAGTTACATCCACTCTTGGAAAATCCAACTTCAATATTTAATCACTCTGGAATTCAACTTCCATAGTTATCATCCACTCCCTGGAATCCAACTTCCAGTTATCATCCACTCCTTGGAATCCAACTTCCATAGTTATCATCCACTCCTTGGAATCCAACTTCCATAGTTATCATCCATCCTGGAATCCAACTTTCCATAGTTAATCATCCACCCGGAACTTCCATAGTTATCATCCACTCCCTTGGAATCCAACCCATGGCCATACCAAATATTTGTTGGTAATATTCTCAATTAAAAATAAATCTGCAATCACAAATACATAACTTAATTAAGGAAATTATGTGACTAACGGACACAGGCAATTCATGCAGTACAAGTTCATTACTTAAATATTCTAGCACAGAGTCAATAAAGGGACTTTTGTAAACAAAGAACATACATCAAACTGACAAAAATATCGCTAGGGTTTAGTACAATGTTATTTAATTTTTCCACTCCCAGGGGATCAACTTCCACTTATCCACTCCTTGGAATTCCAACTTCTAGTTTCTATATCCAATCCCTTCATACTAGACGCCCTTGGTTTCATCAGACAGCCCTGGCCGGTTCCAGTCTTTTCCAGGCACCCTGTATCTTCCCTGTTACGACCTTCAATATAAAATAACCTTCAGACTAACACAAATGAACAGCTGGAAACTCAGAAGTTCGATATCATCTGGTGCAAATGATATCGCGTTGAGCTGGCTGACCTGATTCTCACTTCATACTTTATTTGGTATGTTTATCACATTTTCTTTCTTATTTACATTTTTTGTTGTTTTTTATTTTTTTATTTCTATTACAAATTTTATACGTTACTTCTACATATCTTCTGTATTAGGTACTGGGCTTGTAGCATTTTTCCTTTGAAACTAATGCTGCAGCCTGACACACACGCACACGCACACGCACACACATACACACACAAGATATATATATATCTATATCATATGCCTATATATATATATATCTATATATATAATATATATATATATATATATATATAGCTTGACATTTGTGTTCAAAAGGTCCATTTTTGGAAAAAATAAATTTTGGATAGCATCTATAGCTCTCTCTCTCTCTCCTCTCTCTCTCTCGTCTCTCTCTCTCTCTCTCTCTCTTTCTCTTCTCTCCCTCCTTCCTCAAATATTAATTTTCATTTACAGGGTTACCCGCGCTAATCGTGTACCACAGGGGAAGAATGAAACCAAATAAATAGCGAGGCAATGAACAAATACAAGGCTCAGCCAGACAAATACGACTGCGAGCACATCCATAAATATCCATCGTGCTCTCTAATACACGAATTGCATTTCCGAGGGCTGAAGGCGCGATACTTTAATGCAAGAAATTTATCACGAATAATGACAGCCGGAATATCCACTTAAGGTGCCTATTTGTTTTCCCAAATAAACACCCAAATAGGGCATCCTCCGGACAACCGCTCTCTCTCTCTCTCTCTCTCTCTCTCTCTCTCTCTCTCTCTCTCTCTGACCTCCTCCTTCCTCAAGCAAATTCACAAGGAGTGACATAAACAATTGCCCATCGCCCGCCCTGGGGGGGGGTGGGGGGGGGGGGGGGGGGGGGGGGGGGGGGGGGGGGGGGGGGGGGGGGGGGGGGGGGGGGGGGGGTTGCTAGTGCCGACATTGCATCTCATTGCGGTGCACTGTAGAATTTACTTAAGGTTCTTCGGAGCGTGCCTTCGGCCACTAGCTGCAAACCCTTTCGTTCTTTTTACTCTTTTCCATTCTACTTTATTTTGGAGGAGGAGGAGGAGGAGGAGGAGGAGGAGGAGGAGGAGGAGGAGGAGGAGGCAATAGGCGTTGGAATGAAAGGGCAAAAGGACGAATAAGAAAGTTGGTAGGAAGGAGAATGCCTCTCATAAGAAGAAGAAAAAACTGCGTGTCTATTAAAGAAGATATAGAACTGCATATTTACTACATAACTTTGGGCATGGTGGTCTTGTAGGCAGCTCAAGGTTACAGGAAATTCTTTGACACCGATTTCTTCAGATTAACGTCGAGTCTGTGTACAGGAATCCCTTGACAACAGAATTTGAGACCAACTCATTCTGTCGAATTAATTTCAAGCGTCGTCTGCCTATGCATCTTTTCCCAGTGGTCACTTCCATATGCGGGGTCAAGTTTCTGCTGGATTAAGACACCGAATCTAAATCGTGGTTCTGTTAAAACTGAATAGACTCTGAAGTATCAACAATTTCGACCGTAAGAAGCCCCAGTTTAACATAAATTAATCATTTGCCTAAAAAGAAGTTTACAGTCATTTTTTCGCTTACTCGTGGAGTAAGCCTACAAACTACTTTGTTGCTGTTGTTGTTGTTGCTGTTGTTGTTATTGTTGTTATTGTTGGAGGTATATTTTCATATATGTTAACCGAAGGGGAATTTTTTTCTTTTTCATTTTATTAGTTGATGATAATTTCGTCCTCTCGTGGATTCGAACCAGTGTGCAGAGGAGAAATCAGGACTTCAGTGACGTCTTTTACCGATTTGATGCGATAAAAAATTAATCTAAACACTAATACATATACATATATATATATATATATATATATATATATATATTATATATATATATTAATATTTATATTTATAGTATGTGTGCATATGATCGCATGTTGTATGTATGTATGTAAATTGTGGGTGTTGTGCATATGCCATGCAAGTTCGGTTACTGAATATCCTAGTATACACCTACTATGTACCCACATACACACATGTCATTTTCCAATAAATCAACCGTCACTAATTTCCAAGCGCGAGAGGTATATCATAATTATATCTTGCTAATGAGGCAAAAATGAGCACATTACAGAAAATCTGACTAAGTCGTCGTAATCGCATTCATTGCGAGTTCGAGCACAAAGAGTGGAATCGAATACATTTAGTTTCATACTAATGATGATTAAAGATCATTTTCAAAATGCTAATTAACAAGCGCAAGGCGAGCATAAAATGGAGGCTCACGATCATCTACAACAAAGCTCTATAATTCGCTATAAAAGCTTTTACATATCACTGAAATAAGCCATTAATCTTTGCTAAGCCTCTCGTGAATTACGCGGCAATTTATTTCCAAATAGAGCATTTCTAAATAAAAGCTGTAAAGAGCCGAAAATCAGAGGAAGCCTTCGGCAATTCTGGACATATTCTGCCCCCCATTTTTCCAAAAGGTTTCAGTTTTTCCTTCACATCAGCTGAAAACCCTTTTACCATAGGTACTTTAAGACCTCAAACTAGACTAGCAGTGTTTTATGAAATACATTACAATACAAGAATTTTTTCACATAAAATAACGAACGCATACAAAAACCTATTTAATTATAATTGATAACAAAGAATCACATAACACTGCTAAAAATACTCAACTGAAAAACAAAAATCTTCCCGTTCTTCCTACACACCGAAAACGACACATTCCCTTTAAAGACTGAAAGGTCAAAGTATGCTAATACTATATAAAAAAAAGTAATAATAAACGATCGGCTAAATGCGACATGTTAGCTTGCTATTCACATGGAGGACGTGAAAATTAAAAGCATGACGTCAGTCGGGGACTTTTATTTTTTATTTTTTTTACCGAGTCTCTCTATCATGTGGCCTTGATCCCCAAACATAAATAAAACATGTGGTGAAAGTATTAAAACGTACACTTGAAGTGGAGAGAGAGAGAGAGAGAGAGAGAGAGAGAGAGAGAGAGAGAGGCACTACAGCACTGAAAGAGGTTTGTCATAAATCTCGAACACCAAAACTTCCAGGGTACGATTCTGATCCCTCCTCAGTCACTTCGAGGCCGATTCATCAACAGTATAATTTCACTTCTGTTCCAATCATTGAATAATAAGATCTTATTCCACGAATATGACCTTCCTATCAACCAGATGACTGAAGAGCACTTTCAAATAACATTTTAATACTCCCACGTAAATTGTGATTCGACGAAGTTATTAGATGCTTGTTCCCCGATTTCACTCCTTGTTCTAACACAGCAGTGAACAGCAAGATGAGTAATAGTAACAGCAACAGTTGCAGCTATCTTTCTAATAGCAGAAACTCCACGAGAAAGAGAGACTACGAAGAAGGAGGCGCAAGAGCCGCAATTATAGGAAACTGACGGACCCTCGTAAGGCCCCCGAATGGATAAAACCCTCGGCCGGTAAGGATAAAATGACTTCTAATTAGAGTTCATTAAGAGGGAGATAAAATACAGGACACCAGATTAAAAACTGGCTAATTACTAAACGTGAAAAATACAATATCGTCCAATACATTACCCTGAAAAATGCCGGCGCCCTTTAATTAGTACGCCATGAGGCTCACCTGCAAAGAGAGAGGACAAAACGGTTACGTAGAAGAAAAAAAAGAGGCCGATTGGATGAAAACATTAATTATGACAAGAGGAGCCTCATTCGGCCTTCACAAAAAAAAGTAGTGGCCAGTTCGCAAAAGTGCATAAAGAATCAGACACGGGATATCATTTTGTATCTGAATTTGCAGTGTGTAAGTGAATTATTTTTTCGGTAATAAAAACCGAGGTGCATGACAATTTGCATAGAGGCCTGTTTACTGTTAATGAAATAACAACAGAAAACACGATTCTTGTTCATCAAAATGCAAGATACTTAATTCACAACGAAGAGCAGCAAAACTCGGAAGGTTCCGTTGCATGATAACATCGGAAACGCTTCATATTCAACAAAAAGAAAAAAAATGAATATTCAAGCAAAAAATTTAAGATAAATAAGTGAATATTCAAAGACAACATCGACAAGCTTCTAAATCGATACATACACAAACACCCCGCCCCCCAACAAAAAAAGGACCCAATCTAAACCAATGCAGATACAAACGCTGAGCCATCACAGGGGAAACAAGCTACTCAAAAACCATCAAGCGTAAACAGACTCCATCAAATCCATTTTCAAACACAAACATGTGAATGAAAACAAACACCCACAGTCCGGCGAACAAACAGCGGTCTATCCGGGGAAAAACCTTTTCCGTTCTCATTCAAGATACCGCCGACGGTGTGCCACGGAATGGGAATCGCGGGCTTGTTGGGAAATAACGATTTCATGAAGGATTAATGAGTTTATGCTGGAATAATGAACTCATCGATGATTAACGAAATCGCTAAATGTGATTGAATTTGCGGAGGGATATCGAATTTACAAAAGAACAGTATGTTTAGGAGGACGTTGGAGGGAGCCATTGCGTGTTACGGAATAATGAATTCGTCAAGGGATGATGAACTTATTACGTACACTGATTCGCATATAATGATTTTTCACAGAATTATAAATTCCTGAAATAAATTCTTTTTTTACATGGTAATGATCTTATAATGAACAAATTTCAAGAGAATAATGAATTCC
>NC_061091.1:11818268-11828268 GCF_015104395.2 Macrobrachium nipponense | reverse complement strand
GAGGCTGCAATTTGGTATGTTTAATGATTGGAGGTTGCATGAGCAACATGCCAATTTGCAGCCCTCTAGCCTCCCTAGCTTTTTAGATCTGAGTATGGAGAGACAAAGCCATCTTCATAGTTTTCTACCACAGAACACTAAAATGAGGTGGCAGAGTAAAAATTTAAGAGAAATAACATCTAATCAAAACACCTGCTTACTATCTTTCAAAATAAAACCAGCGAAACAAAACCAATTATAATATACAGTGATATATAATCGAGGAAATGTAAGATTTAGAAGAGTAATATGTACACTAAATTAAAGTGCTAGATTGATGAAAGGGTGAAAGAATGTCAGTGATTCATCAGCACTTTTAGCTGACGTTCATTAACGAAGTTTAGAGCCAAATCAAATATCATATTTCAAAAAGAACAACGAGGAGGAAACACAAACAATAGGTAATAAACTAACAACACTCAGAGAGCGCAGGGAGTCAACGGAACGGGAGTTTAAACTAGACAAATCAAACTCAGAGTGATAGCGCGTAATAAATCAGCTGGCACTTCTCTATTGCACCGAATAGGAGATCCATATTGAAATCTACACACGGTCCCCAAATTTATCTCTGTTACAGAGGGACCGGCCAAATAAATCTCAGGATAAAAAAAAAAAATGCTGAAAACTGGATTATTAGTGAATCCGTTTCTGTATACTTTATAGAAGGGAGCCTATAAAGAAAATTTGTTTATTTATTTATATGTGTATTTATACATATTTTATATATAAATATGTATATGTATGCATCATTATATATATATATATATATATATATATATATATATATATATATATATATATATATATATACACATATATATATACACACACATATATATATATACACACATATAATTATATGTACACACATATATATACACACACGTGTATATAGTTAAGTTATAAATTACTTTATCTCTACACGCTTTGCCAGTAATCTGTATCTTTGCCAGTAATCTGTATCATCAGAAATCGGGCAGTGACTTCCAAATCTTCAGAATTACAGACTAACGAGGGTTTTGAACTACAACTCTTCTCAACCACAAATATTCAACAAATCAACATAAAAGATCAATTAACGTATAACCCTCTCCAAGCCAAAATAGCCGATCATGCAATATAAATTCGTTAGCAACAGTTGAAGGAAAGAAAATAAAACCAACCGCCGAATTGGTCAGAGGCAAAGTGCACTCTAACAGATGCAGTTTTTTTTATTTTTTTTTTTTTTAAGAACATGTTTAATAAAAAAAATAAAAAAAATGCGCAATCGAGTTTTCTACTCAGCGTAAAATGCTGTATGAGCCGCGAACCATGAGATTTTCAGCCACGGCTCGGTGATGGCCTGAGTTCTTGGCAACTTAGCGGTGCCAGAAACACGATCGTGGCTAACTGTAACCTTAGATAAAAAATTATGAGATAAAAACTACTGAGGCAAAAGGGGGCTGCAATTTGGTATGTTTGAGGACTGAAGGGTGGAAGATTGAGGGAGGATAGAAAAAATGCGGACGGACGGGACGGACAAATAACCATCTCAAAATTTTTCTCCAAAGAATACTAAACTGAAAAGTCTACCCGCACAATATATCAAAGCGGGAGACCTAATGGAAAAACAACCTGGTGTTAAAAGGTGTACGATGAACTAAAACAAATGTAGCTACTTATGATTATTAAAGCAATCGTTTTATATATGATCAGGATTTATCAAAACAGATAAAAAATCTACAAAATATCTAGGGATGCAGTACTGACTTTTCGTCTTAATTCAGACGCGCCTGAAACGCTTCAAGAGAGAGAGAGAGAGAGAGAGAGAGAGAGAGAGAGAGAGAGAGAGAGAGAGAGAGAGAGAGAGAGAGAGAGTGTATGTGTGTGAATACAAAATGGTAAGTAACGTTTCAACGGGCGACCAGTGTAGGAATAGCGTGTCTCTTCTACTGAATGACCTGGACAAGGCAAAATACTTGAAATTCCTCTTCCAAATACCAGTGAATCAATGACCTGCGATTCCCGAGTCTCAATCAGGACCCAGGATCCTTGATTCCTTTAGCCGAGAGTGGCCGAGCTAACCTCTTTCATCCTGTTAATGAATAATCACTTCATTAGCTCTCATTAACGAGTCTTCCAATTAGCAAAAGAATCGCTATTCACCGATTCATTGAAGGTTTTTTTTTTTTCAAAAGAGTGAAAGAACTTCACTTTAGGCATTAACTATTGAGGATATTTTTTTTTTTCTGCCGCTCTGGGCAAAATGCCCGCCCCTGAACCTGTACACTAAAAGTGCGTCTGTGTAGGCATGCACGTTTTATACGACTTTCTTTTATTGTACAGCTAAATTCTCTAATAAGTCGTCAGAAATACTTCAGATAGGTTAGGCAAGTTGTTAGGTTATATAACAAGCGTACAGCTACAGCACAACTTATTTACCCCCTCTATGGAATCATAATGATACAATTAATTAGTGTAACTATCACAGATGTTTCACAAGATATTGACCTTACATCAGCAGGATACATATACACATTTATTCTCATTTAATGATAAAACAGTGACATCCAATTGTACGAATACATTTGGTTGCAAAAAAATATAAAAGTAAACGCATAATGCGCTATGTGTATGTATATTATATGTATAATAATATAATATTATTATATATGATATATATATATTATAATATATATATTATATATAGCGTGCGGTGTGTGTGTGTGTGTGTGTGTGTGTGTTCATATGTATATATGTATGGAAGATACTGTGTCGAGCGTTCGAGACACTTCAGTACCGATTTATTCATCACTTATAATTCAACTACGGGGATATTCATATTCCCAAAGTAGTGTCAAGTGGATATTAAAAAACTGTAGCTTAATGATTATATATGGGAGTACATGTTTGTTTATATGAGGATATATATATATATATATATATATATATATATATATATATATATATACACACACAACACACACACACACACACACATATATATATATATATTATATATATATATATATATATATATATATATATATATATATATGTGTGAATAACTTGATCACGAAATATATAAAACGTGATGCTATGTACAAATTCTCCGCCGTGGCATTACCCTTTATATTATATATATATATATATATATTATATATATATATATAGATATATATCATATTATAAAATTCATCACTCACTCGTCGGAGGGCTGTCTAGACCATGGCAGAATACTGCCTCCTCTTTAATATTAATTTCCTTCTATTAAATGCTCTCAATCTTCGTAACTGCTAAAATAAATATTTACGTATATATTCTTCACCATCGTTTATCCATAATTGCTTTCGTTTGATTTACGAAGGCTCTAGGTATATTGGATTTAAAATGCCGTCAGACACCAAGGATGTTCTATATTAAGAAATAGGAAAAGGTAGTTTATGACAAAGATCTGACGCCAGTTTTATTTCAATAAATGTTAGATGTATTCATATGCCAATTTTTCTTAAAACTTCTCATTAATTTTGCTCTTGATGCTCACTATAGTAATTTCTGAGCCTAGTTGAAATGTGCCAGTCTATTTTTCTCTCCTAATCTCTCTCTCTCTCTCTCTCTCTCGATCCTCTCTCTCTCTCTCCTCACAGAGCTGGGGTATTTTGGGAATTTCATTTTCCACAGAATTCACGCAACCAGCGGCTTCATTTCTCTTCTTTCCGTCAGGTGAAACAATGCGAGCGCTGCTGCTCTGGACCCTCTTCTCACTAGCGTCCTCGCAATGGAGGACAAAATGCTGCAGGCTAGAAGTAATGATAAATGTCCGACGAAGTGAAAGACGAGGAGAGGCTTTGGTTGGAGGACTATTACGACGACGACTACTACTACTACTACTACTGCTGCTGCTGCTGCTGCTGGTGTTACTATTTCTGCTCCTCCTGCTGGTGCCGCTCTCTTGCTTGCAGCTGGGTGAAAGAAGGTGAGGAGAATTGCACGATCTTGTAGGCTTCGTATTTCAGGCCTTAAGTGGTTCTTCTAATTGGTCACTCGTAGCGCTAGATGGCAAAAAAGAGCTCTTTCTACGACCTTGAATAGAAACGCGCTTTGTAGCATCTTGAAAAAAAAAAAAAAGAAGAGAGAAGAAGAAGAAGAAGAGAAGAGAGAAGAAGAAGAGAAGAGAGAGAGAGAGAAGATAAGAAGAAGAAGAGAAGAAGAGGAGGAGAGATAAGAGAGATGAGAGAAGAAGAAGAAGAGACGAGAGAGAGAGAGAGAGAGAGAGAGAGAGAAGAGCTTAAATAAAAATGGCAAGACATACCTGCTCCAACATCATCTTGATTAATGGCAAAAACATCAGGCTGTCCGATAAGAGAAGAATAAAAATGGCGGAACAAGCGCCCAACAAGTTCCTCAGAGGAGAGTGCCGATGACATAAAAAGCTCGCCGGGTAAAAGTTGGTAAAAAGAAGCGAAAAAAAAAATTAAAAAAAGGCAAAGATGAACACACCTTTAAAAATTTCTTCAAGGCAGTGAGCAAGCAGTCTACAAACATACTTTAAAATTTCTTGAATATGCACGACAGATTATTTTTCCTTTTTTTTTAGGCAACCGGACAATTTCGTGCTCCCCCTTTTTCGTAACTAAAGAAAAGTTAAAGTTGCGCCATAGCTTCTTTAGCATAACCCAGCTTCCTGCACAGCGCACAATGCTGTAAGAAACTCTCAGCCACGGTCCGCATGTGGCTTGTGTTGTTGGCTGGCTAAACTTCAACCGTAAATAAAATAAAAACTACTCAGGCTAGATGGCTTCCATTTGGTATTTTTGATGATTGTAGGGTGGATGATCAACTTACCATTTTGCAGCGCTCTGGTCTAGGTAGTTTTTAAGATCTGAGGGCGGAGAGAAAAGGTACGGACGGACAGACCAATAGTCATTTCAATAGATTTCTTTTACGGAAAACTAATAGCACACATTCTAGAACTGAAGTCGTCGGAAATTCGATATTGCTCATAATTCTCGGAAGGTTTTACATAAGGTCACAGGTTAAATATTCCAACGAGATTACGCACGTGCAAAGGAAATATAAAAACCAGAACAGCAAAATCCTAACTTAATTTAGACTGCAATTGAACTACCCTTAATAAAAGAGGCTTTGTTAATGAGCCTTCGAATAAAAATATGAATATCATGTACGCAACGAATTTTCGTGGAAGTGCCGACTGATAATAAATTACGATAATAAGCAAAAATGGCTTTAGCTATAATTAGGCAGCCTCACATATTCTGAGAGAGGAGAGTATGCGTCTGTTTTCGAAGGTAAATACTTGGATAAGCCTGACACTGCTGTTTAACAAACACATCTATACGCACAAAAGACCGAAAATAAATATACATGCTCACCGAAGGGCATTGCGGCTATTACAAGCATATGCATATGAGAAGATACAGGGGTAATGTCAAAAAACAGTCTTCATATTCTGTTATATTCATTTTCATAAAATCTTAAGTTTGGTCTCATTCTCTCGAACAAACAGTTCATTGAAAACTGTCACCAGTTTTCCGTGGGATTCTATATTTATCCTCCAGGAATATTCCCACATATAATTTCTGCAGTCATTATCCACTTACACTGATTCATTTGATAACCCAAACTTATTTTCCATCCTTTAAAGTTTATACACAAATAACCACCAAGACATAAGTAACGATTTTTAAGGTTATTTTCAACAAATCTGACACTCAATGCGTGCAATACTTATTTACAATTACCTTAAAGTTTTCTTCTTGGGAATATTTTTCAATAATTTCACTAATACCAATTTCCAATCGATCCATTATAGAACATCATACTGACAACAGCGTTTCACAAATTTTCACTTCTTTCACTTACGTTCTAATACTTCCGTATCTGGCTTATAAATGGGAAAATACAGAGGTCGGGAAATACAACATGCTACGGCATCAAAACTGATTTCAGATTGAATGATCTTATTTCCTACTTGCATAATTTAATTTGCGTTCTAATATCTCTACATCTCGCTTATAAACAGGAAAATAAAGAGCTGAGGAAATATAACATGCTATGGCATCAAAACTGATTTCAGATTGAATGATCCACTTTCCTATTATATAATTTCCTTCCGGGTTCACCCTGTAGGTATTCAACACTCGCTATCCTGACTGACACTGGCAACGTTCTCGTAGGTCCAGTCAAGAATCGTAGATGCAACGTACGAGTTATTTACAGCCTTTCTTCACATATTTCCATAAATAAGACTCTTTATTACTAGCAATCATATGTATACAGAAATTATGTTATGAAATTCGTACAAGTTATTTACAGCCTTTCTTCACTTATTTCCATAAGACTTTATTAACAGCAATCATATGTATACAGAAATTAGGTATGAAAAATCGTAAAGTAAATACGTCTACGGGCATAACCAGCCTCGTTTCAGGGGCAGAACCAGCTCCGTTTCAGGTAATCCCTTCTCACCCCCACCCCCTTCGGAGGGAGGGGGGAAGGTAGGATGAAACCCCATTATGAAACATCTTAGGGGTCCTCACTATAACCTGCCAAGTTTCATCCCCATCGGACCTGCCGTTTGGCCGTGATTTTTCTACACACAAAGTCAAATACTTTGACATGATGAGCATCATTATCTGAAGAAGTCAATTTTCAACTGAATTTTTATTTTTGTGTACGGTATCACTTATCGTGAAATAAAATAAGGAAATATAAAATTTCGCGTCTAAGCCAATACAGATACAGCCGACACACAAGTTTTACTTGGTTGTACTTCAGTGTCGCTCGCTATCCTAGTTTATCCAAAAACTTTTCCTTCAAGTTAATAAGGAGGTACGAAGCTTTGTCTTCAGCAGCAAATGGAACACTCGAGGAACTTCAAAAATAACCATTCTTGCAGAGAAAATATCAAACAAGCGATATAATCATCTAAAACTTCCTAAGCAAATCATTTGTGCGTCTTATCTATCCAAATAAAGGGCCATCACTCATTTGCTAAGTAAATAAAAAAGTTGAGAGCCAATACTTCAAACAGCAATATCTTGCCAGACAAAAGTTCTCCATACTAATGAATGTAAATTAACTGTAGAGTTGCAGACGCCATCTTTTGGGCAGCGGCCATTTGTGAATAATTGCTCACCTAATAAGAGAAGAAAAGGCTAGTTTTCTCTGGGAAGACTAATAATGTCACTGGGTCAACTTTTCTGTTTCTCGAATCGAAGAAGACTGTAATATTTTACGCGCTAAAAACAAAGAATGGGATTTTCAAAACATTTACATATACTAGTATAAAGTTCTCAAGCATTGTGTAGTATCATATCATCCGCACATATACGTATATTCCTAGTTTGATTCATTCATCCAACTCAACGACAATAAATAAACATATACAAATAGACATATGTACATGTACATTAACATACAGATATATGTGTATATATATATATATATAATATATATATATATATATATATATATATATATATATATATAGTCACGACGTGTTCCAAGTACCTGATGATTACATCCCAATCACAGAATTCCAGGTACCTGAACTCTCATAACAAAAATTTAAGAAAATAATTGTAATAAAACTGAGAACTCTAAAGGCAAACAGTAATCCCTTAAAAAACTTATCAGAAATGTGATGTATCAATATAAAAACTTAAATACACTAGAGTATATCAAAGAGTAGCATTCAATTAAGCACTGAACAACTGTACTCTTCGATTAGAGTCACTTAAGCAAAAACCGAAGGAAGAAAACTGTATAAATCTGTTTTATTCACACAGTTATTCATTCCTACTACTGGTGATCAATAAACGAAACACTATAGTGACATTTTAAATGCAGAAGTTTATTATTAATCTAAAATCAAAAACTCACAGATTTAATTTAAGGAAACATTACTTTCACTTGGAAACACAACACTTCATTAACGCTTCAACTTCGATAAGACACAAAATAAAATCACCAAAACGTTAATATATGAAACAAAATTAAACAAGAATCTTGTAAACACACAAAATATGTTAAAAGTATTACATTCAAAAAGTTTTAAACAAATAATTCATATGACACTAAGAACACACAATTATACAAACCATGAAAATGAAATGTAAGTATAAATTCACAAAGGTACAAATCCCTATTATACCATGGTATAAATTTTAATTACAATACCCGTTATCTGCGGTTCTAGCCGTCACCAAGAAATACCTTATTCTTGAAGAGGTTCCCTATCTCTCTTCTCTCTCTCTCTCTCTCTCTCTCTCTCTCTCACACACACACACACACACACACAAATAATGCCACAATACTATTGTCAGATCTTACAAAAAGTTATCACAACGGAATGACCGACAATTAATTACTGTACGTTATAAACTTGAAATTTGTGAGGAGAGAGAGAGAGAGAGAGAGAGAGAGAGAGAGAGAGAGAGAGAGAATTCTCTTTTTAAATCTACACCGCATGGTTCTTGGCCTCTCAAAGACAATGAATTCTGATTCGAGTCATAAGCAAGACTCATATTTGCATTCTAATGACGTTATTATAAATGCAACGTGATTGCCCAGGACAGTCCAAACTCAACATGACGCAATTGCCACGCAGATTCCCTCCTTTTCGCATGGGACAAAAAGTTTGTTAACATATATTTTCATACATGTTAACCGAAGGGGAGTTTTTAGGTTGATAATGATTTCGTCTTCTCGTGGGTTCGAACCAGCGCCCAGCAGAGAAATCAGGACTTCAGTGACGTTGCCGACTTGTTGGCTGCGTCGACTATCTCACTGGAGTCCCGATTTCTCCTCTGTCCGCTGGTTCGAACCCAAGAGAGGGCGAAATTATTATTAATTAAAAATTCACCTTCGCTTAACATATATGAAAATATATTAATTCCGAGGTAGAGCGAATTGGATATTACAGGACATTTGTAGCTCGATGTATGTATATATATGAATCACGGTGATGTGATAAAAATTCATTATAATTATGCTGTATATATATATTATATTATATATTATATATATAATATATATATAATATATATATATACACACACACACACACACACACTCACACACACACATAGTAATATATATCTAATATATATATATATATATATATATATTATATATATATGTGTATATATATAAGTGTGTATATAAATGCCTCGTTTACCAAAACATACATCACTTCTTGTATATATAGACATTTATATTACTAATATACTTTAATATATACTATATGAAAGCGTGTAAGTATTCATATAGGAACATAATTTTAATGAACCATTTATTAGCAGTAATGTTGCACTAAGCATAATTTGTGGAGAATATTTCAATGAACAAAAACAACAAAGCCTATAACAATAATGGCACTAATGCCAGCGAGTGTTCTCCCACTTATTCTGAATCGCCTCGGTCGAGACAGAGAGACACGAACTTCAAAATTTATAGTGAATGACAGAAAATGAAATTACCTCTGGACTTGACATGTGCCACTTTATCACAGAGATGGGAGCGGGGAACGAGAGAGAGAGGGGACGAGAGAGAGAGAGAAGGAGAGAGAGAGAGACGAGAGAGAGAGAGAGGAGGGGCGAAGGAGAGGGAGGAGAGAGAGAGAGAGAGAGAGAGAGAGAGAGCAGGAGTAAGGGGAGGAGTAGCACAGATGAACCCAAACGAAAAATAAAAGAACGGAGAAATTAACTAATGCATTGATTAAAAAAATGGAAAATCTACGAGAAGAGAGAGAGAGAGAGAGAGAGAGAGAGAGAGAGGAGGAGAATTGGAGAGAGAGAGAGGAGAGAGGGGGGGTAAAAAAGTGAAAATCTACGACAGAGAGAGAAAAAAAATCTACGAGAGAGAGAGAGAGAGAGAGAGAGAGAGAGAGAGAGAGAGAGAGAGAGAGAGAGAGAGAGAGAGAGCTCCTAGCCTTCTAGATATGATATGAGGAGAACCG
>NC_061091.1:11813268-11815768 GCF_015104395.2 Macrobrachium nipponense | reverse complement strand
TATATATATATATATATATATATGAGAGAGAGAGAGACACACACACACACTGCCATACATTACCCTTTTTCAGTCGAATCCTGACGGCGATAAGAAGCCGATTGGAAACGACCCCTGCGCTTTCCCCTCCCAATACAAAAAAAAAAAAAAAAAAAAAAATCTACTCTTTCCCTTCATCTACGTCGCCACGGTACCCTTCCTTTATCCATATGGAGTCGGAGTCGTAAACTCTATACGGTCATAAAAAGTACATATAAACCCGGCCCTCTCCGACATGCCCCCAACGACCGACACCCGACCGCCCCCCCCCAACCCTCCTCCGCCCGAAGAACTTTTTTGAGGATGAAATACAAGGGCAGTACATCGCTCTCCCACCCAAGTGCCCGAAAATAAATGCTCGCTGATGTGTTTTCTATCAGCTATTACCATAACATTCGGGGCTAGGGAGCCTTTTTTGCGGTTGCTCCTGTGCGTTGCGCTATATATGCGAGAAGATTTATATATCACGTATATATGTGTATGCATACATACATATATATTATATATATGTGTGTATATATACATAGTATATATTTATATGCATAAATATATACAAATGGTGTTTATACATGCATTTATACATACACACGACACACACACACACACACATATTTATTTATATATTATATATATTATATATATATATATATATAATATAGATACATATACACGACACACACACACATATATAATATATATATATATATATATATATATATATATATATATATAAGTCGATCACATCACCGTGATTTATAAATATGCACTAACCTACAAACGTCCTTTAATATCTAATTCGCTCTACCTCGGAATTAATATCAACCGCTCCGAGGTAGGGCGAATTAGATATTAAAGGACATTTGTAGCTTAATGCGTATGGGTGTATGTATGTATGTATGTATGTATGTATATATATATATATATATATATATATATATATATATATATATTAATATTACGTTTCTCAACAAGGCTATTTAGTATTAATAACAACATGTTTTTTCACGCTGTGCTGTCTGCTAAACACTAAGATCGACTAGCCACCAGGTACACAATTCACTACCTCGATCAATATGGGGACAACCATTCTTCATGGAAGGGAATTGGGTACATTCCTTCCATATCCTGATTCCCATATCAGCACAAACATTCTTAAGGCATCCGTTTTAAGTTCGCCTTGAGTAATACACCTCTCGCTCTTTTCAATACCTGAACGTAGGGCACTCCTAACAAAAACACCAGGATTTACCATCTTCAGTCTCACACTATCAGCGATGAATGAAGTCTATTTTTTTTTACCAAAGCGCCGATAGCGAGCGAGGTAAGCTATATTCTAACATTACTCATGTTTCACTCGGTACACTTTACTCATTGTCGTAAATACCGGATGCAAGACTTCCATACGGTAGACCGAAGACCCTGCTGACAATCGATGGGAGAGACAGAGTTCTCGTAAACAGTCTCTCTCTCTCTCTCTCTCTCTCTCTCTCTCTCTCTCTCTCTCTCTCTCTCTGAATCGGTTTTATCCTACTCCAGGTGTCTGACATTGAAATAAACACATACGAATTTTGCTTACAGTATAAATTGGGCAACAAAAGACATTTAAAAGTGCCCATGTGAACACATACGATACGCATCAACAAATCAAGTCATCCGTGAGGCTAATAAAAAAAAAAAACGCACCCAATTAGGTTGACGCCACGGCAGTAGAAATGAGTCCTAATGGGGTTGTTGGCAGCCATATTAAGACAGACTCGAGCTAACGTCAATACCAAAAGCGCAAAATAAAGAGGTCTGACAATTGGTTAAGAGCTTAAAAGAGAGTCGCGCCTCCTTGCTTTAACGGTGACCTATTAGAAATCGATGTGGTTGTGGTCACTTGGTTGTCGTTCCTCGCGACAGGTAAGCAATCTTTTTTCAGAATTATCTTTTGTATGCCTAATATCAAGCGAACCATTGGAAGTGAAGGGACAAAGCGATCAATAATGCACGTACAGAGAAGACAAAGAATAGCGAAATCTTAAAAAAAATATATATCTTAAAATTATTACGTCGCAAAAGCCAACATGTCTAATATACTTACCCCTGGCATAATTAGTTATACCAGAGGTAAGTTTATTATACATCTTGGCTTTCGCTACGAAATGATATTAAGATTTTTTTTATGATATTACTATTGTTTGTCTTTCCTACGTGCATTATTGAACGCGAATCATCGAAAGCAATCGATAAAGCATGCAAAAAAGGCAAACAACATTAAGAACATGTAATAAATCTTAAATTCATTGCGCGGCAAAATCCGTGAAAACATATAATGGTGACTTGAAACGAAGACACGGTTGTGCTAAAATAATAAACTCAAGCAATCGTATCTATAAATATACGACATGAATTTTGCACGATGAGTATAAGTAGAAATATACGATACTGCCCTTCAACATTAGCTCTCCGATGTGAATTC
>NC_061091.1:11780768-11808268 GCF_015104395.2 Macrobrachium nipponense | reverse complement strand
TACGAACGTACATTACATGTGTTAAGTGTTCGACAGCTGTACTTCAGCGCACATTGAAAACATGCAATGAATATGTAGGACAGCTAGATTACACAATATTAAACTGCGCAAAATCATTTGCAAGTGAGAGAGAGAGAGAGAGAGAGAGAGAGAGAGAGAGAGAGAGAGAGAGAGAGAGACCAAAACACGAAAGATTTTGTGACGCTTATCAACGGTGGAGACTAATATGCTAATCTGCTTAAATCCTTCGATATATTAGCTTTACTCATATGAACACGGTTGAGTTGTGTGTGTGTGTGTATGAGAGAGAGAGAGAGAGAGAGAGAGAGAGAGAGAGAGAGAGAGAGAGAGAGAGGATGGACTATTACTGAATATCACCATTCACCATAAAAAAAAAGCCCATCGAAGCTGAGAGAGAGAGAGAGAGAGATGATGGACTATTACTGAATATCACCATTCACCATAAAAAAAAAATAAATGAAAAAAAAATAAAATAAAAACCATCGAAGCTGAGACCCTCCCCCGCCCATCAAGCAGCGCAAGTTTTTATTCATGGAGGATCTGTCCCATCGCCACCTGGTCCCAAGAGCAAAACTTCTTGTTGTGTGCTTGACGTGTACCTCCACATTCCAAAGTTCGGTATGCGCCTGACTGCGCGCGTTTGCTTGTTCTCCCTTCCAAAGCGCACACTTCACTCTTTCCCGTTAACCTTTTTTTTTCCATTTCCATTTGCCTTTTCATATTTGTTTTAGAGATTTTGAGGAGAGGTCCACTGATGGCATTGTATTGGTTATATATATATATATATATATATATATATATATATAATATATATATATACATATATGTTATTTCATATCAGATATTTTTTGATGCGAAGTCCACTATGTCATTGTTCTGGCTCATAAATCTATATATATATATATATATATATATATATATATATATATATTGTAGTTTCCTTGTGCTTCTGTCACTTCAGAAAAAAGAGAGCCATATATATATATATATATATATATATATATATATATATATATATATATATATTATTGGTCTCTCTTTTTTCTGAAATGACAGAAGCACAAGGAAACTACAAAATCGTGCGTACTACAGCCCTAACTAGAGGCGTGAATCCGATTTCTTGATTAGTGTCAACAGCAACTGCACAAATGAAGGCAATTTCCATTTATCTAAAAGTCAAACCCTGAATTTGACAGTTTAGGTCGATTTGCTTAATGCAGTGGTGCATGGCAAGTGCTCTGGTGTCAATATTCACATTTTCACTAACACATTACACATATGCATACATACCATACATATGCATACACGTATGCTAACAAAGTATATATATATATATATATATATATATATATATATATATATATATATATATATATATAGTATGTATGAAATTACACACATTTATATAGAAAATATATATAATACTATATATATATATATATGTACACACAAATTATATATTATTATATATGTAAAATTATGTATACATACATATACATATATACATAAAATATATAATATATATGCAAAAATATACATACATGCACATATATATACTACACACTAGATATCCATGAAATGAAGAGCTTAAGAGGAGAAAAAAGATGATTACCTCAGGTCCAATCGCTAGACAGAAGAATGGCCAGGATAGCCCAGTGGGACGAAAAATGAAAAATGGATCTCCGAATAAAATGTGCCAATTAAGCAGCAGACTTTGGTCCATTGTGTGAGTGAGTATCTTCACTTTGGTCGATTGTGTGAGTGAGTATCTTCACTTTGGTCGATTGTGTGAGTGAGTATCTTCACTTTGGTCGATGTGTGAGTGAGAATCTTGAAGATGAGTATGTGGAACTTAGCAGGGACAAAGCGCACCATCTCAAGTGTAAAGAGTAGTGCAAATTTGAGAAGAATCCTTACTTAAGTACCTGTTGAGGAGGGAAAGGAGCCAATGAAGAGGTTGGGGGAATACAAAGACCCAAGGTGGAGATTTAATTGTGAAAGCGCCTCGGTGGCGTGGTTGGTATTATCTTGGCCTGCCACCTCGGTGGCCGCGAGTTCGATTCTCGGGTATTCCATTGAGGGGTTAGAGATGTGTATTTACTTGGGTCACAGAAGTTTCCACTTCTCGACGTGGTTCGGATAAAGCTCACGCGTAAATACCGATTGGTCCCGTTGGCCTTTGAACAACCACTGGTTCCATGCCAAACGAACCGGTAAAAAACACCATACAAAACAAAAACAAAACCAAATTGCTGAAAAGCAGCCTCCGTGGCCGTGGTTGGTATTGTCTATTGGACTGCCACCTCGGTGGACCGCGAGTTCGGGATTCCCGGGGTATTCCATTCGAGGAGGGGGTGAGAGATGTTATAGTATTTCTGGTGACAGAAGTTCACCAACTCTCGGACCCGTTGGTTCGGGAAAGTCACGTATTATGCGTGGTTGGTCCCTTTGGCCTGAATATCCAACTGGATCCATTGCCAACGCTATAAAAAACACCTCCATTACAAATTCAAACAAACAAATGCCAATTGTGAAAGCGCCTTCCGGTGGCTGTGGTTAGGTAACTTGTCTTGGCCTGCCAACCTCGGTAGGGCCGCTCCAAAGTTCGGATTCCCGAGGGTTATTTGCCATTTCCACGGGAGGGGTTTGAGAGATGTGTATTTCTGTGGTGAATAGGAAAACCTTCACTCTCGACGTGGTTTCAAAGAACTCACGTAAAAGACCCGTTTGGCGTCCCGTTGCTGAAATACCACTGGTTCCACGCAACGTAAAAACACCATACAAACAAACAGGATGGGCGAGAGGAATAATGGTTGTGTTATGTGAAGATGAATGAGTTAGAGGTGCCTGTAAGGATGATTAGGTCATTACTTTTAATTCCATGGAACGTAAATGTAACTTGACAAAAGGATTGGTAGGAGAAGAACAATGAGGTTCTGATGGAATGGAATATACACTTTAGGCCAAAGGTCAAGCGCTGGGACCTATGAGGTCATTCAGCACTGGAAAGGAAATTTAGAGTAGGTAGTATACTCATCACTAGCAGCACGTCAAACCCCACTATACAAAATGTGCTCCCAATATGTTAAACCCCACCTTCTAAAACCATTTCAAAAACTCCATCTGACCAAAGCTGGTTATTCCTCTCAGCACTTCTGAATCGAATACCCTTTTCCCCTACTTATCATCCTCCAATGAGCATACCTTCTCTGTGTACACTATCATTCATCCTTTTACCTAGCTAACTCTTCTACTCCTCATACTATTTCAACATTCGTCAGCCATTCATTCATCTTAATCCACACGAACTCGGTAAACATTCATGTCTCGCACGCAGCCTCCAAACTTCAGTTCCATTGAGGAGAGTTGGTTCAACAACCTCGTCACGCATGCCAAGTTGCAAAGTTTAATATTTATCCATACTGCCCGCCACAAACATCTCACAGTCCTGTGGGTATATTTACGGCACTGGCCACACAGTTAATACAAATTCATGCCCTACGAGGATCTCAGTCCAAATGATGATATTTATGGTGCTACCCATGCAGTTAGTATTTATTATAAACGTTAAGAGAGTTCACGACCTAGGTCGAGCAGTAAATGTCTATAAGGGCTGTAGTGACAGTGTTTACGAAGTTCCCTGTTTTTTGAACTGCGGGACTGCGTATGTGACACGATCTTTAAATTCAAATTCGCGGCTGTGAGAACTCAGGAGAGCAATGCCTCTTCTTTGACGGTAACGAAGTTGATCATTTTGCATGATTCACTCATCGCGATCTTACAGGAATACCAAAGTTGTACTTTGTTCCACTCACTTAGGGCAACAGCGCGGTCCAAATTAAAGCAATCAACTATATAACTATTCTTTAGCACTTTTCAGCAACTCGCCCTATTTTGAGGAGTAGTCTGGGTCAAATCCTTAGAGTTCCTATGGCCATTAGCAGGACCTGTTAATGAAGAAACACTCGACGCAGTTGTTTCCTATACATCTCCTTCTTGCTCTAATGATAAATATATTTGTAAACTAAGTTTAAAGAGCTTACGAAAATAATCGTAAAAAAACCTTTGAGGTACATCACAAATATCAATCGTTTGCCCTTTAATGTTCAATTATTAGAAAATCAATATTATCACAGTATTCAACAATCTTTATTAATACAATTTGTATATCTGAATGGGGTACCATATACCCTGTAACACAAACAAAACTTTAAAATTGAGTTTTTATGCATGCTTTCTTCTTATTCTGCGTTCCATCATGTTTTTATTTTATAATTATTAAAGAGCGTTTCATAATAATAATAATAATAATAATAAGCATTGGTATGCACCCAAGTGGGACTAGTCTATTTACAATGACGTTTCCGTACCGGGTGCACTCAGAAATTCCTTACCTGCAACGAAATACCTTTCTTTGTCTAAACCTATTAATCTGCCGTCACTTCTCATCTTGAACTTTCCCCTCGTGGCAATTAAAACGGCCCAAGCGGCATCGCCCCCCTCAGTGTCCCGTGAACATAATTTCCCCTTCCTTCCAACTCCCACGCCCCTCATTAATCAATCCCCTTCCCTCGTGCACCAGTTACCTTCGTCGCATAAGATTGATACTGACTCAGTTTCTGGATCCTGTTTTTACTTCCCACGATTTCGTCGTGAAGTCACCCTTGCCTCCGGTGCAGCGTTGCCAATTTACCGAAGCTTTCTACATAGGCCGATAGCTTTACGAACCGTTTCCATGAATTTTAGCTGTCATAGTAATGGAATAATGATACAATTGCTCTAGTATGTACATACATATACATATTACACATAGATACTCGAAAATAACCTATTTCCAAAGTTTTGCGTAAGTCTTGTCCCGAGTTTTTGGCGAGTCAACACACACCAATTGGCAACATTGCCAGTGAGTCCGGTGCAGTCGGTTACAAATTCCGCCACTTTGTTATATCTACGCTCACTTGGTCGCTAAATCTTCAGCCACTTCATTTTGTAAGTCCATTTGGTCGTATATTTTGGTAAAAGCCACTGTGATATTGAGTTGCAGATTTGCATCTCAGTTTTTCTGCCCCTTTATCATATTACCTACCGCACAAACACATTCCCAAGTCAACCTCTGGAGCGGTTTCTAGATTCACTCCGCTTCACG
Source organism: Macrobrachium nipponense (assembly GCF_015104395.2). Classification (NCBI taxonomy): domain Eukaryota; kingdom Metazoa; phylum Arthropoda; class Malacostraca; order Decapoda; family Palaemonidae; genus Macrobrachium; species Macrobrachium nipponense. The sequence continues at coordinate 11,803,101 of NC_061091.1, read as the reverse complement.
TTTCATTCTAATTCTTTTTTGGGTAATTTTTATTTTTTTTAGCAAACATGATGGGATTTATTTATAGGTTTACTTTTCACATTTCAAGTCTTTTTCCTTCTCGAGTTACCAGCGCCAACCATCCAATTTCAAGGTTCCTCTTCGAAAAAGTCGACCAGATTCGTAATCACTTCGCTAAATTTAGACTCAAACATTTTTAAAGGCCACAACAATATACAGTTATTATTCGTCCCTCTGAGTCCAAGCTTCTCTCTCTTCTCTCTCTCTCTCTCTCTCTCTCATATTACCAGCCACCCAAATTTCCAGGTCAACCATCAACCTTCCCATCGCGTGCGAATCATTGTGGCGGCAAGTCAGCTGAAGGAACACGCATGGCTTTGGTGACCACTCCCCCTCCACCCGACTAGTACTACCCGCTATTTAATTTCACATTCGCTGCTATTAAGCCTTATTTGTAACTCAGTCAATAAACTGAGAGATGTCCACATAGCCATTCAAGAAATACGTTTCTCGTGGCCCTACCTAATCATTATACTTAAAGAGTTTAATTCAATTTTCCTGATTTCCTGCAGAGTCGTGTCGTCAACCACAATCACTGTCACTATTATAATAGAAATAATGAACTCACGAATGCCGCAGCACATAATCCAGAACTCGATTTCATTTACTTAAGACGCAAACGAAATGTTCATAAAAATAAACCAACTGTCTCAAGAAAGCTCAATATTCAGAAACGTGTTGACCAAATTAACCCACGTATGGATAAGAAGTTGTTCAGAGCAAAATATCTAGAAATTTTATAGCGTTTTTAAAATGCACAGGCAATTCTCTCTAGAGAAAAGCTGTTAGGCCTACGTCGTCCATAACGACCTGAATGAAGTCATCTGAGGACGAGCCTCGCAGCAATGGCGGTAAGCTGGAGAGAGAGAGAGAGAGAGAGAGAGAGGAAAAGGCGTTAAGAAAAATTAAAATCGACAAAATGAAAGACTTACTCACACCTCACCAGAATTCCAAAGTAAAGATGGGCTTCTATCTATAAAAATAAAATCTGGGTGACAGTCAGGAAGACATGACACAGCCACCCAACCCCCGTCAACAGGTTTGTCCGCCCCAAGCGGGGGTGTGGTAGGTAGGGGAACAGTAGGGTAGAGAAGACATCCACCCTCCTGAAAACCTGTTAGTCCGCCCAAGTGGGGGTTAGTCCGCCCAAGTAGGGGAACAGGAGGGTAGGGGAGGCATCCACCTTCCTACTGCAAACCTGTTTGTCCGCCTTGGAGAGGGGTAAGTCGAGGAACTGGAGGGTAGGGGAGACATTCACCTTCCTCCTGCAAACCTGTTTGTCCGGCCATGTATAGGTAAGTAGAGGAACTGGAGGGGAGGGGAGACATCCACCATCCTCCCGCAAATCTGTTTGTCCGCCCACGGTGGTGCAGAATGGGTAGGGGAGATAGCAGTGCCGGGTTCAAACGCGCGTATACGCCCCAACAAGCTCGTTCGTGATGAATAACAGATCACCAGTAGACTTCAATTGAGAGAATCAACAAATCCCAGGAAGAGCAGTGTGATTTTGCCAAACCCGTAACACATACTCTAGACAGGGAGGTGATTCATTTTGTTTGGTAAAATTTATGTGTCCTCAATTCTGTTTTTGGAAATTTTGCTTCGCCTCCGTTCGCCCTTCCATGAATAATACCTTTCACCTGTGCAGGTAAAGTGACCGGCATTGATAAGAACCAGGAATCAGGAACACCAATTTTGATGAACATTGCCAAGATTAAACATTCGATCGCCAAGAAGATTAACAAAACGTCATGCCCCGTGCATAGTTAACAGCCGAACACAAAGTGCTGTAATTAAAAAAAAAATAAAAAAAATTGTTTAATCCATTCTTATGAGTAATTTACCACTATGACCCATAATCTAGACTCTTTAGGCTTGGTGTGTGTACTGTGTTGTGTTGTAGGTGTTGGGGAGGGGGGTTTGGGGGGGGGGCGGGGGTCAGAGGAGAGGGGTTTTACTCATTCCTAATTGACCAGTTGAAGCAATTCATAAATTTCGTACCATATTCAATTACCCATAAAAATAATTTTTACAATAAACACAACCTTCACTCTCCCTGTCACTAAATAAAATACTAAGGAGCGGTGAAGGTAGGAATCAAGATGGTGAGGTATGTGGTGTGCTGGTGGTGGCGTGGTGGTGGGTGGTGGGGTGGGTGGGGGGGGGGCGGGGGGGGGGGGGGGGGGGGGGGGGATTAACTGGTGTTATGTATGGCAAAATTATGCTCGAACCAATACTGAAAAGTGCAAGATCTAAAAATCCAAGTCTTAGGAATGTCTGCCTCAAAGTCGAAAATGTCAATAAATGGTTTCTGGAAAGGAAAGACGACTCTCGTTGATGAATATATTTGAACTTAAAAAGATTAGAGCGCCCAATGACCGCTAATCAACAACACTGAACTTAATGTTCTCTCTCTATTTAGTTCAAGGAGAAAAAGTGAATTCCTTAAGATGAAAAATTCTGTCATCAGTGCAAGTGCCGCTATCCTAAAATCAAAGACAACACGCGGCAACGCATGCGCAAGCACGAACAAAGAGAGAGAGAGAGAGAGAGAGAGAGAGAGAGAGAGAGAGAGAGAGAGAGAGAGAGAGAGAGCAAAACTTGTCAAGCACGAATAATGCAATCATAACATTTCAACGTTTTAATGCCCAGAAAATCATACATAGGTAATATCTAGTTTTGAGAGAGAGAGAGAGAGAGAGAGAGAGAGAGAGAGAGAGGGTGGGGGGAGGGGGGGCAAAACTTGTCAAGCACGAATAATGCAATCATAACATTTCAACGTTTTAATGCCCAGAAAATCAGACATAGGTAATATCTATTTTTGAAGAAAAAAACACGCAATTCTACAAAGCCATTATGCATTCGATTTTAGTGGCATTCGCATCCATGAAATACGAACGGCTTTAATATTTATAAGTTATGAATACTAAATTCGATGAGATTATCCTCATTTCCAACGGCAATCCAAACACTAAAATCGAATCTAAATAAAAAAAAAGATGATTTCATTACGCATTCATCTCGCAGAGTGGCACCCATAATGTTTTGCATATCAGGATTTACCATCAATACCCGATAACGTAATTTGATTTGTATTTTGCTTCAGTTTGAAAAGGCTGCGTACGAGAGCTCTCTGTCTATTGGCGTCCTAATGAGAGAGAGAAGAGAGATCGACGGAGGAGACGAGAGCAGAGAGAGACGAGAGAGAAAGAGAGATGAGGAGAGGGTGAGAGAGACAGGAGAGAGAGCAGAGGAGAGAGAGAGAGAGAGAGAGAGAGAGTTTGTCTAGCAATACATATATGGCAGTGAGAACAGGAACTCCCACTGTGCAAGAGAAAAGTCTTATATGAGAGAGAGAGAAAGAGAGAGAGAGAGAGAGAGAATTTCTTCCACAACCAACCCCATCACATATAATTACATATATTACGCTGTTTACCCAAACGCATAAACATGAAAGATATGATTCACTCACCCATATGGCAATGCTCTTAATACCTCTCTGTATCTCTCCTCTCAGAACTCAAAAGCCACTTTAGCTTGGTCAGCTCCTGGCTTTAAGTGTCCTTAATTACAATACGGTTAGAGTTAATTACCCGGCGCCCCTTATGTTAATCACATTTAACGACATACCTTTTCTACACTTCAAGAGAACCAGACAAAAATGAAGCAGTCCATATATTCTAAATTATTACGACCCGATTGTGCCACGCTGATGATGAAAGGGAGGGAGAGATATTACAGAAATTTACCGTGAAGGATTAAAAAGACATCAAGGTTTAAATTAGTGAGAGTTACCAGCACACACACACACACACACAAACTCAAAACGAAACTATACCAATATCCGTTACAACGCTGCACATGATTATGCAAAAGTCGTCTCTTTGCACAAACCACCGCAAAAAAAAAAAAAAAAAAAAAAAAAAAAAAGAAGAAGAAGGCTTGTCCGAATTAGGCATTTTTCTTCGTCTCATTATCATCAGATTTAACTTTACTTTAGTCACGTTGCGCTGATGCCGCAAAGTAAGACGTTATAAATCTAAGCTCATCTTTTCCCTTAGGGACAGCGGCGCTGTTTCAGTGCATTATCTCGTATAAAAAAATTGCGATAAAAAATGCGCAGCTTCTTACGCCACGTCCTGGTGATGACTTTAATGAGAGAGAAGAAAAAATAAAAGGGTCTTGAAGCAACTTCGTCTTAATCAATTAAAAAAGAAAGTAAAAAATAAAAAATAAGTAAAAATGAAAAAAGCTGAAATGTGCCAAGCGTCCCACTCAAGCAAAACATTAGCGATTCCAAGAAAACTTCCAGAAAAAAATTACATATATCGTTCGAGAAAATCCTTTCGCTAAAGCGCTTATTACACAGATTGTGCGGGATTTTACTTTCGCTTGTAGCGTTGACCTTTTTTTTTTTTTCCTCCAAGTCTTTAGCTCTACATTGTTGTACAATTATAACTTTTCCGGAAATATCGGATAGATTACCAAATATTCACTTAAATCTTCAATTCTACCTTATTCTAAAATTGTAACTTTTACTGAAATATCAGAGAGATGATTAAATATTCACTTAATTCTTCAATTCTACCTTATTCCCATATCAAAACTTTTACGGAAATATCCGAGAGATTATTCAATATTCACTCAAGTCTTCAATTCTACCTTATTCCAAAATCATAACTTTTACGGAAATATCCGAGAGATTACCGAATATTCAGTTAAGTATTCAATTCTACCTTATTCCAAACTCATAACTTTTACGGAAATATCCGAGAGATTACCGAATATTCAGTTGAGTCTTCAATTCTACCTTATTCTATATCGTTTTACTTCTGGCTCTTGCGTAGTTTCCCCAGGATAAAAATAGAAAAAACATAAGCTTTCAATTTAATCAAAGAGGGTACTCGTAGCTAAACACCAAAACTAAACACACGACTAAACTATCCACCTGGGTCCATAGCTTATAACACCAATCAGAGGAGGTAATGGACAACTCCCATATATGAATTTGAGCATCTATTAAAAGACCTAATTTATCACAAGTCAGCGCTGCTTCACTTGCTCAAGTTAAGTATATCTTAGTTTTACCAGACAACTGAGCTGATAAACAGCTCTCCTAGAGCTGGCCCGAATGATTAGATATTTTTACGTGGCTAGGAACCAATTGGTCACCTAGCAACGGGACCTACAACTAATTGTGGGATCCGAACCACACTTATTCGAGAAATGAATTTCTATCATTACAAATAAATTCCTCTGATTCCGCGTTGGACGAGCCGGGATTCGAACTTCGGATCAGCGGATTGGCAGCCAAGCGCGAAAACCACTTGTCCATTCACTAGCTTTACTAAGTGCACTTTATATATATACCGGTGTTAAGGAGCTCGTGAGAGTTAAAATTTTAGGATTGATGACTCCGAGCTCCGCGAAATTTTATTATGTGTTAATTATTCAGTGTCGTTAATGCACACCGACAGTGTTTTCAAAGGCAATAAATAAACTGTTTGACCTGATTCTTGTTTAGCCGTGACCACCCACTAACACCCCCCCCCCCCTACCCCCCCGGGCCCGAATAGAATAGAATATCTAGAATTTAGACCAAAACCCAAGAGCTGGGACCTGTAAGGTCATACATTGCTGAAATGGAAATTGAGAGTAAAAGGTTTGAAATGCGTGACAGGAAGAAAACCTTGAAGCAGTTGCAATAGGAATCACTTGTTAGGGGAGGGTGGAAGGTAAGATGGAGGAAAGAGAATATGAACGGAGGTACAGTAATAGGAACGAAAAGGGTTGCAGCTCGGGGCAGAAGGGTGGCTGCAAAGAACAGTAAGTAATGCCTGCAGTGCACCGCATGGGATGCACTGATGGCACTAACCTCTCTCTCTCTCTCTCCCTCCCCCCTCCCCTAACCCCGGCTGGAGCTAAGCGTCTGTTCGCCTTCAGTGTCCACAGACGCATAAAACAATAACGAATGGGAAAATTAGTATCAAAAGAAATCAAAATAATTTTCCATAAAAAGCGCAACGATGCTGTAAACACTACCAGATTGCAGCATTAAAAAAAATTTTTGTTTTTTAATTATTACTCAAATATTCATCAAGTACATTCCAAACAAAGGGTAAATTTCTAGCCATATCAGACATCATTAGAATAATGTAAAAATCTCCATCACGGATCAACTTCACAGAGAGCCGGGGCCGAGATGAGGAAAAAACAAAACAAGCGAAGTAAAAGTGAAAATAAAAAAAAGGACGGCGAAATAAGCTCAGATCAAAAGCACGACGACCGAACGAGAGGAAATAACCCCCAAAACTACCGAGCGTTAATTTCACCAGCAGTCAACCCTGTCATTTCAAAGGGACGAGAGAGAGAGAGAGAGAGAGAGAGAGAGAGAGAGAGAGAGAGAGATCCTTCGGGCAAGGAGACGAGGAATTGAATTGTAGGATGGGGGGAGGAGTAGGGGTAAGGAAGGAGGGAGGAGGGGAGGGGATGGCAATTCCACTCCTGCACGAAACACGCCAACAAATCAACAATGGGCGCGAAAAAGTTAGAGGCAAAACTTTTTTGACACCCTGTCAAACTCTTCACGCCGTTCGTAACTGTGAAGAGGGGGGGTGGGAAGGGGGCGTAAGACGTTTTGGGAGGGCGGGGGGGGGGGGAGGGGGGCTGCGTTCCCTTCCCCTTCAGAAGTCGAAAGTAAGAGAGAAAGTAGATGCTCCCCGCACCGCAACGGAAAGGTTTCCTGTTCAGGGGATTCAGAATTTTCAATCGGGTACCGACTTGCAAAGTCTCGTCGTGATGTCAGAGAGAGAGAGAGAGAGAGAGAGAGAGAGAGAGTAGCCATTAAGTTTTTTTTTTCAGTTGACATACGAGACATCGGAGGTGCATTTTATTCAAATGAACTTATTATCTATACATGTTGGAACTGAAAATACAACTGAGCGAAGATACCAAGAATAATATCACTAAAGATAATAATAAATTAATACATATATATATATATATATATATATATATATATATATATATATATATATATGTGTGTCGTGTGTGTGTGTGTGTGTGTGTGTGCGTGTGTGTGTGTGAGAATCCACACACCCGAAAAACTAACAGATCCTGCTATGCAAATAAATAATCGCCCGGCCATCTGACGCTCAGAGGACTGTGCGTGCACAGGAGGTGCACAGCCAACGGTCATAAGATGCCGAGAGGCACATATGGGCACAGCAGATCCAAAGCTTCCCTGGCAAAACAATGGCCATTATAATCTCCGTAAATGTCGGCCTTAACTGCGATTTTTGACAGGTGTATTTTATTGCCTTATTTTTAGAGCTCGGGAAGGTAGTTTCGGCGCTAACACGCATAAAAAACGCCATAAAACTTAAACATTTGTAATAACAGAGGAGAGAGAGAAGCGAGGAGGAGAGAGAGAGAGAGAGAGAGAGAGAGAGAGAGAGAGAGAGAGAGATTCCTTGGACAATATGTTAATATAAAATACTGACGAACAGCGTTTGAGTTTCTAAGTGTCTGACTTACCAGAACGTGTATTGAAAAAATGTACTAAACTCCCCCCACCCCCATCCCCGCCGCAAAAAAAAAGAAAAAAATACACACTTTTCACAATATCGATAAAATATCTTTATTAAAAAACGAGGTATTCTACAACAAAGCTTTAACAGGATCCGGTAACGAAGTAATAGCGATTAAGGTGACCATCATTGATCGGTCTCGCTTCTTATGCTCAATAATGACAAGTTACTCACTGTTCCACTGCTATATCTTACCTAGAATTGATAGAAACAAGTTTTTTTTTTTACTTATATCTGAAATAATGTGAAAATTAATCAAATAAATGAGAAAAGACTGTCCACTTTACCAGTGGCACAGTGTAAGTCCTCTATGCTAATATAGTACTAGAGCTAGACTTCACTGAACATACAAAAATATGATTAATGCTGACCAGCTTTCAACGCTGAAGTGAACAAAGTGAAAACGAATCGCAGCAGAAATCTAGTCGTACAGAAACCCAAGCACTTGCAAACACTTAAGAGACTTATCATCATAATCTTGCTGAACGCCATTAAAATTACGGCTTGAGATTCTCATCAGTTGTTCCAAATTACCCGTCAACATCAAACACGAAAACACCGCCGTGAATAGAGCCCTGCGAGCGACTCGATATTGACGTTAACAAGCATAATGATTATTCAATAAACTGGACTCAGAGAGAGAGAGAGAGAGAGAGAGAGAGAGAGAGAGAGAGAGAGAAAGAGAGAGAGTCCAAGGGTTAAAAACAAACTTCAATTTAGCAGCAGAATGAGTATGGAACACTACATGTCCTCGCCCCCCTAATGCTTAGAAAGGACTGCATGTAAACACGAGGGTTCCTGGGCTTTCAACTTTACTGTTTCTGCTTTTAACATCCAAGTTACTCGGGTCTTGGAAGCTGATTTCAGGGTATGATCTTTACGAGGTTTTACGTGAAACTTCATGAAATGGTAGAGGGACTGCATCGTGAATGGCGGCGCCATTCTCCGTCATACTTTGCACACACACACACACACACACACACACTAATATATATATATATATATATATATATATATATATATATATGCAAATTATGACGAATAATAGTGCTGCCATATAAATAAATATACACAATTTTATATATATATATATATATATATATATATATATGTATATATATATGTATATATATATATAGATATATATATATATATATATATATGTATATATATATATATATATATATATATATGATATATGTATATATATATATATATATATATATATATATATATATATATATATATATATATAATGCAAATATGACGAATAATAATGCCGCCATATATAAATATACACAATTATATATGATATGTATACTTTGAAACATACAAACCTATTTTTTATCCATAAATATATATATATATATATATATATATATATATATATATATATATATATATATAGAGAGAGAGAGAAGACAGAGAGAGAGAGAGATGAGAGCGAGAGAGAGAGAGATACATATATAAACACACATACACACACCTGTGCACAAAACACAGCTATTTTTCAGTCTGACCCCTGCATCCACTCAGGTCTTTCCTTTCTCTGTCCATCTGCTTTATTCTGAAGTCTTCGCTTCCCACTGCACGGGCTTTTATTTATTATATTCTATTATTAAGTTTCCTTCGCTTCCCTCCGCCTTTTGGTTCTCGTGTTCCTAAAAGGGGCTTTTGTCGGTCAGGCAGTTATCTATTTTCTCTGTTCTCTTCCTCTTCCCCTCCTGCGACGAAACAGAACACTTCCATGATTGGTGGAGGTTCTTTCATTCCTCCTCTCCGCACAATTTCATCTTCTCTCGTCTCTGCTGCTGCGCTCTATTTCCGCTTTCGAGCTGCTATCGACGGTTTCTATATTAATCCTATATTCCCCCTCTTTCTAATCTAGCGGCCGGCCTTCAGCTACTTCCGTTCTGAACGTCGGTAACCTTTTGAGAACGGTAACTTCTGTTCCATCAATCAATCGGTTCATTTACTCGACTTTTTTTTTTTTTTTTTTTTTTTTTTTTTTTTAATAACTTGTCACCGACTCTGCCGCTTTAACCGAGGTTTCGCCATTCAATCATATCTGCGGTTTCAATTTGACTTTTCTGAAAATCTTAAATTGCGCCACATGAGATACCCTTGATCTGCGATATAATTTAATTTTTCTCGCAAAACGAGATGAAAGGAGTACATTGCAACATTCCATTTTTCTCTTCATCTCTTAAGCTACGCTACAGTCTTTTTCTTTTTCTTTTTTTTAGCCCTGAATCCTTTGAGACAATATGGCATTTTAGAAGCCACTAATTCTTGCCTGGAATTTTACTGGTAACACTTTCCTTTGCTTTGGATAAGATTTTTTTTTCCAGTAAAGTTACGTCAAAATCTTTTATCTTTGTTATACATCCGTTTTTTTTTTCAGAAATCAATAACACAATATGAGGCACAGGAAAATTCCACAAAACTCACCAATATTGAATCGTGTGGTCTCCAAGAAAAAAAGGAATGATTTTGTCTCAAAAGAATACACTGATTCATATACATGTATTACAGACTGTCAAAGTGGTATGATTGTTGTATTTGGTTGAGGATGAAGTGAACTTTGGCATCACATCTCCCTGAGCGACGAAAGAAAAGGAAAGCTTGTTATTTTCAACCTTATTTGAAAACGCAGTCTATAATTAACACACTTTTCCAACAGGAGCAGATACTAGAGTAGGAAGATCCATTAAAGTGTTTCCAACATCATAAGAAATTAAAAGGAGTGAAGTTTGATGGATATAACAGGCCTGGTGTGGACCTCCGGATCAGCCAATTAGTTTTTGGCTGATTATGAATTCGACTTGAAATTACAATGAAATTCAGCACAATAATAATGATTATTTATTTATTTATTTTTTTAAGTGGTATCTATAGATTTTGTATAGGACTGTGTTTTAAAGTCTCGGTGAGATAGCCCTTTGTGTGGAGGAAGTACGGTAACAATATTGACCCAGATAAAGCGACAGAGTTAACCGAGTTACGCGCACACCATGAGCAGTTCTTGCGGGATGCGACGCTGCAGGGACACAGGTGGGATTCTGGAGCTTTCGTCCCAACGTTATGCTTGTCAGTGTGGTCAATAAAACTTCAATAAAACTACCACTCTGCACCGAATGTTTAAAAATTGATACAGGTGTTAATGACAACAGAAAAATAATAATTAATCAAACAAATACTAGGTTTGTTTCCATCCCAAAGCAGCGCAACAAAGGAAACCTCTTTGTCATGAAAAAAAAAATTGACTGGTAAAATATAAAACAATATCTATAAAATAAAATACGCTGAATCTGCAAATGCTCGCAGCTCAGATTTCAAAAAGTAAATACAATATAAAATTAACGCTCTCTCTCTCTCTCTCTCTCTCTCTCTCTCTCTCTCTCTCTCTCTCTCTCTCTCTCTCAGAAGATGTGCGCGAGAGGATCTTTTGAAGAGGGTTTTATATTTTTTTTTAAGTCAAATGATTTCTTAAGCTGATTACGATGGCAATATAAAAAAGAGGGGGAAGAGAAAAGCCTGGGAAATTGAATTTGCTCCCATGAGACAAGATTTTCCTTTTACCATCACTAAATGAATATCATGCATTTTGGAGTACGCGCACGATCCACACAGACATAGACATAGACTCAAACAAAGACACACACATATGCATATGTGTATAATATATACATGTGCATGTACTATATATAGATATATATATATATATATAATATATATATATATATATATACATCATACATAGATATACATATATACATATATATATATTTATATATATATATATATATATATATATATATATATATATATATATATATATATATATATATATATATATATATATATATATATATTATATATATATATAATATATCACTGCGATGCGTGCGTTTGTTTTTTGTGAGAGAGAGAGAGAGAGAGAGAGAGAGAGAGAGAGAGCATGAGAGATATGAGAGAGAAAAACTAGACTAGACTATTTGAAAGAAAGTACCTATTAGCGCATTCACCACATTATCCACTTATTTCTAACAGATTTTGTGAAACAACAGATAAGTGACTATTAAGAAGATCAGCCTTCTACTTGTTTTCCATTGGTGTAAAATTCTTTACTGAATCTCGACAAATCTCCAAAGGAATCCTCTCTCCCTCGGGCCCTCCCCCTCAAAACCGTATGCCCCCCCATCACCCCCCCCCCCCCCCCCCCCAACCACCTCCTGTCCTCCCTTCTCGCCAAAAAGCGTAAGAGCTAGGAGAGTGTAAAAGATTAATGAATATAATACATTACTTTCAGCGCTCGACAAAAATGTCGAGTCGCCAGTTTTGCCTTTTATGGAACATTGTCTGGAAATAGAGAGAGAGGAGAGAGGAGAGAGAGAGAGAGAGAGATGAGAGAGAGAGAGAGAGAGAGTAGCTAAATAAAATAAAAAATGAGCACGAGTCACGGCTGGGGAAAAATTAAAACGGGTTTCCTTTCCTGGGCTGCCTTCGCCCAGCTCTTTTTTTTTTTTTTTTTTCCTTTTTTTTTTTTTTTTTTTTTGTCTTTCTCTCTTTCTTCTCCTCCTGCCTCTTTCATATGTATAGCTTAAAGTAATATTTCCCATATGTGGACTGAATATTTAGTGGAGGGAACAGCGAGAGTAGCTAATACTACAATACTAATGATACTAATAATAATAATAATAATAATAATAACTAATAATAATAATAATAATAATAATCCCAAAGCTTTGCAGAAAAGCAGCAATTCTGATAAACATTACTGTCATTCACGGATATTCATTACGAGAACAATTACTCCTAGCACAGGATGAACTGTACTTTTTAATCCTTAAAGTATGAATAGTAATGGAATTATTGGAAAAGTAAATCCACAAAAGTATGTCAGTTTGATTTTGTTATTTAAATAACAAAATCAAACAGACATACTATTGTGGAATTACTCTTAACTTTTTCATTTTTACTGACTCATGTGATTATGAGTTTTCTTTGAATGGAACTCTTGACATATATAGGATATATATAATATATATATATATATATATATATATATATATATATACTATAATATATATATATATATATAATGAGGGAGAGAGAGATTTTTTTTTTTTTTTTTGAGAGAGAGAGAGAGGAGAGAGAGAGAGAGAGAGAGAGACCTATGTCCCATATGAATACGAGAAATAAACTTGAGTTATTTAGATAGAGATTCTGAAAGCAATCCCTCAGAAATGTTTTCAATAGACCGAGAGCCAGCCGATGGGTGATGATAATTTGGCAGTTTGTCGTGAGTGTAAGGGGGTGTGATTTGGGGGGGGGGGGGGGGGGATGATGAGGTTAGATGGGGACCTGGCAGGCACTGCATTGTCATAATGAAGAAAAGTTTTCGAGAGAGAAAAAAAAATTCAATATCATCGCGGGAGAAAACATCGTCTCAAGATACTACTTGACTGTTCATATTTCCAGATTATATATGAAATTTTACCCAAATAAAACAATTGTGTATCTGTGCGCTCGGATGCCTTTTTCTGTCTGTGTGTGTGTGTGTGTTTGTTTCTTTGTATGCTATTTTTACGTTGCATGGAACCAGTGGTTATTCAGCAACGGGACCAACGGCTTTACGTGACTTCCGAACCACGTCGAGAGTGAACTTCTATCACCAGAAATACACATCTCTACTCTCAATGAAGCCCAGAATCGAACTCGGCTGGCCACCCGACCGTGGCAGTTCAAGACCATACCGATCACGCCACTGAGGCGCTAGTGTGTGTGTGTGTTTGTGTGTATATGTGTGTGTATTAACTGACTTCCATTCAAACCCCAGTTCGGCCAGATTCCTCAAAAGGAAGAAGGTATTATTATTCTGGGCAAACGGGAGGAGGCAAGAATTAAAGAAACCTGGTAATTTGGGGTAACGGAAAATACCCAAACCTAAAGGCGAGAGTTTACAATCTCCGCATGCTGCGGTTAAGCAATACTTTTACCAAAACATCCAACTGATACCAACAGGAAAACACAGAACAAAAATTCTAGATATAAAACATGACAGAATCAGGCTGCTTCAATGTTTGGATTTCTTTTCAAAGTTTGAAGGTGCGAGCAAGTATTGGATTCTTCGCTGATAATAATGGAATGAACGGAGCGACTGCAAAATGAGGTTCCAGGTGGAAAACCGTTTTGCGATGCTTTTTTTGCAGGTATACTGAACAGAACTGTTCAAGAGTTTAAGAAATGTAATAAATCCGAGTATACGATAAAAAAAAATAATAATTACCATATGAAAATAACAAGTACAAAGAGACCGATGGTAATAGTGAAAGTATGCTTATTACAGGATTATTATTAATTATTATAACACGAGAACAGAATACGCAAAACACGGTCTTTCCATCTACTGTGACGCGGAGATTTCATTGTTTCACATCGTTTAGTGTAGAACAACGAAAGATCTGCATCGCAGTCTGCAGACAACATACTTCTTGTCATAAATAAGGTTCATGTAAGAAGTCTGGCCTTAAAAACTTATCGGTGCTATTTTGGCTTTGTTATCCGTCGAGGAAAAAGTATCTACACCACACATTTTTTCAACCACCGCATGGTCCACGTAAAGTAGACGGCCGCACGAAGATTATCGTTTATTAATATAATAATTTGTCGACCACACAATATAGAAATGGGTGTATATAGTACTTTGATTCCCGAGGGGCTAGTAATAAACACGACGTCCCAAAGAGCTTTCGCCATGTTTAGTACTAGTTAACAAACCCAAGTAACATTAATTTATCTTTCTGTGGCTCAGAAGTTAAGTATATGTATTGATTAACTCCTAGGGCTCTCCTAGGGCTGGCCCGAAGGATTAGATATTTTTACGTGACTAGGGACCAACTGGCCCCCTAGCAACGGGACCTACAGCTTATTGTGGGATCCGAACCACACTATATCGAGAAATGAATTTCTATCACCAGAAATAAATTCCTCTGATCCCGCATTGGCCGAGCCGGGAATCGAACTTCGGACCACCGGTTTGGCAGCCGAGCGCGAAAACCACTCGTCCAGCGAGGAACTTCTGTGGGTCAGTAAGCTTCCAATATGGTGCAGGGTCAACTGTTCCCACTAACTCTCCGGATCTACAGGTATCTGATATAAAGCTCGAATATAAAGCTCGAATCTCAACTCTTGCATTAATAATCTTACCTGTAAGCCAAAATTCTTGAACTTATCATCTACCAATACAATCAATAAGGAAATTGGATTAAACAACCACCCTTTCTTTCGTAATGGTTCATAATCTTTCATACTGGTCGCTGGTATAGTGGTTAGTGTCATGAATGCCCATCAGATGTCGCGGGTTCGCGTCTCCCCCCAAGAGCGACGAAAAATCACTGACTGTATCGTCATCAGTTACTACCGCAGTGTGGGGTCTGTGGTGGGAGGTTGAAACCAACTTATTCTTTGGAAGCTTGAATTTTAAGTCATTGGCCCCTTTGGAGGGCTTGTTCCATTTGAATAGATTTCATCTACTGGATGAAATAAATCAAAATATATAGTTTATAAAGTTTTCAAGGTTACAATTGTAAACTCTGACTCAACATCTTCAAAGGTTAATCATTTTGAGAGGGTCGCTTTTTCAATACATACCAAGTGTTATCTAGATCTATATATGAGTCCTCCAGATGTCCTTATAGCGCACACCAAAGGACGTACGAGTATTTTTCAATTAGCTGGCAAAAGTAACGATGGACAAGTTGGTTTTCGTAGCGACAAATCAATGACGTTTCGTTACGAATTTCTCAATAATGTTCAAAAAAACATATGAAGGCAATCATCCATAAAATGCTCAACAAATCTTATCTGAAGCATTGCTTTCTTGAAATATCCTGGACCCACACAAACAGGGAGAAAGATGTGAATGAAAACACAGCCTGGTTCCTACGGTGCCACAGAAAACAACTGAACGGATAGAAAAAGAAAAAAAAAACATGCTAAAGCTTCTTTGTTCTGCAGTGAGTCCAAAGAAAGAAAAAAAAGAGAGTAAAGACAAAATGAAAATTGAATGAAAATGTAACGGCAGCAACGACTCGAGGAAATTAGGAGGAGGAGGAGGAGGAGGAGGAGGAGGAGGGGGAGGAGGAGGAGGCGACAGTAAGAGTGGCACTTCTTTAGAGGCCAAGGCTGCAATAAAATCTGCGACGCTACATTTCTCATTTATTTCTTTCACAAGCTCCAATCTTTTTATTATATCGCCCCGAGATACAGGGCTGCCTTGTTAACGCTTGACAGAGAGAGAGAGAGAGAGAGAGAGAGAGAGAGAGAGAGAGAGAGAGAGAGAGAGAGAGATTTTCTCTGGTATGAAACTGTGTAATATAAAAATGGTGTAATATTATAAAAGTAATGCGTTCATATAAAAGCAGGAAAAGAAAAAAAAGAGAGAAATGCGACAAATAAGGACAAAAATGACGACAAGAATAAGAGCGCAAGAATGTCAACACACAAAATAGAGCAAGCATGCACAAGGCACTATGACAATTAAGAAGAAATGCCAACTAAAATTTCCAACGGAAAAAGGCAGACCGAAAACAAATCCCAAACGATTACAGCAAAAAACAAATTCCTAGAATTCAAGAAATTCTGTTTCCAATACTTTCAGGACAGCCAAATATTCGAATAAATAAAATACAGAAACGGAATTCGTTCGGGCAACTCGGTCACATATTAACCTGAAACAACGTTTACAGAAACTAAATGAAAGGTCGTAGGATACCTTTAATATCCGAGGTAACAAGGCGTGATCCGATCTCCAATTTACTTGGGGCGCGTGCTAAATTCTACGGTCAAATAGAGCGTTGTTTCGCCAATGAAAAATAAAATAAATACGCTACATTTTATTACAAATAATTTTCCTGTACTGTTTAACATGCACATTATTAATTTTCACATTTTCGCTCTAATAAATATCATAAATATCCTATGCTAAAATACTTGTTCAGACCTTTTTAGCCTTTCCTACCTGGCCCCCCCCACCCCCCCAAACAAGAACAAAAACAAAGTAGTTCGTAGGCTTACTCCCAGAGTAGGTAAAAATTTATCGCCGTACTAAAAAGCACTACAAGAGTGTAACTAAGGCAAGTTAATGTATTAATATTGTTATATAAATACTGGCGTACCTACATAGTCTAAACTGAACGAAAAATTAGTAATTTTGCAGCTACATCGTCCATGTGCTACTCCCCACACACTACTCGTCAAAAGTTCATTGATTCCTAAATGTTCTTGATTAATGTGGTGAAAAATCAGATAGAGATAAAAGTTATAAGTAATTAAACCAATTCTAAAACCATAATAATATTTCCATTCCATCAAGAAAGCAATGAACTCAAACAGTTTAGGTTTTATGAAACTAAACTGTGTATCACAATATCAAAATTAACTTTACATGGACCAACCATATATTCTATACAGAGAAAGCACAATGGTCTGCCTAAGTAATATTAAACCATATGAAACCAGGGAGGCAATTTATCATTGTGTTGTGCGGAGAGAAGCTATTTGTATATCGATAAAACTTTACTTTTTAGTGAATACATTTAGGAGAGAGAAAAAACTATTAAAATATTTATGGTCTGCTAATTTTACTAAGTCAATTTACCATTTTTTGGTCTGTGTGTGTAAATCATGAGCACAAAAAGAAATTACATGGACAAACCCGGCACTTCTTCTGGGTCAATTTTTTTTCTTTGACCTTAAATACCGAAGGCCATTTATCCCCCGGCACAGATCTGGATGGAGGCACCTCAGAACCCGAGCGAAAATCCTGACCTCAAAACGAGCGCAAAACAGCCACTGAAGCGTCCAATCTCCGCAGGGCGCAATTGATCAGAGCGCATTTTTGTCGAGGCTGAAAGGAGGAAAATCCCGCGAGACAGATTCCCGATACGAGCCGCCCCTCCCCCCCCTCCCACTCGGGAATCTCCTCTTTCTTGCCCGGAGTCTGCTCGCAGCATGACAAATACCTTGCATGCAATAACACGCGAGTGGGGTCAACAAACTACCGCCATCGATATATCATTATACATAAGAGTCCTGCCTGGGTCCCTCCCTTGGGGGTGGTGGGTCTCGCACACTCTTGAGGCTGCATGGTTTGACAAACGGCCAGCTATTCTGACAGCTGGTTCATCGTAGTCAAATTAAGAACGATAAATATTCCAGATCTTTCCTCCACTTCTTTGTAGCCTTTGGGAAAATGTGGAGTAATGTGGCGTTTTCAGTATTGATTCAGAATCCCCAAGACTTTTGGTAATTCCTTAATGATGTAATCCTGGTTGCTTAAGTTAATTTACAGACATTTTTGAGAAAAGAATCTTTGTATGAAACATTTTTCAGTGTCCATCCGATATAATCTATATTTACACCAGACACCTAACTTGAGGAAAGTAATATGTACTGTCCCAATATTGAAAAAATAAATGTGTAGAATATGCAATTAACTAATTAGGTTATTAGCATATTTCTTTCGAGAAAGTTGAACTTTGGAATATGCTCCCAGAAGATACCGGTGCAAATAAGCAAATATCACTTTGCACAAGAATAAGCTACTTTTCACTATCTATCTATTCTAAAGAATGGTTAGAAGAAAGAGCTAACAGTGAATATGGGAACAGGAAGAAGATAAAAAAAAATTAAAAATTAATATGACACTAATTATTTATTCTCATGAAGGCCAATCTTGTATAATGTCCATCCATTATTACCAATTCCTGCAACGCCGATCGATGGAGAGACGCTACTTTCAATTCATATTTCATAGGTCTTGGTCTTCTAATTCCTTCTGGCATCCACAGGATCCCAGATGACACTATCACATACTATTTCCGGAGAACTGCGAAGGACACTTCCAAACCAACGACATCTACCCTACGTCATCATCTCCATCTACGAATGGAACTTTACTAATTCCCTTAGGTATCAGTTCTCACTCTGTCCTCTAATGTTCTTATTGGAGCTTTATTTTCGCATCACCAAAAACAATTAGGAATAACTTCACTGTGGAATATCAAGTGAAATATAAAATTTTAAGCCAAAGGCCAAGCACTGGGAAGTGTGAGGTCACTCAGCGCTGAAAGGGAAATGGACAGTCTAAGGTTTTCAAGTTCCAACGAGAGGAAGACCACGCAATTGCTATAAAAGAGGAAGGAAAGTACGAAAGAAGAAAGAGAATATGAACGTAGGTACAATAAAAGGTATGAAAGGGGTTTGCTCCTGGGGGCCGAAGGGACGCTGCTAAGAACCATAATTAATGCCTACAGTGCAACTCGTGAGGTGCACTGATGGTACAATGATGTGAGATGATGATGAAAGGGAAACAGGGATAAGACACGATGAGTTGGATACCCAAGCATACTACAAAGACACTAAGGAAAGGGCGGCAAGAATGAAGAGGAGGAGATTTGTGGAAGATAAAGCGCAGGAAATCCATGAGCGGCGGAATTTCAAAGAGGCCCTTCGCGTCACCCGCCCTTGGAAGTCATGACGATGAAATCTGCGTTCGCAGTAACTTCTGTTATCGACAACGGAACCGAACTCTAGAAGAGACATGAGCGAAAGTTGAGGCAACTATTCTGCAATCCATATCAACATCTTGCAAGTCTTGAAGCCTTTGGAGTGTTCAGACATTGGCTGGCTCAGGTACGTTAGTCTTCTTTTCAAATACTGTATTTTTCTTCGTCCACTTGCTTTTCTTCTTCGAGGGCTGCGTTATTTCAAAGATGAAAGGACTCCGGGTTTACCTGTTCCTACGTTTTCATCAAATATGGCATACAAACGAACTTGGTTGTTGATACGCCAATGGGACCGTCAGCACCGCCATCCATTGACCAAGCCAGGTAATAATCTATACTGGCAACTCCAAGCTTACAATATATATAATTCCTATAATTATTATATATTTATCTTATAATATACTATATATAATAATATCTCTATATGTGTGTGTGTGGTGTGTGTGTGTATGTATGTATGTATGTATGTATGTGTGTATTTATAAAATGCTACTTTACACTAAGCATTTCTGTCGCATCACAGTATAATATATTTTCTTCAGTATGTCATTAAGTATATTTAATTAGAAATTATGAAATGGGGCAGCAATCGCCTGTTCTAACAGGAAATACGAATCTTATATTAATTTTCCCTTAACAATACATTTTCTTATTTTCTATTTAATAGAAATTATAAATGGGACAGCATCGCCGTGTCTTTTAGACCCCCAAGGAAAGTAACGAACTATTATTATTTTTTTCCTTTGAAAATATATTTTATGTTCTTATAGCATAGATTATTAAAAAATTTTCGCCACATTTACAATATTGTCTTATGTTTATCTTTGATCCTTAAATCTTTTTCAATATTATATTTTGGGTCATTATTTTCATGGGGGGGGGGGGGGGGTGGGGGGGGGGGGGGGGCACATGCCCTGGTGCCCCCCAACCCCTGGAACCGCTAGTGATGACTAGGTGAATTAGTAAAAGAATGATCTGGATTCAGTGCACGAAAGTGTTACTAACGCTTTACGCCGACGAGATGCCAACACATAATACGACGTGGAAAACCAGCTTGCATTCCCCAGCAGCGATTTCAGTTCCCCTAAATAAATACTCCTATCGGCAGTCGACGAGATACACTTCAATGAATTCCAGAAAGAAACGTATCTCTCTCTCTCTCGGTGTGGGAATGGGACCTGACAACATCCCCTGCCTCCCTCAGGCTACACCGCTCAAATATGAAATGCCGTTGTAAACCATACTGAGAGCGAGGAGCCAAGATAAAAGATTCACTTGGGTGGAAGAAGCGCTGTGATTGAGCGAATGAACCCAAGATGGAATATGACGGGAATCATCCATCACGGCACACACACACACACACACAACGAGCGGCAGGAACGCCAACTGAAGAGGAGGATATTGGAGCAGCAACTTTTACAGCGAAAATGGCCTTCCTGAATAAGTCCGATGCTACACTGCGTGGGATCTATTGCAGCGGACGAAGAAAACCTATCACTGGTGTAATCTTCACATGCCCAGCAAATCAAAGCTTTAATGGCTACGATCTAACAGAGAAAACTGATTGGCGACCACTGGCATAAATGTTCAACATTCTATGCTGTAACCTTCCCATCCTTTCAAAACGAATAATCTAATGTAAGAGTAATAAAAACAAGGCGTGATTCGACCTTCAGCTTACTAGGGACTAGTGCAAGTTTTTCCCATAACGTATAAATTGCAAACATTAGATCCCTAACTTAGCGTGAAGTGTTCTTCGTAATTATCACTCATAATTAGTACTACTCGTACTACCAACAAGGATCAAACATAAAGGACACAAATTAAACTCGTTCATATATTCTCAGTTATAAGTGGAAACACAAAATAATTAAACAGAAATATAACCTCTAAATTCAGTACATCACATAAATTAAACCGTGCTAAAATTTACGGCCAAATAGCCCGTTGTTTCACCAACGAATATGAAAAAACTACGCGAAATTTTATTAGAAATAATTTCTTTACATTTTCATTGCAATAAATATAATCATAAATAACCTATCTTTCAACTCCTGTATCTTTAACTTAACGTGAAACACTTTTTCAGACCTTTTTAGGCTTTCTTATCCTTCCCCCAACAAAAACAACAAAAACAACAATAACAACAAAGTGCTTTGTAGGCTTACTCCCAGAGTAAGCAATAATGATAAAAACAATGATAAAAAGAGAACGACAATGGGAGAGAAACACCACCTCGCTCTCCACCGAGGGACTCAATAGGGTCCGTTATCCCTATAGACCCTTGAGGCACCTCGGAGGGATAATGAGCAGGGATCGCTTCCTATCGGGATAATGATGACATCGGACATCCTAGAAGAGAAATGACTTCGCCCTTATCCCTCTCTAACCACCGACATCACGGACCTCCTCAGCCCCTCCCCCATTACCATCCCTCATCCGGGGCCTCCTCCTCCTCCTCCTCCTATCCCCCTCTCCTCTTCCTCTCCTCATCCTCCCTCCTCCTCCTCCTCCCCAGGGGAATATCATGGAGCATCACCAGCGACAAATTGGATCCTCACCTCCAAAGACAATTAGCAGATTCTCTCTCCCTCTCTGAGGGGTTTCCTCAACAGCGTCTTGTCTCGCTTTTACCAGATTTGTTTTTATACTTTACTGCATCGTTCTCGTCGAATTTCTCTCCTACATTTTTCTGTCATGGTAAAAAGTTAAAAATCATGAGATCATCCCTTGCCTCACACCCACGTCTCTCTCTCTCTCTCTCTCTCTCTCTCTCTCTCTCTCTCTCTCTCTCTATATATAATATATATATATATATATATATATATATATATATATATATATTTATATATATATATATATATCAGCGTGAAGGTGGGACTATTAGAAACGTTGCAACTGTACCTGAGCTAACTTTTATTTATGTTTTGTCATTCTGTCTCTTGCCTTCTCGACATAAGGTTGGTTAGCGGTCTTTGGTCTTTTAATTTTTTGTTTTCGTTTCTGTATGTTTTTTTTAATTGTGTTGTAATTTACTAATGTTGAATTTTAGATTAATTTTTAAAGTAATTTTTAAGTAATTTTTAAAGTAAGTTTTATTTATTGTTTTAA
>NC_061091.1:11765768-11778268 GCF_015104395.2 Macrobrachium nipponense | reverse complement strand
GGTAAGCATTAGAGCATAATCAAAGATCATATAAACAGAACATCTCTGAAATAAATATTCAAATACAATCCAGCCACACTTTGGCCAAAATAAAAATAAGGTTTACCCATCCAGCACAGTTGCACTATCACTATATAAAAACACATTGCAGAAGCCATCCTGGCTTTGCCGCCTCTCTGATGATCTATTCCTCATGATAAGCCTACATTCTCATAATATGTAGGGGGAAAAGTGCGCACATACATACGAACTCACACTCATTGTTCATGCCCATAAACTGCTTGAGTCCAGTTTCAAAGTCACCTCTACATCAAGCTCTCATAGCGACAGGACGAAGCACTGATTTGCTAAGACAGCAATTTTGGTCACACCACCTCAAAAGACATGTCAGCATCCCTAAACTCGTCACTCGAACACTGTCTCCAGGGAAGTTAAATGATGATTCTCCACATTCTAAGAAATGTCATAGCATATCACATCATATATTATTTGAAATATATTATAGCAAATCCCCCTCTTTATGTAACATATATATCATTACTGTATTTCGTCTAATGGTAAAAATATTACCACCATTACATGGTAATTGGTGTGCCATTATGCTTATTAGTTCTCACTTTTTTATATATATAATGGCTTTATATTGAAAAAATACACAGTTCCTACCTATTTAAAAATAATTCGAATTAGAGTACAATAAAAACAGCTACTAATGGTTAGTGACAGTAATTCCAAGTGATATCTTAAACTAATCTGTTAAGTGAAGCTGAACGATACGTCTTAGAACTGCCACGGTGTGTTCCTCCTTTACCACTTTTTTTTTTTCAAGGGTGGGCCGAACGTGGCAGCAACCTACGCCCTTGAATTGTCCCGGGCTTACGTAAATAGAAGGGAAGGAAGAAGATATAAATACTGGAGTACTAGAAGTAAGGAAGAGGCCCACAGCTTTGATGTAGACAGGAGGGGAAAAAATGACATCTCAGTTTAACCAGACCACTGAGCTGATTAACAGCTTTCCTAGGGCTGGCCCAAAGGCTTTTTTTTTCTTTTTTTTTTATAACGCCGCTAGTAACCAATTGGTCACTCAGCAACGGGACCCTACAACTTATCGTGGTATCCGGACCACATTATACTAAGAAATGAATTTCTGTCGAATCGCTCCTTCGCTGCTTATTTTGTTGTTCGAAGAGGCGTTTGGAAATGCTGATTATAATTTTGCATCCTTCCTCCCCTCGCATTTTTCTGCTTAATGAGAACTTCCCTGGTTCCCTCTTTTATTTGACCACACTGTTTACACGGGGATTCAAGAGTGCTCAAAACAAACAAACAAATTCCGAAATTCTCTTTCTTTCTTGCTTTCTTCATTATCATATGTATGAAAGGCCCTACAAGGAATTCACGGATTAATTTGTAAAGACAATATCATATTGTCTTTACAAATAAACATATACAATTTGCCCCAGACACCCGAGGATAAAAAATATGAAGCGAAATTGACGTAAAAAACTTTTAAAAAATTTCATTTATAGATTCCTAGACCTTAATAAATAAAAACAAGGATAGGCACTCTGCCATTTCAGAGATCTGCTTCGTCATCCTACTGCAAAGATGATTCACAAACGTTCACACTGACATAGTAGGCGCCCGGCCATTCTATACCCCTTGCTTTTTTTAAATATACGAACCGCATCCCTTGCCCCTGTCCCATTCCATGTTTTTGTATCTGTCTCATTCCATGTTTTTGTATATACATTCTCTTATTCTCGGCGTTCCTCTCATCTTCTTTCCCCTCTCTCTGCATCCAGGATTCGCCGAAGTCTCCCCTCCCAGTGCGTTTATGCACCGAAAACAAACAGTAAACGATGTGGTGTCTACCAGACTCGAAAACATTAACAGGTGAGGAGGCTTGGAAATTCAGTCTCCCCTCTTTTCTTCCCCTTGGATCCAATTCCCGTTCTCTGCAGCATAAAATCTCTGGGAATATCGTGTCTGGAAAAACTAGGGAAAAGAGGGGTAACTTACCCGTAATTTAAACTCCCGTCCTTAAATTTATTCCTGGGCTATGCATTCGGCTCAAGAACATATCATTACGCACATGGATATGGTATCCTATTGGTTTCATGACTTAAAATTTCTGCCACATTTCAAGGTATGAATCCTTGTCAGAATTATTTTTTTTTAGGTCAAAACATCACGAGCATTTCTTGGTGTTCTGTATACTTTGAAAATCATCTGGGAGATCTAAACAACGAAAAATGCTATTTTCACTCGAATAAAACTTACAAATATTTAATTTTCAAAATATATCAGAGAGCATTCAATGAACGCTTAATGTACAGTCGAAGACTAAAGGCATGAACACCCAAAGGCAAATAGTTTTTGACTGCTGTCAATAAAAAGGAAAAAATAAAAAAAAATCAATTGTATCAGGTGTTGTGTGAACTGTTACGCTGTTATGCATGACACCTTATAACACTGCCCACAGCAAGGGTACCTTTAATACGAAAGTAACACTGGAATTTAAACTTTTCCCATTCAACATACGCTCATTCAAAACCATTTTCCAGCTCTCACAACTGTACTGGAAAAAAACCTGGAAAAAAGCTAAGTGTATTTTCAGACTCCTATGTATAGAAATGCCACCTATAGATGAAAATGGTGGCTGTTACAAATGTTGGCAGCCTTAGACAAGTAAAAAATGCACCTTGGTTTCTTCGGCGCAATCGAGTTTTCTGTCCGGTGGGGACCTCAGCCACGGCCAATTCAACTCAGCCACGCTCCGGTGGTGGCTCATGTTGCTGGTACCTATAGCACTGCCAAAAGTACTTTAGCCTTAAATAAAATAGCTGCTACTGAGAGTAGAGTGCTGCAATTTGTTATGTTTGATGATTGGAACCGATTTGTAGCCTATAGCCTCGGTAGTTTTTCTTACAGAAAACTAAAAAATGAAAAACAGGTTCCGTTGTTGACAAAGTACCACAAATTGATTTTTAGTCAAAGTTTATGTGGAGATAAGTATACATAGTATGTGTCCTCATGGTGAACTGAACACAAAAGAATAATGAGATAGGACTTTAGGGTGCGTGCACGACTTACAGCTAGTCCTAACCAAGGTCCTTCAAATATACATGTTTATTAATTATGAGAGTATTTTAGGAATCTTCAATTTCCAGCAGTGGGTATTTCACGTCATCAGCATAGTCCTCTTCCTTTAGAATGCACTGAACAAATCAAGAGCACACTTTCAGTTTACGTCGTCTATGTGCTTTAAGAACAGATCCATTTCTTTTCCTTTACAACACACACACACACACACACACACACACACACACACACATATATATATATATATATATATATATATATATAGATATATATATATTATATATATATATAATATATATATATATATATATAATATATATATATATTATATATAAGCGCATAACCACAGGAAAATGATAGTCAGAAATCCAAGCGCTTTCGTCTTTACTCAGACATTGTCAAGGAGTTAATGGAGAACAATTGGAGAGAAAGGTCTCAGGTACACAACAAGATCAAGAATACCAGATGGTTAATTGTCGAAAGGTTAAAAATTAAAAGAGATAATTCAGGATTATCGGATATCACACGGTCACAAACCTAAACAGATTGACCCTAACCGAAATTACAAAGTTTCTTTACAGTCCAAAACATGTGAAAACTGAATATATTAATTTTGTTGCTTACATTTATCTACAACTTTTTTCATTATGAAAGCATCAAGTTTAAATAAACCAAGACTTAAATTTAGAACATTTTTATTATTTGACTTGATGAAACAAGATTCAATGATATTCCTTTTAACTGTGTCATTACATGGGATTAAGGCTCTTGCTTGACTCCAGTTAATAGGATGATCTAAATCTCTCGTATGTATGAATAATGCATTCGATATTTGCCCACTTCTTACAGAACATTGGTGCTGTTTGAGACGTTGTGAAAGAGATTTACCGGTCTGTCCGTAATAGACTTTATCACACTTTTTTGCAAGGAATTTCATATATGCAGCCAGGAAGTTCTTTAGGAGAATTTTTGATTACTAAACTCTTGAAATTAATATTACTGAAAACAACATTTATGTTAAAAAGCTTTAAAATTCTAGGAATATCTAAAAACTTTTCATCATAGGGTAATTTTAGAATGTTATGCTTACTAAATTCAAGTTTGTCACTAGTTGAATAAAATGTTTTCTAGCTCTTTTCCATGCCACATCTACAAAAGTCCTTGGGTATTAAGTTTCGGTGGAATATCATAAATACTTTTAATTTCAGCGTCAATAAACTGCGGGCTACAGACAAGTAAAGCCCTTAGGAACATCCCAGAAATAACAGAGAATTTAACATTTTGATGGTGATTGGAGTAGTAATGAACAAAAGAGGCAATGTTAATAGGAATATCATTGAATCTTGTTTCATCAAGTCAAATAATAGAAATGTTGTAAATTTAAGTCTTGGTTTATTCAAACTTGATGCTTTCATAATGAAAAAAGTTGTAGATAAATATAAGCAACAAAATTAATATATTCAGTTTTTACATGTTTTGGACTGTAAAGATACTTTGTAATTTCGGTTAGGGTCAAATCTGTTTAGGTTTGTGACCGTGTGATATCCGATAATCCTGGATTATCTCTTTTAATTTTTAACCTTTCGACAGTTAACCATATGGTATTCTTGATCTTGTTGTGTACCTGAGACCTTTCTCTCCAATTGTATTGACAATGTCTTAGTAAATACGAAAGCGCTTGGATTTCTGACTATCATTTTCCTGTGGTATTCGCTTATTTATGAAGTCACGTGCATCTACTGTGATTTTTTTAAGCATATATATATATATATATATATATATATATATATATATATATATATATATATATATATATATATATATGACGACAAACAATGACCTAAGGGTCATTCATAGCCAGGACCTAATATTGAGCAAGTATAGCATGAAAGATCAAAGTCTGTAACAGTGATCGCTATATCATACATAATTTGTCAGATGATAAATATAAAGGATGCGACATTAGGCTGACTATGGCTAATAGAATAAGCAACAGTAAAACCCCTACCACATACATATCCATCAATTGCAGGATAATGTTCTTCCCAAGCCTTCATCAATAACCATCACGATATAAACCGCCCACCTCTCTCTCTCTCTCTCTCTCTCTCTCTCTCTCTCTCTCTCTCTCTCTCTCTCTCTCTCTCTCTCTCCGCAGGGATGTGTTATAGCCTTATTTGGGTGTTGGCCTGGAGGGAAAGGGCGGGACAGACTCAGGAGGTGTGAAAAGATTGGTAAGGGTAGAAGAAATTGAGAGAGAGAGAGAGAGAGAGAGAGAGAGAGAGAGAGAGAGAGAGAGGACACACTAATGGCCTCTCTCTCTTTGGGAGCTCAGAAAATAATGAAGGCTATGATGCTGACATACTGTGGGAACAAAAGACACGGCCATCTGTTTGACAAAGAAAGGAAAAACTGCAAAGACGACTATATATATATATGTATGTATAGTATATATATACTATATATATATATATATATATATAGATATATATATATATATATATATATATATATATGTATATATACACACACATACATAACATCACAGCCTCCAGTGAGTTTAATGTCAAGTGCCTCAATGTAATTCCACCTCTCCAATACATTACAAGAATCTCGTCAACACAAAATACCAATAACTAGGAACACTGAAGACATTAAAGTAAGCCACATCTCCAGAGAGTAGGGGGGGGGGGGGTAAGGGGGGGGGGGGGGGGGTTATCAAGCAAGAACGGGGAAAGGAGGCACTAAGACGGACCTAGACTTCAACACCTTCCGAAAGCAATGACCAAAACAAAGCCATCAAAAAGTGAAAAGCAAGGATATTTGCAACTTAACAAATCCTCTTCCATTAAAATTCAAAATTCATCTGATTAGAGAGAGAGAGAGAGAGAGAGAGAGAGAGAGAGAGAGAGAGAGAGAGAGAGAGAGAGGCACTTTATTCATACTAATTATAACAATGCTCTCTACAGTACTGTCCTTCGTGTTCATTCCTTTCCTTTATCCTATCGTATTTTCCTCGTCGATTTTACACAAACACAATTACGTCTGATACAATAATATTACAATGTGGTAAGTCATTAAAAAACAAAATATCCAAACAACCTTTCAGCACTAACTTCAAATTTCCATCCAAATCCATATATGCTATGACTCAAAAATCATAATAGTTTCCTGGAACCGAAAGCATTAAAGTTGTCACAGAAAGAATTTCTCGAGCTCATCAGGAGGTCGTTTAATATGCGCTCAATAATAAAGTCAACTTCAACCGCTTATTTTATACTCAATACACGGTGCAGTTCCAATGCCAAACATATGAGCTATTACCATGCCATCAAATGTTTCCGAAGGATCGTTCTTAGTTGTATAACAAATAGCCAACTACAAAAATATATAAAAGAAAGGTTTATATATATATATATATATATATATATATATATATATACTATATATATATATATATATATATATATATGCTGCATTCGTCTCCTCTTCTTTCAAACATAGGGATCAATTTCCCTTAAGGGCAAGTCGCTCCTTCCGCTGGAAGGCATATAAACGGACAAATAGCCACGAAGGGGTAGATGGAAGTCAGTTCTTGCCCAGCACTGGTTCGAGCAACACCTTATAGCTACTAAGCCCTCAATCTAGGTCGTAGTACTTTGTCTGACACAGCCACGTGAGCTGTTTTAGGGTCACAAGCGACCTGGGCTTCAAGTCGTCCCTAAAGTTGTTAAAGGAAGGCATATTGGATCAAGCTCAACTGCAGTCGTGCACCTGCAATATTGGATTGCCCCTAAGTCTGAAATCAACAACTAAGTACTAGTGTCTGTTTCTCTCACTGAAAGTCTCTCATTTACTTTCCAATTTTTCATCTCCCACAACACAATCCCTTGTCCAGAAGTAGCATGTTTGTTCCCATATGAATTAAATGCATTAATGATATCATCCTTTGCTCAGTGACAGAGTGAATCATCCTTCCATTGTGATATTTCATTGCAAGAGAGAGAAGCTTTGATGTACGAATTCTTATCCTGGAAACCGATTTCCAGAGACATGTTATCTTCTCCCTCGCGTTCTGCTTCCTTTAACTCCTGTGAGACGTTGCCTTAGAAGATTACATCAGCCTTGCTACAAGAAAGCCAGCTTCTGAAATTGAGTCACAAACCTAAAAAGCAAGAGTGACGAGGCTCCAAACTGCGTTTCCTTTGTGTAGTACAAATTTCTACTATATTTCGAAGGCCAGCTAATTGTAAATATGCTGCAAAGTATTTGTTGTATTCAATTTCGCTGGGTTGCATACCAGCCATGAGTTATTCTACTTCATTTGCTACCTGTAGCTTTGCTGTAAGATACGTGTTGCACTAAAATTGCTGGGTTACATACCAGCCAGGGTTGGACGAGTGGTTTACGTGCTCACCTACCGATTCGGTAGCCCAGAGTTCGATTCCCCGCTCTGCCAACGTGCACTCAGAGTAATTTGTTTCTGGTGATTAGAAATTAATTTCTAGAAATAATGTGGTTCGAATCCCACAATAAGCTGTAGGTCCCGTTGCTAGGTAACCAATTGGTTCCTACCCACGTAAATAAAAATCTAATCCTTTGGGCCAGCCCTAGGAAACCCTTTAATCAGCTCAGTGGTCCTGTTAAACAAAGATATACTTAACTTTATACCACCCAGGATCTACTCTACTTGTTTGTTTGTTTGTATGGTGTTTTTTTTTTACGTTGCATGGAACCAGTGGTTATTCAGCAACGGGACCAACGGATTACGTGACTTCCGAACCACGTCGAGAGTGACTTCTATCACCAGAAATACACATCTCTCACTCCTCAATGGAATGGCCGAGAATCGAACCCGCGACCACCGAGGTGAGAAGCAAACACCAAACCAACAACGCCACTGAGGCTCTTATCTACTTGTTTGAACTGTGTGAAATAAAGTAATGTAAATGTAATAGACTGGCTTTCTGGCGAACTTCCTTTTGTTTTAATGTAATCAGGAGGTAAGTTGTTCCTTTATTATATTTGCTTATATATTTGGTTTTGGGTGAGTGGAAGGCCCTAAGCAGATGGACATTAGTTACTTCACCTACCTACAAAAACAAAACCCCCCCACTAAAAATGTTACTCTATATATATATATATATATATATATATATATATATATATATATATATATACACATATATATATATAAAATAAAACTTATCACCAATGAAAAAAACACCAAAAATATAAACAAAAACACTTAGCAAGAATGACAGCGTCTCCAAATAGAGAGAGAGAGAGAGAGAGAGAGAGAGAGAGAGAGAGAGAGAGAGAGAGAGACCCATGAACGTACATCACCACAATCCAGTAAGCATAATTCGTGCGACCTTATTGCCATTACTTCAGTAATAATGTTATATTCATAGATACAGTCTACCGTCCTCGTGGGTCCGTCCACCGGAAGGAAGCGGTGAGGAATAAAGTGGCGTCATCAGACGGTTCCAGGGCCATAGGAGATGTCGCGCGCAGTCGTTACCTCAGATATATAGAGAGATGTGCCTTAGTTATATTACGGCAAATGATTAGGTCGGGATGTAATGGACACGGAAATGACGTGCGCTGCAAGAGTAGTAGAGTGGTTCAGGCGGATGGAGAAGCAAATATAATATAGAGAAAGTTGTTGAGCGTGTGATCTCTCTCTCTCTCTCTCTCTCTCTCTCTCTCTCTCTCTCTCTCTCTCTCTTTTATTTTTATTTCTTTTTTATTTCAGACGCACGATGAATTATCAGAATACGTAATCAAACGCGGACGGAAAGAGAGGAGAATCTTAAATGCAACTAATAAGGGGAAAACGTCAGAAAGAAGTGATCGATAATATTGTTTAATACGCGTATCGACGTATGTATACGTGTGTATATTTCATGCAGACCGATAGAAGTACAGACGCACGCGCTCGCGCACACACACCTGTGTGTATTATATATATAGATATTATATATAATATAATATATATATATATATATATACCATACATGCATATACATCTTTTGAATATGTTTTGCCGGCTTTCTTACACCACCTGCTCTGTAGCTCACCTTTTCTTCCATCCTGACAACTACACATAAATGTATGTGTGTATATCTATGTATCTATCTATCTATCTATCTATATCCTTAAATCCACCGTGGAATAAATGATATTCTCAAGCACGTGTTCCTTCGTGCTATATATATATATATATATATATATATATATATATATATATATATATATATATATATATATATATATATGTATATATATATATATATATGATATATATATATATATATATATATATAGATATATATATATAAACACAGTTACCTGCACGAGGCATTAACAGTTTTTTATTCTAACCATCCTTTGTTATGATAAGTGGCTCAATTTAAAAGTAAAGAAGTATATGCACGCTTACATACTTAATCGTGCGTGCGCGCTCACACAAGAGTGCGCGTAAATCTAGAAAGAGGGTATTTGAAGGAGCAAAACCAACGAACTGGGTGTATTTCAAAGACCGATTACACTAGCCAAATCAGGCAGCGAAAAAAAATAAAAAAATAAATAAAACAGACACGAAGACAAAGCGATGTACGAAAGAGGAATGGATAATAAGGTTGGTGAGGGAGGGACAGAGGGGGGGTGGCACAGGGGGCGTAGCCAGAACGAATTACCTCTCCAAAGCAGGCTACGAAAGTTTGAATCTGCCTCTCGAGGAAACTTCGCCGTCGGGGATGTATCGCCTCTTCTAGGAAACTTTCGAAGCTGTCCGTCACGACATCCCCCAACAACGTGAATCATTCCAGGAACTGGACATCCTTTAAAATCATTCCTGGAACTGGAGGTCCTTTAAAATTATTACAGGAACTGGAGGTCCTTTAAAATTATTCCAGGAACTGGACGTCCTTCAAAATCATTCCAGCAGCTGGACGTCTTTAAAAATCATTCCAGGAACTGGACGTCCTTTAAAATCATTCCAGCAGCTGGACGTCTTTAAAAATCATTCCAACAACTGGACAGCCTTTAAAATTATTCCAGGAACTTGACGTCCTTTAAAATCATTCCAGCTACTGGACGTCCTTTAAAATGATTCCAGCAGCTAAAAGTCCTTTAAGATCATTCCCGGAGCTGGACGTCCTTTAAAATCATTCTAAAAACTGGACGTCCTTTAAGATAATCCTGGCACTGGACGTCCTTTAAAGTAATTCCAGCAGCTGGACGTTCTTAAAATCATTCCACCAACTGGATATCCTTTAAAATCATTCCAGCAGCTGAACGTTCTTTAAAATCATTCCAGCAACTGGACGTCCTTTAAAATAATTCCAGCAGCTGAACGTTCTTTAAAATCATTCCAGCAACTGGACGTCCTTTAAAATCATTCCAGCAACTGGATATCCTTTAAAATCATTCCAGCAACTGGACGTCCTTTAAAATAATTCCAGCAGCTGAACGTTCTTTAAAATCATTCCAGCAACTGGACGTCCTTTAAAATCATTCCAGCAACTGAATATCCTTTAAAATCATTCCAGCAACTGGACGTACTTTAAAATAATTCCAGCAGCTGAACGTTCTTTAAAATCATTCCAGCTGCTGGACGCACTTTAAAAATATCCAAGGAACTCGACATTCTTTAAAATCATTCCAGCAACTGGACCTCCTCTCACAATAACGAGATAACAACAACAATGATAATACCAGCGACATCAAAGAGAACAGAGATGCTGTGTATTAGTGGAAGGTGGTAATTAGGCTACAAGCAAGGCGTATTAGCCTAATATACATAAAGTGAGTATTTCTGCTTACTTGGGGAGTAAGCCTACAAACTACTTTGTTCCTACTGTTGTTGCTCTTGCGTGGGGGGGAGGGGGGATAGTAAAGCCTAAAAAAGGTCTGTTGTTTCTAGTGGAGTTAAAATATGAATTTTTGGATAGGATATTTATTTATCAGAATGAAAATGTAAAAAATAAATAATGTCCATGTTAAAACAGTAAAGAAAGATTACTTCTAATAAAATGTTTCGTTGGTGAAACAACGCTCTAATTTACCGTAGATTTTAGCACGCGCCAAGAGTAAGCTGGAGGTCAGATGACGCCTTGTTGGTCTTGAAATGAGTGCTAGATACAAACAAGTTAAATCATTCCCATCTAGTTATCCAACTCTCTCGACAACTAAATAAATAAGTAAACAAATAAACAAATTAACTAAAACATGAAAGTCACACCATGTCCTAGGGATTCATGCTACAAAGGAATATCATTCCCTACACTCTCTCTCTCTCTCTCTCTCTCTCTCTCTCTCTCTCACTAAATGAACACTGGAAGCGATAACGCCTACAGAAGCTACCACGTCCATGGGGGAAAATTAAGGCGAGCTACAAAATTAAACGATTTTTATTTTTTGCTTCTCTACATAAGTACAGACACACACCCACACATTTATCCATCTACCTATAAGATATATATATATATATATATATATATATATATATTATATATATATATATATATATATACATACACACACATACACACACACAACACACACATATATATAATATATATATATATATATATATATATATGATATATATATATATGCACACATACGTACATAAGTGCACATACAATCTCACACACAGTAATATATATATATATATATATATATATATATATATATATATATATATATATATATATATATATATATATATTATAACAAGCGCATTCAAGCAACAATAACAAAAAGATACCTGGCTGGGCAAAACCGGTTACATTTAAAGCCATCCAAGTCGAAAACTCAATCAATTTTCTTTTTGTTCTGCTGGAGGGAAAAAAAAAAAAAAGATTCGCTCCAGGTTTCGTAGATAAGAAAAATGAGAAACGTTGCCTCGAGCTTTCCATTCTAATTGACAACAATATTAATTGGGTAGCTAAAAAAAAGTGGGGGAAGGATGTGGAAGAAACTTCATTACAACAACGAAAGAAAATAATCGTGTTTTGAATAAATAACCAGGAAGGTGGAATTTTAAGAACGGTTTTTATTCCAAGTCTTTCGTTGCATCTAAAAGAACATGGTATAATGTTATTATTCCGATTTCTTTGCTGTAAGTTTTCGCAACAGAAAACTGCTTTCTGTTGCATGAACTCGTTTCCTAAATTTTATGGCCGATGCAAAAATGAAGAGGCATCTAGTCACCTAAACACACACGAACGCGCACACACACAAACATAGTATGCACATACACAATTACATACACACACATATATACATACATATATATATCATATATATAAATATATATATATATATATATATATATATATATATATATATGTATATATATATATATAATATATATATATATATAT
>NC_061091.1:11748268-11758268 GCF_015104395.2 Macrobrachium nipponense | reverse complement strand
ATGAAGGCGGCAGTCTTCAAATAATAACGAGAATATATACTATATAAGAAGAAAACGATGGCTTACTGAACCTGCTACGAAACAGTTGACTGTGGGCATTAAAAGCTGACACATCCGTTGTCGTTTTCATAAAAAAGGCAAGAAACTCTTCACGCAAAAATGACCAATTAAACAGCTTGCTGAATAGAGAGAGAGAGAGAGAGAGAGAGAGAGAGAGAGAGAGAGAGAGAGATCGTTAACATCCGAGAAAAACTCCAGCACAAAAGAAAAGTAACAAAAAAGCCGGGGACTTTCTAACCACAATTACCTCTTTTTAAAAAATGCAGCCCATATAGCGTGAGGTAGGAACCCACTAGAGAGAAGAGGTCTCGTTGCTTTTAAAGAATGGAGGGAAAACTTTTCCTTCCTTTTTCCAGGAAGGCCCCCCCTCTGGAAAGTGCTCACCTCTGGAAAGGCAATCCCCAAAGCGAGCGCTACGTAAAAACTATGTCAGATGTGACCGAATTATTAACTTCCACGGAAACCAGAGTTGCCCAGGCGGTGACTCGTCACAAAAGCCCATTTAGCCTTCACTGTTGCAGCGTTCTTCCTGTCTAGGGCGTTTATTTACTCTCGTCACTATTTTTTTTGTTTGTCAAAGCAATGGGATCATTTGTGTACATCACAGATTTTTGCACGATAACAATGCCTACCTCACTGCCATAGTTACTGAAGATGTATGTATTATGTATTCAAGTATTTGTGAAGCACAAGAAAGCCACATTTCACTAATATTTTAAATCTATTCTTACAGCAAATTTCATTCTTTGAGTAAAGATTAAATGAAACAATACACATCACTCAAAACACGCAAAACTTTGAATTTTGATTTCTCAGAACGCATTCGCTGAAACTAATTTCAATAAAACATTGTGAAATATGTTTCACCCATTTACGAAGCTGCTACGTCTCATCTGTTATGTGCCACTTATTTGCTCTCTCTCTCTCTCTCTCTCTCTCTCTCTCTCTCTCTCTCTCTCTCTCTCTCTCTCTCTCATTAAACTCTGGCTTTTGATCCCCACAGGCCTTGCAGCGAAGTGATATAAGTATGATGGTGTCTGGCCGCCCTATTCGATTTCGAACAATTTGACGACAAGTCCCTCCGCTTAGTCTGGGACATCATCCAGAGGCCTTCTTCCCTCTTCTGGGATTTTATTGAATCTTCAGGTTCAAATAAAAAGCTAACCATAAATTTCGGCGAATATTTCATCTCGTCAATTTGACAGGAGAGTCTGATTGAATAACTTTCCGGGGAACTGATCACAAAGGATGTTTTCATACTCTCCAGGATATTGTGACATCCAGCAGACCTTCGCGATGCCAGGCAATTCTTTATTATTATTATTATTATTATTATTATTATTATTATTATTATTATTATTATTATTATTATCATTTCAGTAGGTGTAACCTATTCATGTAGAACAAGCAAACAGGTCCATAGATATGAAATTCAAATTTGCAAAGAATGTTGTTTTCAACCTCCCACCGCAGACCTCACACTGCAGCAGTAACTGATAATTGATACAGAGCCAAAGATTTTTCATTGTCCTGCGTGAGACGCGAATCAGTGACATCTGAGTGGATGCCACAACGCTAGCCACCATATCAGCGGACCATCATAATTGAGGAAGTTATAATCTTGAGGTTATCTGATGATATCTACAATAACAGGCCTAAGGTAGTCAATAGCTTACTCCTTGCATGTTGAGAGCCTGAAACTTGTAACTGAATGTCAAAGGATATTTTCATATTCAAATCACTAATCAGGGGTCCCAAAGAAGTCAAAATTTCAGTTTTGAAAGCAAATGTATCAAACAATAATTTTGTCTTTTGATGCAGCGTACCAAAAATCACTTAATACTTTGCACAGAGAATTTAATCGTTCGACTGAACTTACGAATCAACAGCAAATTTAGTTATGAAAACCAACGTACGTGGCAGTTCAAAGTTCCAGTGAGAAACTAATAATTCCAATGAAACTCAAAACTACACTTTAAAAATCAAACATTTATTACAACTTCGCGAGGAACGCAATTTCCTTTGTGAATAAGTTACACACACACACACACACACACACACACACACACACACACACACACATATATATATATATATATATATATATATATATATATATATATTAGTAGACGTGATTGTGTGGCAAAGTTCTCATCTCACGTTTGCTAGGTCCGTGGTGCAGTCTGGCCAACCGCCCACCGGCCCACTCAGCTGTTAACAGATGCCAACGTCTACTTACTAAGATACCGGAAGAGCATACCCTCCTGTGGGACCTCCAAAACTAGAAAAAGCCTACGGTGAAAACAGACACACGCAACTAGTAACTACGGTGTCTGTGTGTACTGTGTACAGTGTTATATTCATCACTGCCGTCTCACATATGCACCGATCGATGGAACCCATAATTCTCGGTTGCGGTCCAATACATCATGGCACCATAACATTATCATATTTTACGCCGAAAACGAGAGGAGCCCCTCCAAGTCTTGATCATCTTGCGGAATACTTAGCCTTTTTTATTTATATTAGGATAATAAAGTATCGAAATATGGACATTAGGTCTGAATAAATGAAACTATAAATACAGATTAATTATTGTCATTCATGAATGGGTAAGAACAGTCATATTCATATTATATATATATATATATATATATATATAATATATAATTATATAATATATATATGAATATGTATGTATGTATGTATGTATAATAAAGTATCGACTATGGACATTAGGTCTGAGAAAATGAAATGAAAAATACAAATTAACTGTTACTCTTGAATAGGTAAGAACCTGTCATCACCCGCAAAGTAGACACTATATATATATATAGATATATATATATATATATATATATATATATATGTATATATGTATATATAAATATATATATATATATATATATATATATATATATATAATATATATATATATATATATATATACAGTAGACCCTTCACGCACGAACACAATCCGTTCCTAGACCTTGGTCGTGTTCCAAATTGTTCGACTCGGAGCTAATTTCCCCATAAGGTTTAATGGGAATAATAATTAATTGGTTCTCGACCCCTACGAACCAATATATATTATGTATATTTTGCCTTATTTTACACAGATAATGTAAAGTCAGTGTAAAAAAAACCTTAATATATCTAATAATATAATTTAAAATGGTAAACTAACACTATAAAAACGTTTGTAAAGTGAACACTTACTATGACTGGCGAGACTTCTGGCTTGACGGACAAGAGAAGAGGAGGGTGGTGGGTGGGGAGGAGGTTATTGTGCGGAAGGAGACCCTCCCCCATCCAGGTCGGGGAGATCTCGTTCCGGAGATTCAACTCTTCTAGGTTTTTTTGGTGAACGTTTAATCACAAACTTATCCAATGTCTGTTGCCTTTTCCTTCCTTGCATAACTTTTCTGAAATGGCTCATTAAATTTTCATTGAGCATATTCACGATCCTGTTCGTAACAATTTTGTCCGGATGATACAATTCAAGGAAGCACTGGACATCATTCCACTTTTCCATGCGGCTTTTATCACATCACTGCTGACATCTGTAACTTCCTCCCCCAGCCTCCTCTTCGTCAGTTGATTGCTCCCGAGCAAGTTGCTCCTGCTGCTCTTTGTGGAGTTGAACAAGTTCGTCCGCAGTCAAATCTTCTGAATGTTCAGCGACCAATTCTTCAACATCTTCGTCGTTGACTTGTAGACCCATACTGTTGCCCATGGACACAATTTCTTGCACAATCTCTGCATCGAAGCCCTCAAAGTCACGGACAGTTACGCACTGGGGCCAAAGTTTCCGCCACGCAGAATTTAATGTGCGGTACGTAACTTCAGTCCATGCGTTATCAATGAGGGTTTATGCAGTGGGAAAAAACATTAAATTGCTTCTTCCAAAATTCTTTTAAGGTTAATTTTGTCTCTTCAGTTACACGGAAGCATCTGGAGAAGAGCGCTTCGTATATAATTTCTTAAAATTGCTAATGACTTGTGGTCCAGGGCGAAACAGAGGTCGTGTGTGGTGAAGGAACTTGAACTGAATGAAGTCATGTTCACTGCAGTCAGCCAAGTACGAAGGGTGTGCCGGGGCATTATCCATGATCAGAAGGCACCGCAGGGGTAGCTTGTTCTCTGTTAGGTACTGACTCACGGTCGGTGCAAAACACTTCATCAATCCACTCCATAAACAAGTTCCGTGTCAACCCATGCTTTTGTATTGGCCCTCCACATTACAGGCAGTCTGGCCTTATTTACGTTGTGCTGCTTAAAGGCACGCGGGTTATTTGAATGGTAGACAAGTAGCGGCTTTAGTTTCAAGTCGCCACTTGCGTTTGAGCATAACAAAAGCGTAAGCCTATCCTTCATTGGCTTGTGGCCTGGGAGCACCTTCTCTTCTTGGGTGATAAATGTCCTGTTGGGCATCTCCTTCCAGAAGAGGCCCGTTTCATCACAATTGAAAACTCGGTGAGCGACGTATCCTTCGGCCTCCACGAACTCGGCAAAACTCAGTCACGAATGCCTCAGCAGCAGCCTTGTCTGCGCTAGCAGCCTCACCATGCCTAATTACAGAGTGAATTCCAGTTCTTTTCTTGAAGTTATCAAACCACCCTTTTACTAGCCTTAAATCATCTGGCGTGGCACTAGTAGAATAAGAGTTTCCTTCAGCAACTCTGATACACTTGCCGAGCTTTCTCGCAGATGATCGGCTCGTTTACACTATCACCTGCCATCTGTTTCTCATGTACCCACTTCAAAATTATTTTTTCTTTTTTTCTGCCTCTTCGAGGGTTTGCGAATCTTCATCTTGGTTAGTACTGTCACTCCCTTCGCAACATTTGCTTCTTTAATGGCATCCTTGTTTTCAAAATTGTCGAAATTGTCGACTTGGCCATCTTGTACTCACTTGCGATATCGGTCACGCGAACACCACGTTCAAACTTTCTATAATTTCTTTCTTTATTTCAATGGTTATCTTCCTCTGCACCCTCTTCTCACCATCACTCTTCACTTTCTTACTTTCACCACCACTCTTCACTTTCTTAGGCCCATTATGAAGAAAATCACAAGTTTTAGCGCAAAAATGCTAAGCGAATTGAACGAAACGTCTTGGACACAATGAGATGAGACAAAGAGCGATGCGTGGGTGACGCCGTGCATGGGCGGCTGGAGGATGGCTGTTCCCATGGCAACTCAAACGCTCTCACGTGTGCTGGGCGATTTCGCGCATTTTTCAAATGTTTGTGTCTAAAAATTAGTTTGTGAAACAAAGTGAATTGTTATTTTCCAGAAATTTCCAGCATTTTTCAAATGTTCATGTCTCAAAATTAGTTCATGACCCAAACAGAATTTTGATTTTCCGCATTTTTTTTTTTTTTTTTTGTTCGTATCTCAAAGTTAGTTCGTAGGTCAAGGGTGAAATTTTACCTATAATTTTGGTCGGGGATCGGATTGTACGTGGGTCAATGCGTTCGTGAGTCAAGGGTCTACTGTATATATATATATATATATATATCATATATATCTATATATATATATATATATATGCACACACACCCCACTTACCTACGTCTTATCATCACTTTTCTCAATTTCACTTCCTGATTTCCAGTAGTCTTACTCTGACTTCACCTTATTTTACCATCTCATTTCCTTACCTTCTACTTGAATTACTACCCCACCACAGGGAGCACAGCAACCACCGGGCGAAGAATTCATAAGTTTCCCCCCACAGACAAACCGAGCGAGGCCCAGAGACCATTCATGATTTTTACGACATTCCCGGATGAGAAGTCGGTGAAGGGGTTGTGGTACACTAGACGGGATTGGGCGCGGGTTGTACGGGAGAAGGAGGAAGAAGTGGTGGAGAGGTACCAAGATCTATTGGGCCTTGAGAGGTACCAACCAGAACTCCTCGATGCATTTCCCATAAGTTTCTCCCTTACGTATTTCCTTAGTTCAAAAGTTTGTGGAATGTTAAGAA
Organism: Macrobrachium nipponense; assembly: GCF_015104395.2. Classification (NCBI taxonomy): domain Eukaryota; kingdom Metazoa; phylum Arthropoda; class Malacostraca; order Decapoda; family Palaemonidae; genus Macrobrachium; species Macrobrachium nipponense. The sequence goes on along the minus strand of NC_061091.1, from coordinate 11,752,216 downwards.
GGAGGAGCTGCGCATCTCGATGTAATTCTTTTATCATAATTTAATAATCCCGTTTATTCATAATTGCGGTTCACTAGAAGAGATGGCAGCTAAGCGAAGCTTGGATCTTGTACGTGTTAATGAACATTTTAGGTCCTTAAACGCTCGAGGGAAAGTATAGGTCGAAGTCTGAATGGTTTAATGCAGAAGTTGTCGATATATAGTGATGGTAATACTTGAAGGTACTTAAGAATTTGTATTTTATTGGCAAGGAGTAATTAAGAAGGTTTGGCCTAGGATGATTACTGAAGAAGATGTGGTATTTTCGTCGAGAGTAATTTTTTAATGAGGGGGTAGATTTGTCACAGAAGCATTTAGTCTGCTACCACGCATGCGCGGATGATGATGGATGTATTTCTTCCCGTCGAAGAATTGCTTCTTGACCTCCAAAGTTGTACCCATATCCACGTTTTTTTTTTTTTTTTTATAGATTTATTAATTAGATATGATGACGGTAATGCCACAGGGTACTTGAGAATTTGTATTTTATTGGCAAGGCATTTTTACGATAAGTTTGGGTTAAAAAGAACACTGAAAAAAGGTGGCAAATCATCGCAAGTAATTTTTTAATTGGAGGGGGTATGTCTATCTCAGATACATTTGTTATGTTACGTTTTTTCCGTGGCGAGGATTGTAAACCACATTTAAACCGACAAATAGGTCTTAAATGTTGATTTTACCGAGGTAGGAAATAATTAAATCTATAATTCTCATAAATTACAATCCAATTTGACGTAAATTTTGGTCAAAAATTTAAGTTACGGGGATTTGGATGTGCTGTGTAGATTATTCTTACTTCTGGCAGCGCCAGGGGAAAAAAAGGTGGTGTCAGGTGAAAAATGAGAATAAATCAAGAAAACTGAAGGAAATGGTGACGTAAAAAGGAAAATTTCACTTGTCTCGTCTTGGTATGTCTGTGACGGGCTACGAGCGCCTCAGTGGCGTGGTTGGTTTGGCGTTTGCTTCTCACCTCGGTGGTCGCGGGTTCGATTCTCGGCCATTCCATTGAGGAGTGAGAGATGTGTATTTCTGGTGATAGAAGTTCACTCTCCAGGTGGTTCGGAAGTCACGTAAAGCCGTTAGTCCCGTTGCTGAATAACAACTGGTTCCATGCAACGTAAAAACACCATACAAACAAAGTGACGGGCTACGGGTTTCAATTTGAGTTATAAACTTTTCTGATGTGACATAGAGGCCATCTGCAAAATTTTATCCGGGTCTGTCATGCAGTTTGGATTTCTATAGAAGCCGAACATATATGCAAACAGTCACTTTTACACACACATTATATAATATATATATATAGATATATATATATATATATATATATATATATATAATGCTTAAAAAATCACAGTAGATGCACGTGACTTCATTAAATAAGCGCATAACACAGGAAAATGATAGGCAAAAGTACCATGTCATTTTTTCTCCTATTTATTCAGCTATCACTTCACCCCGAAGATGCCTGAATGAACAGGAAAAAGCACTTTGTACTTATGCCTATCACTTTCCCATGGTATTCGCGTATTATATATATATATAATATATATATATATATATATATATTATATATATATACTATATATATACCATTTTCAACATACATATATACCTACATATATTTGGCAAATATTTGCCTATTCCTGTATAACTTTCAACCATATATATTCAAACAATCACTTGAGAATAACTGGTAACACAAACAAAAGCTATACGGCGTATATCCACTCGAAGACGAACAAACCAACGAAGAAAACTGCCAAAATATCGGAATCGTGATATATGAGAGTGAACATAAAAACAGGGCATGGAGAAAATAAGTGAGAGATAATAGGGCAGGTAATATTCTATAATGAGGCATTTCGGGAGGAGGGGAACGATCAGATCCTCGCATGGACCCTGCATATTTGCATATGCTGTTTTTTTTTTTTTCGTATCAGTCTTTAGAATATACAACTACATTAGATTGGAATTATGAATAGGATAGAAATTCAAATGAACATACTGAATAAGAGTTTACACACACACACGTATGTAATATTAAGAGAAAGGCAATCGGTAAAACGAGGCGTATACTTGTTTTTATTTAAGAATAAAAGCCAACGTGTGTATACATACAGAGAATCGGTAAAATACGGCTTATCTTTTATTTAAGAATAACCAACGTGTCTGCATATATATATATATATATATATATATATATATATATATATATATAATATAGAGAGAGAGAGAGAGAAGAGAGAGAGAGAGAGAGAGAGAGAGAGAGAGAGAGAGAGAGAGAGAGGGTAAAATATGGTTTATCTTTTACTTTCTAAGAATAAAAACGTGACATATATCGCCTTTCTACACAATTCTAAACTCAGGAAGTCTTATGTTTCTTTTTTAATGAGATGGCAGTATTCCCTCAACACAAAATCAATCGAGATCATTTTTCGTATAGTCACATTTCCCCAAAACCTGCGCCTCTTTCCTTTCTCTTGGCAGCTTCCAATAAAAATGAAGCTATAATCACGACGTAATGAATAACCAGTAATAATATAAGGTCGAAATTACAATACCGCTTGATAATAATAATAAAAAACTCAGTAAAATTATAAGTTGCGTCCCAAAATACATATAAAATTAAAATATTTTTAAAGGATTCACCTAATTTCGAAGAGATCTACGTTCGTAACGAAGCTGTTGGAGCATTTAGAACGAAACCTTGACCATACAAAAAGGATACAAAAGCGATTGCCCAACGCACTATCCATGTTTAATCCGGTTAGTTGCAGTTATCTTTAAAAAAAAAAAAAAAAAAAAAAAAAAAAAAAAAAAGCAATTTAAAACACTCCTAAGTTCAATGTCTTCAGTTATCACCCAAAATTTCTAGGCATCAAGAGATATTAGCAGAAACTCTTTAATGTTCCAATCACCAACATGATTCAAAAATGTTGAGAAGTCTGATATACAATAAGAAAATCTAAAGGTATTTGGTTGCAGAGACAAAGTCTCATCTTTCCTAGATGACTATAACTGCTGTGAAGGAGAGAGAGAGAGAGAGAGAGAGAGAGAGAGAGAGAGAGAGAGAGAGAGAGAGAGAGAGAATCAACCTGGTCCTTTGACTTCATAATCACCATCCAGTGGACCTTCATCAAAGGCTAATTTAACCAGCCTCCGGCTTGCTCACCTTTTAATCTTTTGTTTATCCCCTTTCATTTTTTTTTTTCGAATATTCGTTTTTCATATATTTTCTTTTTAGTAAAAGGACAAAAGGGGTACGGGATGGGATGGAGATAAGGGACAGGGAGGTTACACCCCCTTTCTCTATTCAGACGAAGGCTTCTTCGCCATCTCCTCGCTCCTAAAGCCATTCGTTTGACCTAACTTTCAAAATGGTATATTGGGATATTGGCCTTCAGGAAGTTATAGATTTTTTCACAGGTCCGTCCATTTATTGTCACGTTTTACTATAATTTTTTTTTTGTTTAGACAATTTTTCTCTTTCCTTACCCAATATGTTACATATTTTTATATAATTGTCGACTAAGTAAAATGTCTTAAAGGGATAAAAAAACAATCACGTACGGAGAGTAACATTAAACATATATACATATCTATACGCAATACCTGGCGTGTATATCAATTGTTACTCATCAAAGTAACAAAAACAGATTTTGTGTGTGTGTGTGTGTGAAAATGTCATTCGTAAAAAACCATAATGATAAAATTTTAAAAATTTCTATGATTTTAAGCACAATAATTAATTAGATTCCATCACAAGACTTTTTTTTTCAACGAGACTCATCGTTTATGTATTGCAAATCAACAGAGTAGAAGCTATTTGATTACAATGTAATCCTACAGTTCGGAGTCCGCTTCCCAAAGTACAAGTTACATAGTCATACTAAGCAGGATAGGCTA
>NC_061091.1:11733268-11743268 GCF_015104395.2 Macrobrachium nipponense | reverse complement strand
ATATTACTTTATTGACAACGCAACGCGGGTTTATCAAATAATTAAACAACTCTTCCTTGTTTCTTATTATAATAACATTTACTTCATTGACAGCGCAACGCGGGTTTATCAAATAATTAAACAACTCTTCCTGTTTCTTATAATAATATTTACTTTATTGACAGCGCACCGGTATAGAGAATTAGAATTGGCGAGGAATCTTCACCTGCTGTTTAATGCAGTAAAAAAGGATCAGTTTATGAATTCTATATTGTAGAAATGTTACAGCTGATGAATACTAGTAAAAATAAATCCACCCTTTCCTAACAACTGTCTCAAGAGAGCAACTCCGAGATTCTTGTTACACCTTTCAAAATCTTCTTGACTCTCAAGTTTCCTTTCAGCGCTGATGACTGCATGGGTCCCAGCGATTGGCCCGGGCCAAAATTTGGAATCATTAAAATGGTCTCATACCACTACGGGTTTGCTTTTAGTTAATGAAGCTATGCAACCACCCTCTTTACGACCATTCATTGAAAAGCAACAGAAAACGGACGGTAGGTACAATAGCCAGGGGAAAAAATAATAATTGCTGCAAAATAATCAGCAAAAAAACCGAAACTAAATTCCAACCAAAAAGAAAAAATAATCATAAAAGTTTTGAAAAGCAACAGAAAACGACGGTAGGTACAATATCCAAGGGGGGGAAAGGTAATTATTGCTACAAAATAATCAGCAAAAAAACGAAACTAAATTCCTACCAAAAAAAAAAAAAAATAATAATCAGAGAAGTATTGAAAAGCAACAGAAAGCGAACAGTAGGTACGTACAGTAAGTTCCAGAAGTGAAGCGACAAATCTCAGAATTGATCGTACTTCTTTAGAAACTCGTGGGGTTGCCAGTTAGTATATTTTATTCAAATTATTATCATCCTATTTATCTGATAATACGTATCAGTATTTCCCCAGTGAATGATCAATGTTAGTTCAATAATTGTTTATTAAAAGAAAAAAAATTTCCCCCGAGAAACATCTGCGGCTCTCAAAGTGTTATACAAGTGTTCACCATAGAGTGGCAGCAGGAACCGAGTGCATAAGCATTGGCCTAATATTTGTAAATTAACTTTCTACTTTTATAGCGTTATATCGAAAGTTATTATTTCTTTTGATAAAGCACAGAATAGTTTAGCATCTGATTAGCATTGGTTACATGGTTAGGCCTATTTCAAGAATCAAGGAAATATATTTTCCAGCTTGTTAGTTAATAATTTCATCGAATTTCTCAATTGTCAAAAAGTTTTGCATGTGGAATTGCGTTTCAGGGTCGCGCACCAAACAAGCATCTTCGTAGGTTTCCTTCTACCTTGTTTTCTTTTCAGTGCATAAGTGAGACTATTCTTGTCCATACGATGCCGGAGTGTGAATATGCTTGGCGAGCACTATTTTAATTCGAGTATCTCCTGTTATGCTCTCTCTCTCTCTCTCTCTCTCTCATCTCTCTCTCTCTCATCTCAGGACCTTTTTATCTAGTCAGGAATAACCAGAGGTCTGTTTTAAGAATCAAGCACTAGGCCTATTGGTCCTTCTCGGGTGCTTCTTTATATTATATATATATATATATATATATATATATATATATATATATATATATATACCCAAAAAAACTCATAAATTTGTTATACAATAATGCTTGACTGGATTGAACCGATTACTGGTTGTCCGTGGAAATATGAATTTGGGTGATATCACTCTCTTATGATACTCCCACTTACGCAAATTCAGTCTTAAATTTCACGGTTGGGATATGATTCGAAGATTTGAGGTAAAAGGTTGAAGTGAAAAAGGCGGAGTTTGTATTGTAGGTAGAGGTAGAGGGGGGAGGGGTGGTTGGGGTCTTAAGCAGGTGGTGATATTACGGCTTGCGACCGTCTTTCTTATTTTTTGTATAGCGAGTCTGTTTCCCAGGTGCAAGGACAGGTCCTGGTATCGGTCCTATAGGTTCTATCTTTGCCTAAATAACAGACAGTGGCCCTGCATTGTAAGCCTTGTAATGCCCGTAACTAGGCCTAGTCATCTGAAGGTAGCAGCAGCAATTAGAGCCTTTCTCGAAGATGGTGTTTTATGCTCGGTCCTAGAAGCAAGAATCAGAACTACCAACCACACCCAACTTCTCTATTGAATCTAGGTGCATTCATGGTTGATTATGTTTAATGTCACGGAGATTTTCCCTTTATATTCTATTGATACTTGCATGGTTTTATACATCTTCGCTAAAATAATTGATAATACACTATGATATTAAATATTTGTTTCCACATTGCTCGAAATATACATTGGTATAGTTGGTAATCCTGTGTTGAACGAAAATTTCAAATTTTTTGTTTTTTTTTCGTTTTCATAGTTTTGAAAAAAAAAAAAGTAATTACTATACTTTAAAATATACCATTATCATATTTTTTTCTTAACATTGTTATAAATATCATAGATTTGATATTTGTGCATCATATGTTAGATTTATTTTGCTTGATAGAGCTTTCACTGTAGAAAAAAACAATTTTTTCAGCTACGAGTTGTAGTTGCCAGTTAGTGAATTTCGAACGAAATCCTCTGAAATTTGTCGCTTCAGTTTTGGAACTTACTGTACAATACCCAGAAAAAACTAAATTGCTACAAAATAATCAGCAAAAATAAAATTCCTACAAATAAATAAATAAATAAAGTATTGAAAAGCAACAGGAAACGGACGGTAGGTACAATAGCCAGAAAAAGAAAACTAGATTGCTAAAAAACAATCAGCGAAAAAAAACAAACTAAATTCCTAAAAAAAAAAAAAAATCAGAAAAGTATTGAAAAGCAACAGAAAACTGACGGTAGGTACAATGGTGTAAAAAAAATTAAATTGCTACAAAAAATCTGCAAGAAAAAAACTGCATTCCTAAAAAAAAAAAAACAGCAAAGTATTTAGTACCGGAGAAAGCAACGAACAGGCCATTACTGACATCATCATGCCACGTTAATTTCTATCAGCATGGAGAACAAACTCCATTACGACCTGAAATTGAGCAATATTGTTTATTACTGCAGCAGCAATAATGCTATCATATGTATAATAGCAGTCTTTTACATTTACGATCGCAATATACAATAATCATGTCGATGGTCCACGCGAACAACCGAGGGTCACAAAAACCTAATAACACATTCCAACGAGCGAGAAAAATAAGTATCTTGACGAATTCGGAAGAAATTCTCTCTCTCTCTCTCTCTCTCTCTCTCTCTCTCTCTCTCTCTCTCTCTCTCTCTCTATATTATATATATATATATATATATATATATATATATAATATATATATATAATATAATATACATATATACATATATATATATATATATATATATAACATATACATTACATATATATAATAATAATAATACATATACACACATATATATATACATATATATACACATAATACATAATATATATACATATATACATATATATATATATATATATATATATATATATATATATATATATATATATTATATATATATATATATATATATATATATATATATACATACAGAGAGAGAGAGAGGAGAGTATAAAGGGGAAAATCACAGGGGTTTATCACGATCGTCAATGGATAATGGTGATAATGATAAACTGTGAGCAACAAAGTGATCAACAGTTACAAAAAAAAAAGGGGGGGGGGGCGAGTAGTGAAAAAAAAAATATTGTAAACTATAAAAAAAAATCCACTTATTCCTGAAAGAATAAATATAAAAAAAAAAAAAAAAAAAAGAAAAAAAAAAAACGAGCAAAAAAGTAACGAAATAAGACGCAAAAGATTGAAAACTCTGGAGGCGAAAGTCGAGGTGATGACGCAATGGCCCACACGTAACGAACGTTGCAACAACAATTACTTTACCTTGAGGCGTCATTATCGTAGCCCTCAGTTAAGTATGCACATCATTAACGAAACAACACAAGTCTCACCTGAAAAGCAGAAGAAAAAGACATCGTTAAATACGCTTCTTTTAACGCTCTGACAGAACAACTTCATACGCAACGCTAATTACTCAAGCTTCGAAACATAGTAAGTGTCGTTTTGCTTGTTGTACTCTGCTAGTGTGCTTTGTGGAGAGGGAGAGAGAGAGAGAGAGAGAGAGAGAGAGAGAGAGAGAGAGAGAGAGTTCTCGTACTCTGTTAGTGTGATTTGTGGGTAGAGAGAGAGAGAGAGAGAGAGAGAGAGAGAGAGAGAGAGAGAGAGAGAGAGAGAGAAGTAGGTTTCATGCATTCTGTCAAGTTACCAGAGCCAACAACAATCATGGGATGATGAATATCTAAAAAAAGGAAGCAATATTTCTGAAAAGTTATTTTGATGAAAAGGTATTTATAACGGCATGTGTATTTTCGGTTATTAAATTACTATAAAGCTCATTTTGATAAACAGGAATTATAAGGTCGTGTGTGATTTCGATTACTAAATTACTATATATATATAAAATGCACAATTACAGCAACACTGAATACTCGTGAACCTAGGTTAGAGTCAACTTAAGATACTGATGAAAATTATTAAAAGTGAACGAAGCATCAAAAACAGTATAACTGAACACTCGTGAACAAAGGTGAAGGTCGTCTTTAGACACGACTGTATATTCTTCGGTTTTCAACTAACAAATCTCTTCACAAGTAAAACTAATAACCTTTTTACGGGTCACTCATTATATCTGAATTATTCAATTCTTTCTCGTATTTTTCGTACCACTAAACTCTTTCATCACCAATAAATACCCGTCCAGTAACCACAATTTCTTTGTCTCTTTTAACTCTTTACCGCTGCTGAGTTATAAACTAATGGCAATGTAACATTCACTACGTAAAAATAAATTTGCTAATGGAAGTTATAAATTATAATAGTAAAAAAAAAATCATTATAGAGCAGAATCCGAATTTGAAGGAAGGCCAAACTTGCCGTAACTGGATTTATCAAGAATTTGAAACACAGAAGGAGTTCATCATTAAACCCGCAGACTCTCAGGAGAATCGATTTGCGTGGGCGCAACTATAGTTGCTTGGGTTGTATGTCTCAGTGAACAAAAATATATATAGACTACCCCTTAAAACTGATAGACAAAGTATAAAGAGAAAATGTGTGATATTTTTGTTTGGCCTTTAATGTAATTAATCTCTCTCTCTCTCTCTCTCTCTCTCTCTCTCTCTCTCTCTCTCTCTCTCTCTCAAATAGTTGTGTCATGCAGCAGCGGACTTCTTCGTGACCAACAGCGCACGCAAGAAAAGTAAAACTAATCAAAGGGATCAGAAACAACGCCACACAACACACACACACAAACCAAATATTCTCAGCCTTTCGTCGAGCAAATCACGACCAGAATATTCCTCTTAAGAATTTTTTTTACAATTCCATTTTCCGAAAGAAATCTGACGTGGGCCCAGAATCGTCGGATGCCATCAAAGTCCTCCTCCTCAATCGTTGAATCCTGCAAATCACCGCAGGTGGGAAGTCACCTGCAGTTCCTTCCTAATATTAACCTCGAACGCTGAGTCCGACCTGACCCTCCAGCATCAAATCAGACGCCGAGAATCGGATGGAAGATAAAATTACAGACCAATAAAAAATCATTTCCATCTTAATCGCCGGATGATATGTGAGCCGCAGTTAATGGGTCTGTCGATGAAATCACAAAAGAAAAGATTGAATCATTTCTTTCATAGCGGCTTCATCAGGTGGCCAGAACCATTATATCAAAAGGATGTCGTGACCTGATTCTCTCACGGCCTGTTAAGTCCCACCACTGACGTTCCAACATCAGGACTGCAACATCTAAACAAAGGTTTTCTTGAGAGAGCGTTCCCTATAACAATACATAACACTACATAGAATGACTAAAGTGAAATGTTTAATATCGAATAAACCACCCTATTAGCGTTGGGAGACCAGGAGTCTCCCCCCACCCCCCCCCCCTCCCCCTCCACCAAGGTTGAATAATCCACCATTCAATAAGTTGCATTCTTATCGCTTCTAAATTATATGAAATTTCTCCCAATTATGTGTCCCTTAACAGTATATTTCGCCACATCTACACCACTTAACGTTATGTCTAGCTACATTTCCTAACTCTGAATATGGCAAAATTTTGTCTCGTAAAATAATCCCTCCTTGTTATCATTTACACGAAAAATCGAAACACTCAAAAAATGAGTTTACTTTCTGCGCCTTCTCAAACTGTCCATCCTTCAAAACACAGACACATCTCCAAACCTCAGTTGCTCCATCATTCTTTGTTGTTACTATTGATTCAACCAAAATAATCATTTCCAACAAACAGTCTGCTTTAAAGCTTTAACCACTGTTCTACTTTACGTAATGTCCAGAAACCTGATGAATACATGCAAGGTTTATTCAAGCATCACAGCTTATGGTGTGCGCACATTTATCAAAAGAATCGAATTTTGCTTTGCTCTCTCCCTTTCACACCAGAGCAGTTTTGTAATGACTGACATTAATGTCATGTTCACATCTCGACTCCTTGCCAAATATGACGTCAGTTTTACATCTGCAGCCCTAAATTTTACCCCTCAAAATAATGCCACCGCCACCTGCGCAATTTTCACAGTGTAGTAGTTCTGCACGTTATGCAACACGGCAGTCAGACATTCTTCAGAATCTAGCTTTGCCTTTTGTTATCCGCTGTTTTTCACCTTCAAATCGTCCAGTCTTACACCTATCAAACATTATTTTGATTGAATATAATAGTGAGGTTCCGTGGCTTTGCACCAAGTTAAATATAGAATTTAGGCCAAAGGCCAAGCACTGGGACCTATAAGGTTAATTCAGCGCTGAAACAGACATTGGCAGTAAAAGGTTTGAAAGGTGTAACAGGAGGAGAACCTCAAAGCAGTTGCACAATGAATCAATTATTTGGAGAGGGTGGAGAGTAAGATGGAAAAAGAGAATATGAAATGAAGGACAGTAAAAGGAACAAAAGGGGTTGCAAGCTAAGGGCCGAAGTTCCGTGGCTGTGCTCTCATGATTTGTCTAGCTTTGAGAGTTCTTTAAAAGTGATGGATTATATGAGTTCTCCCTCACCTCGGCAGTTTTATAATGCATCTGGAAAAACAGCGATAAAAAACAAAAAAGAATTAAATTCTGTGTATCTCACGTCCACACGAACCGACAACCCCAGACGATGGTATTTGCCCAGTCTGAAGTACTGACTCCAATTCCTTCATAAATATTTCACAGGAAATTTCTTGGGGGCTCCTGAGGACGTCAAGAGCGCAAGGACTCAGGTCAAGAAGGAAACGACAGGATTATGGGTCTTAGAAGCCAAGAAAGCAGCTTACGTCGGGAGGAAAACAGACTTTTTGGCAAAAGAAGATGGCCGTGATTGATTAATATCGAGGATGGTGGGTAAACAAAGATTCGTTCGAAAGGGTTTCCTGAGGATTACAATCAGAGCGACATTTTATTTTACTTTACTTCATCTGCAATAAAAATAAAATGCATAAATGAGATGAAAAAATATCTGGAAGGTAAACAAATTCATGGCAAAACATGAGAATTCTTCGGGAGAAAAATCAAAATAGGCTTAGCACCCGTGTAGGCCAAAACTAAGATACCAGAGCAAGAAACACGAACCTTTCTTCCAACAAGAAGCAAAACTAACCGACAGTGACCATTGCAGCGAAGTGATGTCATTGCAAATTCTCTCAAGAGAGGACAATACTTATGGATTACAAGAGATCTTAATTTCAGTCACGTATATAATAATAATAATAATAATAATAATAATAATAATAATAATAATAATAATAATAATAACAACTGACAAATTATCACTCAGTGATGTCGTAGTACCGCGGGATACTAGAGTAGGTAAGAAAGAGAGAAAATTGATAAGTATCAAGACCTGAAAGCAGAAATAAGAAGGATATGGGATATGCCAGTGGAAACTGGAAAAGGAACCTGGAAAAACTAGATGCCGAAGTAACTCCGGGACTCCATGTAGAAAAGCGTGCTATTAGAAACAGCGAACATATTGAAGCAAGTGATGGACTCTTAAGCAGGCAGGATGCAACCCAGAACCCCACACTATAAATACCAACCAGTCGAATAGGATGACCGAGATAAAAATAATAATAATAATAATAATTCTACGTGAAAATATATATTATATACATACACATATAAGAATTTATTTATTTCTAAACATATACGTGTGTTGTGCGTGTATGCAGGCAAAATAATATAAATTTGAGAGAGAGAGAGAGAGAGAGAGAGAGAGAGAGAGAGAGAGAGAGAGAGAGAGAGAGAGAGAGAGTACATCAGACGAATCCGGCCACGATACACCAGGGCAAAAAAGGTTTGCGGATTAATAAGTCGGCAAAATACAAGAATGTCAGGAGACGCGAAAAGGGGTCGACCCCACATCGATGAGCCGAGATGAAGGTCACCGATGCATCGTTCACGTTGAAGATCGGTCAGACACCGTGTCTTGGAACTTAACTGTCCCGAGAACTTCATCCATTAGGGACGATGATTGATTGTCTCAAATATTAAATAAAACCGTCTCCGTCGATCGTGCAAGGTAATCGAGTTCGTTGAGGACTGGAATTCGTCCTTGAGAGAGAGAGAGAGAGAGAGAGAGAGAGAGAGAGAGAGAGACTGAACTGAACTATAACAACAAGAAACACTAACGGAAAGGTTAAACAACTACTGTCGGACAAATAACTAAGCTAATTAAGGTTCATGACGGGACGTCTAACCCACATGTTGTTTGCGTATAACCCACATGTTGTTTGCGTATATTTCTCCTCCAAATGTCATTGTTTTATCGTTCCGAGAAATCATACCAAATCAGACTTCCACAGAGAGAGAGAGAGAGAGAGAGAGAGAGAGAGAGAGAGAGCAAACGACGTGACTGGAAGACTCAAATGAGCGGGATCAAGTTCTTAAGCTCTTCTTACTGTGTTTCCTATTATCTTCTGGCACTTCTTTGATAGATAAAATAAACAATTTAGGCCGAAGGCCAAGCGCTGGAACCTATGATGTCATTCAGCAATGAAAGGAAAATTGAGAATAAGAGGTTTAAATGGTGTAACTCGAGGAAAGCCTCGCAGTTGCACTATTAAATATTGTTAGAAGAGGGTGGAGAGTAAGACGGAAGAGAGAGAATATGTACTGAGATACAGTAAAAGGAATGAAAGGGGTTGCAGCTAGAGCACTGACGGCACTATTCCCCCTACGGAGCTAACTTCTTTGAAATGAGCACCATATTCTTCAGAAGCTTGATTTTTCAGTCAGTGGCTCCTGTAGGCTTGTTCCATACGAATAGAGGTTCATCTTTTGAATAACAATAAAAATAATTACCTTTTTAACAGTAAACATCAATGTCCGAACAAAATCATGGTTATGTTAATGGAAAACACAAGAAACTTAGCGTAAGTATATAAATATTACTTAACGCCATTATAAAAATTAAGCGTGTCATGGACATCACCTTTATCAGTGGTAACCCGTTGTTATAATCTATCTTCCACCACTCTATTATTTTTTTATAGCCTCTTGACACTTCATCTCATCATATGAACTCATATTATAAACTTCTAAGGCATAATAATACATCATACTCCACATATTATGACCCGCAATAAATATCCTTCTTTATATCGTTTTTTTACCTTCGATTTTATTATTATTATTATTACTATTATTATTATTATTATTATTATTATTATTATTATTATTATTATTATTATTATTATTATTATTATTATTTTCACCTCCCTTTCTTCCAGGACCCTGTATTCCCAGGCTTCCATTTTATCTAATAAGAGGCATCACTCTTCATTACAGCCTCCCCCTGGGCGATGCAGTTGACGAAGGACCCAAGTCCTGGACCCACGAACAGGTGGGTCCCTGGGGGAGATGAATTTTGGTACTGATGATGTGATGGAAAAACCGACGTCCCAAGATTTTTTTTTAATT
>NC_061091.1:11718268-11723268 GCF_015104395.2 Macrobrachium nipponense | reverse complement strand
TGCTGAAATTTGCCCCGGCTAACGAATCACTGGCGCAAAGTTCGTCAGCCAAATAGGCAAAGCGAGAATATGCTGTGGCTTGTAAAGAGTTAATGAAGGCCTCTGACACAGCTTGCAAATGAGCTCGGACTTGTGCTTTAATGCACTGCAGCAGGACTCTCAAATATGCATTGCGGAATACGACTGGGCCACTGGATTAGCCATTACGAGACTTAGGACGTCAACAGACTCAACTGGTGGGGACACATTTACCGTCATATTTAAACCCTGCAGATACAAATACGTTGCGCTAAATTTAGTTCTCGCGAAGAGAACTGAGAAACGAAACGGAGTTTCACCCGAAAAAGATAATTATCATTACTAAAGTGACTCCAACTAATGCCCCACCCTCTTATAGGAACATGAAAGGTAGGAGTCGACAATTTTGTGTTTATAGTGAGTGATCAAAAAGTTATATAGTCCAGATGAATAAAACTCCACAGAGATATTGGAAACCCCCAAAGACTGCTAAGATGCAATGCGGACACTTTCTAGCAGCCCTCGACGTTTAATAAGACTGACGTATAGTGCCGACAAAGGAGATATATCATTTACTTCCTCCAAACGAAGGCTTGCAGTAATTACCGGCCCTCTTTCCATCAAGGTGAAACCGGGAAAAACAATTAGAAAATGCGCCGAAGTTTCTTAAACTTCGACGCAATTGAGTTAACCAGTACAACGTACATGCTGTCTGAGCCGCGGGCCATGAAACTTTCAGCCAAGGCCCGCTGGTAGCCTGTCCTACAACGTTGCTAGAAGCACGATCTTGGCTATTTTTAATCTTGAATTAAATAAAAACTACCAGCGCTAGAGGGCTGCAATTTGATAGGTCTGATGATTGGAGGGTGGATGATCCAACATACCAATTTGCAGCCCTCTAGCCTCTGTGGATTTTAAGATCCGAGGCCGGACAGAAAAAGTGCGGACGGACTGGCAAAACCATCTCAATGGTTTTCTTCAACAGAAAACTAAAACTACACTCGAAGCAAGGAATAACTTGAGGGCTGTTAGAAGTACTAGCAGTGTTCTGTTAACCTAACGAACAGGAAAAGATGTTTCTTGGGTAAACAAAGCGTAACGGACGGGGATGTCACTCCTCACGCTAGTGGACACCTTCATGACAACGGTAATTTAAGTTAGCACTATTTTACACCAGGAACTACAGGTATAATTTATCCGAGAACAATTCAACGGGTGGACAGCTGGGGACTGCAGTTGGGACATTTAATGAAGATGAAACTGAAGGGCGTATATTAACAAATAGAGCAAAATGCGTAAAAGAAAGTTTCCACCATTTCTATGTATTACATATTAAACCGCTATTATATATTATATATATATATGGATATAAATATATCTATATATATATATATATATATATATATATATTATATATATATATGTTATAGTTATATATAACCCACAACATATAATATATATCTATATATATATATATATATATATATCTATATATATATCATAGTATATATCTATATATATATATTATATATATATACTATCTATATTATATAATTATATATATATATATATATATATATTATAGATATATATATATATATAATACATACGTATATATATACATACACATTTATATATAGATACGCACGACACACATATACACATACACACACACACGCACCACACTGCACTAACGCTTATCTTTCACCTGTCATAAATTCCCACATCTTGATATGAGGTCGACTGTAAAAAGTTCAGTAACAGCAATTCACGATTGATTTACAGCGTGCCAAAGCCGCCGTCACGTCCGAAACTATATGAAACGTTCAGGATACGAATGTGCAAAACTTACGTTACTCTTCCACCCAAGGACGTCAAGTTCGTCTCGAAAATTCGGCTTGACCTTTCAGAGGCCCAGGAGAGCTTGGCGGACATATATCAATAATATATAATCAAAAGCAGAAAACCCCTAAACTCGGTCTCTCTTTTTCTCTCCGCCTCATAGACATAGATCTACAATGTTACAAAAGCTTCGAGACAGGTTTTGCTTCCTGTAACTAACTGTAGTACTATATGTTTGAGCAGTCTTGCGATAAGACGATCGAAAGCAACTGCAAGCGTCACCAGCAAAACGTCAGCAAACAAGCAAGCAAGACAATGAAGTAACGCCTGTGCAAGCAGACACGTTAATAAATCGTACTTACCGTAATGCAATGAATAATGCAAAGGGAAATAAAAAATAAAAAACCACACACATACTGAGGTGGGTTACAAAACTCTAATCAATATGGTGTATCCAAATCGGTCTCTGGGTGGAGCCACAACAGGTGAAGTTAGACTCTCTCTCTCTCTCTCTCTCTCTCTCTCTCTCTCTCTCTCTCTCTCTCTCTCTCTCACAAATCAATGGCAGCCACATCAATATCTAAGACGGTAACACTGTAGTCAATAGCGCATGCAAAGCTTTTATCATTCCCTCCGTGCAAAGTATAAGTTCTTTCGCCGCCTTGTGGCCCACTCCGTGCCTCTGGAGAACAGCAACATCCAGAAATTCTACTTTAAAGACGACATTGGAGTGAGAGTGGAGATGTCAACGTGAATGGCTATAAATACGACCAAAGAGACATTCGTACACCTCTGTCTAGGGAGTGAATTTCGGTTATTTTGTTCCGTTGTTGTGTTTCCTCTGCACTGTGGATTATAATGCATGATGAACTTTTTTTCCTAAATAATTCTTTCATTTCGAGTATATTCAGGCAACAATGGAGCCGACCTAGACGACCTATAATTCATTATAGACAACATACAGCAAATACATATGGGATTAAACAGCCATCAACTTCACTGAAATTTCCTCCACGTTGCCACCACTCAGAAGTTCCACGAAACACCGGAATAACGGTGGCATCAAGGAGGGAGAACAGAGGCCGTTCCACGAACAAACACACGTTCTGGGGCCAAGGACTTCCAGAGAGGGAACTTCCGAAATGCATTAGGCAGCGGAACAACTTCGGTATTTACGCCTAATTCAACGTCATTACCGTCGGGCCGAAATTCCACCAAACTGAAGGAATGACAATCGGGAGAAGCCATTCATCCGAAGGTCACTGTAGGACGGACGTTACAAATGACGGACGTTACAAAGCGTGGCAGGCACCTTCACATATCCGTCATCTGGAACAATGTACCAAAACCGTAATGAAACGGAGAGAGAGGCGCCTGTCCAATCTCCTGGAACAGCAGCAGCAGCATTCCCGTCCGACGCAATGCTCGATAAGGTATCTCCTCCAGTTGCCTTCCATCAGTCAAGTTCTCTGTCCCACTGGCTGCTTCCTGTCAGTCTTCCGAACAGGGAGAGGGAGCAAGGGCAGGAGGGGCGGGGGGGGGGGGGGGTAGTCCAACCGCCACACCAGCCGTTTTCGGGGAAGGAGACGGGAACCGCCCACTTTCCCCAACCCCCTCCCTCCCCTCCCCTCCCCCTTTGACCGCTATTGCCTCGTTTTCCCTCATCTCCCTCATTCCCGGAAACCGAGTGACCCTCACCTCTTCTCGTCAAGAGTCCAAATGTGACGTTGCGGCCGCGTGTCTCCGCTGGACCAGAACTAATGACTAACATTTGACCTCTCGAGTTCGAACACTCAATATTTCTATTGGTCAAAAACGTCAGCATTTCCTCCTTCTATTTTCCTTCTCTCGCACGTTACTTGTGGGGCCTTGAGATGCTGTCCGAATAAATAAATCAGTCTACATACATACAAGCTTACACATTCTACCCATCAAATGTTAGAAGGTATCTACAGTAAAATAATGTGAAATCTATGAAATTAAAAACAAGAAATAATATATTCATATACTGCCACAGTTATCGGCACCATAAATCTAATATCAGTTATCAATAAGCATGGTAGTAAAATATAGAAAATGAGGTGTTTTACCAATTTCCGATTCTCTCTCTCTCTGAAACGCAAAATCACGAACTGCAGTGGGACACAAACATAAAAGCGAAAACAAACATATGTGTTAAACCTGTGCTTAAAACCATATGTTCGCCTGATATCGTCTCCTCTCAGTCGCTAGTTCGACCAAAGTTTCAACCGCGCATGCGCACACTGACGCGCAATTTAGAATTAAATGTACGTCGTAATGCACTGAGATGATCATTTCTCTCAAGCTTTTACCATCATATTTTCCTAGAAAATTTAACCCCCCGTACTGCTCCCCGTCTGATGACTAATGACGTAATGGATACAGCTAGTTTACACGCCATCTGTACTACCCAGATGGCATAATTGCCGGCGGTAGATAACCGCCAGACACGATTCAGGAGTCTCACATGGCGCCGGGGCGAATTAAATGCCCCATGACACCCTGGGCTCAGTAGTACTTATCTAGGCATTATTTGGGTCATGCAAAAGGTGTCGTTAAATTGTCAGAAGGGTTGCAGGGTAGCCTGTTACGAAAAGAAAACTGTCAGAAGGGTTGAAGAAGCCTGTTACGAAAAGAAAACTGTCAGACGGGTTACAGGGTAGCGTGTCATAAAATGTAAACTGTCAGAAGGGTTACAGGATAGCCTATTACGAAAAGGAAATTGTCAGAGGGGTAAATGCTAGCCTGTCACACAATGTATACTGTCAGAAGGGTTGCAGGGTAACCTGTTACGAAAGGTAAACTGTCAGACTGGTGGTTACAGAGTAGCCTGTCAAAATGTAAACTGTCAGAAGGGTTACAGGGTAGCCAGTTACGAAAAGTAAACAATCAGAATGGTTGCAGGGTAGCCTTTTACAAAAAAATAACCTGTCAGAAGGGTTGCCGGGTAGCCTGTTATGAAGAATAAATCACTAAACTGTCAGAAGAGGTTGCAGGGTAGTCTGTAGCAAAGACTAAATCAGCAAAATGTCAGAAGGGTTACAGGGTAGCCTGTGAAGAAAAATAAATCACCAAACTGACAGAAGAGGTTGGAGGGTAGCCTGTTACTTAAAAGTAAA
>NC_061091.1:11673268-11715768 GCF_015104395.2 Macrobrachium nipponense | reverse complement strand
GGTTATCGGGAGCAATTTAAAATGTTTATGATGGAATTGAAGCATGTGACAGGATATGTAGGTGGGAAAGTGGCTGGTTTGGTGTTTCTCGTCACAAAACTGTCCTGCGAGTTGTACACAGCAGCAGCAGTAGCAGCGTGAACGCGCCCAGAGGGGCGAGAAAAGGGAGGAGCTCCGTAGGTGGAGAGACAGAAACAAACGCAGGTGACGCAGCCGTCCAGAGGCTACAGTGTTGTCACGACACGGCACCGGCTGCTAATATTGATTGTCACGTGACAGAGAGAGAGAGAGAGAGAGAGAGAGAGAGAGAGAGAGAGAGAATGTACTGTGTTCGAAGCCATGTGCATAAGTCAGGGGTCACGGGACGGCTTGGCTTTCAGCGTCCCGCATTTTAATCTCCATATATCCTTTGTGTTTCCGAAGGTTCGACAACAAAGCACGAGCCGCGTGATGGGGGTTTAAAATTAGGAGAGGCCAAAGACATCCCCTTTAAATCACTGAGTACAAGATTTGGTGGACGGAGTATAAACGACCCGACACAAATCAGATACTACACCATCTTGGAAAGTTCTTCCGTCGCATCGCTTTTGTTCTTGAAGAATAAAAGTCAGACTCAGCTGAATGCGTAACCCGATCATCAAAAGTCGGAAAAGGAGAAATTTACACATTTGTTTATTTCTGACCTAGAAACGGCGCCATCGCGTGACTCCTGACGGACGCGCCATCGACGAATATCTTCGAGTTTTTAAAAGGAATCTGGAATTATCGGAGGTGGTCCTGGAAATGATCTATCTGGAAGAACCACATCAATTACAGGTAGCACCGAACACACGAAGGCACCCGACACACCCACTACCCAACCAAAGAACGACTTTCGCTGGAATTACTGGAAGACACGACTTGAAACTGGAATACACACGGGGCCTGGAAATGTCTAGAATGAACTGGGAAACAAGAACAGCGATAGTTTAAAACGGACTGACAGGATCTGGAGGGAGCCTGCAAGAGACTAGAATCTAAAGCAAACTGGAAAGGGGTGAAGCATCTATTGAGCGTCTGGAAGTGGCCGGAAGTGGCTGGAAAGGTCTGGAATATATGCAAATTGCAAGGCTAATCTGCCATTGTAAAAGTTACTTGAAAAATAACAAAGTAACGCCTATTTAAACAATGTGTGGAAAATTAATGGGAAAATTCCACATAATCTATCGAGAGGAGAGAGAGAGAGAGAGAGAGAGAGAGAGAGAGAGAGAGAGAGAGAGAGAGAGAGAGAGAGAGTAGATAATACAAGTGAACCATTGAAATCATTTATACATTCACAATGTAACTGAATTTCATTGAAACTTCATGTAAAACTGCATTCTTATTATAATTATTTTCTATACAGAGAACGTTGGTAATTTTCCTGCCATTTCATAGGGAAAGAATTATTTCTGATATGTATTATCATGATTAACTGTAACAATTCTATTATCAATATGATAAATCACAGCAATTTAACACAATTTCTTCTCTAACCAAAGACCAGAATGAAGATGCTGTTTGTTATATAAGAGTTCTGTAAACCGCAGATTTAATAAATTCATCTTGTATATAATTCCACGAAAAAAGCTACCTTGCAACGTATATGTAAAGCGTTCAGGGCCATACAAAATGAATTCCTTCCGTTCTAAAATTTCAGAGGAAGAAACTATTCTGCATGAAATGGATACACACAGCGTTAGTGAAACTCTGACTGGAAGGAAGGAAGGAGGAGGAGCGTGTCCTGAGCAAAATTCAAGAGCAACTCTTGACATCGGCGTGACAGGGATTATATACCTTCCCTTCCCGGGACTAATCTGGGTCCCGAAACGTCCAAAATCCCACACATTTTCTGGGCCACTGAAAAGGTCTTCCAAATAACTTTTACTTCTTGCCTCTCTTTCCTTTAATTCCAGCAGCCATGCAAAAATGCACCTCTCACAGTCGAGGAAACGCAACTTTGCCAATGATTCCGAATAAGCGGGAAACCGATTCGTCTTTTTGTTCTTGAAAAAAAAACGGGCGCATTAAACAGCCCCGAATATTATTAATTTATTATTATATTAATTATTAAATTAATTAATTAAAAATTAATTATTTTATATATATTTATGATTTAATATAAATAAATATTAATAATATATATATAAATATATAAAATATATATATATGATATATATATATATATATTATATATATAATTATTCGAGGCTGTTTCATGCGCACGTATGTATATGAAGGAAAAGTTTCAAAGGCAAGGGAAAAGGAAGCACGGCTCCATTTATATTTGTAAAGGAGATAATGGCGGCTGTAGAAATCTGGACATAAATGCTACGTAGTCCAACAAGGAAGGTGTATGATAGGATTAAGAATTAACAGGGGAAGAACATTGTGGGTTTAGACAACGAAGAGGGTGTGTGGATTTAAGTTTTATTTACGAAATAGTTATGGGGGAAGTTGAAAGTTATATAAAAAGTTTAATGTGGCATACATGGATTTATAAAACGCCTCTGGAGGAAAACATGTCATCGAGAGCAATTAAAAATGTTTATAACAGACAAGTTGAACGGCATGCTGACAGGATAGCTGTAAGGAGGGAGAGTGGCTGGTTTGGTGTTAAAAGTATGTCTCAAACAAGCTTAAGTTGCCTTTCTGTGACTTTTCAATATCCTACAGATGGAGTGATGCGAGAAGCTAAAGAAAGGAAAGGAGACTCATGTGATAGAAAGGTCCATAGTTTCCAGAAAGCTCGAGAAATGAATGCAAGGTAAGGGTGAATGACGCAAAGTATGTTATGGTCTCGATGCGTTACTCATGGGCTCTTTGTATAGTACAGAGAGCGTTAATTCATTACTGAGCAAGTTTTCTGTGTGTATGTATGTATGTATGTAATGTATGTATGTATGTATATATATATATATATATATATATATATATATATATATATGTGTGTGTGTGTGTGTGTGTGTGTGTGTGTGTGTAGTAGATATATATATATATATATATATATATATATATATATATATATATATATAATATATATATATATATATATACTGCATTCGCTCAATTATTGGTAACAGCAATTAACAACTTTACCAAGTAGCACACATTCACTGTGAATGTATAAAATGCTCTCTCTCTCTCTCTCTCTCTCTCTCTCTCTCTCTCTCAAGTTCTCGAAATGGTCATGAACAACACGTACCCCTTTTACCACTGCGAAAATAAATAGGAAATGAAGCGGCACAAGCAAAACCTGCTGTGGTTTTTTTTTTTCCTTATACTGCGACTTTTCTCGGAATACAGCGCACACCGCTTTTGAAAAATACAAATACAACTTGTGAAATTTTAACCACAATTTTTCTGTATGCATATATGCAATTCCAACTGAGGTCAGTGGCCTTATTCGCAGTTCCTACCTTTTTCTCCAGAATGTGAATCACTCAATACTTCATTTTCTCCTCAGCCAAACTTCTGAGGATGAAGGGAAGAGGACCGTTTCCTCCGCCATCGGCGACGTCTTCAGGACTAATTTACAAACCGACGTAAGCGGTATTTTGATTACTACATGTACACTTAGCGGCCACGCCTAAAATTATAATCATGGCATCATTAAGGAGGTGAATTTCTATTGGTCGTATATATGCATTCAATTAAGCATACAGGTATTCAAATATGTATACAGAACATCTATATATACATTTGTGTAGACTCTGACAAACGTTATCTTTATGGTTCAAGGGAATAAGGAGATTGTGGTAATGAATATCGTGTTGTTTATATCCGAGGTCTCGGAGTTCTCGGAAACTATCCTTCGATGAAAAATGTACAATACATATATTAGTATACTAACACGCAACCCATTTTGCACCCATTACTTCGATAAGCCTTTTCCCAGGAACCTCATCGAGTAACGAAGTCAACAGCGGCAACATGTACTTCTTTTGGAACAAAAGATAAACTGGTATTAACGTTGTATATACGTGTACTATACGTATAATATATAATAGTATATTTTATATAAGTTTATATTTATATAATTATATATATATTTATTATATACATATATTTAAATAAATAATATAATAGGTATTGATAGCCAGCGTTACATATTTACCAACCATCTTTTATAGTGGAGAAGGGTTGGTATCGTTTCTAAATGCAGAAAACCTGAAATAGTGCGGAATGTTTAACGGCAGAGTCGATGTCAAATTCTATCTCGCTTGATAGAAGTTCGGCTGATGTTACCTATTAATAGTTGTTTTTAATACTAAACGCCCACGTTTGAATTCTGACCGGCCAATACTGTAATACTCTTGGGGCACATGTAATTCCCAAAGAATAGTGATTTCGATATCAATCGATATTGTGGCTTAATTTTTTGTGAGTATTTAAAAAAAAGTCATGCTTTCATAAAGGTATGATATGATATTACGTGTATATACATATATTTAATATATATATATATATATATATATATATATATATATATATATATAATAATATGTATGTATATATATATATATATATATATATATATATATATATATATATATAATATATATATATGTAGTATATACATAAACAGAGTATATTTCTGCAAACATCCAAGCGGGGACGAAAAAGTAGGTCAGGTGGAGGAGGTGAATTACCTGGGAGCTATAATTTGAGATAACGAAAAACGCGAACTTGCTGAATAATAGCGAAGGGACATTTTAAAATAGTAGTAAAAAAAAGGTCAGGTTGTTACACAGAAATTTCAGGGAAAAATATGAATTGTAGTAAAAACGTGTTTGAAATATTTCCGTGCAGAGGCAGAAGAACCTTTGACGTTAAACAAAATTAAATAAATAAAAATAAAAAGGTAGCTACCTCATACATATTGATAGGCAGTGATTTGACATAACAGCAAATAAATGGATAAAACCAGAAGAATGAAAATTAAGAAAATTATATATATATATATATATATATATATATATATATATATATATATATATATATACACACACACACACACATATATATATATATATATATATATATATATATATATTTCTACAAAAACTGAATTGAGGACTTTATATGTCACTGACAAGAAAGGAAAAAATGACGAAAAGAATGGAGAATTGTTATTAATTGCTGTTGATGATAATTTCATGTATGCATACGCGTGTATATATTTAGTATGTATGTGCATGTATGTATATACTGTATATATATATATGTATGCATATATATATATATAGTATGGCATATATATATATATATATATCTCATATATATATATATATATATATATATATATATATATATATAGTGTTAACGTGTGACTTAGTACATACATCATATTGCACAGTCTTTGGGACGCAGTAGTAATAATTAATCAAAGGAATAGCAATCCCATTCCATGAACTTTTTTGTTTCAAGTTTTATTTCCTGAGCCAATTAAACGTGATGACAGGTTTCCAGTAACAAAAACAAATGATGCAACCACTCCTTCATTGCCCGAAGCTTAACATAAACATTACCATTGCAACCTCCGCGCAGCCGGGAGGAACATCAAAATTGTGTCAACAGTTCGCCTTCATTTTCACCGACGAACTTCATCTGAATTCAAATGAGCCAAAGCGATCATCAGGAAGTCTAAGGGAAGAAAAAAAATGTTCGAGTTCACATTAGCTGACGGGTATCATAGAAAAAGTATAACAAACAGAAGGTAAAACCATATTCAGATACCAGCAATCCTGACGATATTGTTAAGGACTGAATTTCTGTACTGAAAAAGGTCCCTCGTTGGCCGAGTGGATTTCGGGCTCGGCTACCAATCCGGTGGTCCGAAGTTCGTTTCTCGGCTCGGCCAACGTGGAACCAGAGGAATTTATTTCTGGTGATCGAAATTCATTTCTCGATATAATGTGGTTCGGATCCCACAAGAAGCTGTAGGTCCCGTTGCTAGGTAACCAATTGGTTCCTAGCTACGTAAAAATATCTAATCCTTCTGGCCAGCCCTAGGAGAGCTGTTAATCAGCTCAGTGGTCTAGTAAAACTAAGATATACTTAACTTCTGTACTGAAAAACTACGATGCTAATCAAAGCGTCGATACGGACAGTATAGAAAACTGAAATGGGTAAAAAATGCAAAAATGCGCCGAAATTTCTTAAGCGAAATCCAGTTTTCTGAGCAACTTATAATGCTGTATAAAACCATCAACTAAGACCGCCGGCAGCTCACCAGTTCCTCACCAGATGCGGTAGAGTGAGGGTGTGTCCCACGCCTCCGTCAAGTGCTGCCCGATGCACGATCAACGGGTAACTTTAACCTTAAATAAAATAAAAACAACTGAGGTTAGAGGGTTGCAATTTGGTATGGCTGATGATTGGAGGGTTGATGATCAACATACCAATTTCCAGTCCTCTAGTCTCAGCCATCTTTTAGATCTGAGGGGGGGGGGGGGGGGGGGGGGACAGAATCAAGTGCGGACAGACGGACGGATAAGACAGCCGGAACAATACTTTTCTTTGACAGAAAAATGGAAGTAAAACGCTTGGTTAATTTATCGATAAAATCGACGAGCAGAAACGCTTTCCTAAAATAACTTCAAACGGATCTAGCAATTATTTCTCATATTTTTAGAAACAACTGTCAATACACCAAGAGCTGTAAAAGCTTTCATTTACATCAGCATAATTCTCCTCTGCCCTTTGTGACAAAGTTGCTCCTCTGCCCTTTGTGACAAAGAC
Source organism: Macrobrachium nipponense (assembly GCF_015104395.2). Classification (NCBI taxonomy): domain Eukaryota; kingdom Metazoa; phylum Arthropoda; class Malacostraca; order Decapoda; family Palaemonidae; genus Macrobrachium; species Macrobrachium nipponense. Next base: position 11,709,006 of record NC_061091.1, on the reverse strand, counting down.
TGACAACTTTGTCATTCAGTTTCAAGATATTCAACGCAATACCATTATGTAAATGATGAGAAACAAGCACATCATCAACTAACATCATATCATACACGTACAGATCGTATGAACATTGATGACAAAACATAAATTTACATAAGAAAAAATGAAAACCCAAGACTGATTGGTAGAGCCAAAACCGAACACCTTTGAGAATGAAATCACTGGAACAAAGATAAAACTAATCCATAAGATTTTTAATTCTCTATATATATGCGATGACAACGTATTCTCTATGCTTTGCTATATTTAATCATTCTCCAAGCAAAATATTTGTAATGTAAAAATTTTTGTCAATCAGATTTAATAATAATATAATAATAATAATCCATGAAAAGGAACCAGGAAAAACTAGATGCCGAAGTAGCTCCAGGACTCACGCAGAAGAGTGTGCTTCTAGAAACAACACACATATTGAGAAAAGTGATGGACTCCTAAGGAGGCAGGATGCAACCCGGAACCCCACACTATAAAAAACCACCCAGTCCAATAGGATGACTGAGATAGTTCCAAATATAATAATAATAATAATAATAATAATAATAATAATAATAATAATAATAATAATAATAATAATAATAATAATAATAATAATAATTCAATTCTATAATCATTAAATTTAAAAAATATTAAGAAAAAGAAATAGAATCATAGGATTTACGATTCTTCAATTCAGCATTCCCGTCTTTAATCTCTGTAAGGTCGAACGATTATTTCAAGGTGAAATATCAACAGTGCCTGGCACTGCGATAGAGTGCCTGGTGGGGGAGGTGGAAACCGCGCCAGGGGAAAGAGACGTGAGGCTGGGCCACCAAGAAGTTACCTCAGAAAAGGGAGGAGGAGGAGGAGGAGGAGGGGAGGAGGAGGAGGAGGAGGACTGAAGCATTTAAAGGAGGCAGGTCACTGGCTACGTTAAAGGACACGTAATCGATATTAGACTTATCTCTATATCTTCCGGTCGGTTCAAAGGTAAACATGGGAATGCAGGAAGGTTTTCATTTGATAGAGGGCAGTATCCTAAAAAGGCAAATATAAATAAATATAAATAAATATAAATGTGTGTGTGTGTGTGCGTGCGCGCCCTTCTAGTACAGCAAAGCGGTTCGGCACAAAACAAAGTACATGAGCTTTGCAAGAGCACACGCACTCCATTACTTGATACACTTCAAAGACTTTTCCTACCAAAGGCATTTTTGCCACGAGAGAAGTAAATACTTCCTAGAGAGAAGAAGAAGAAGAAAAAAAAATGAAAAACTCCTTTTGAAGGAGTCGAAAGCAAAAGGACACAGACGAACATCCCGAGGAGTCCGCCGGTTCTAATCTCCCAAATGTCCCAAGTGGCGCGAGGAGGTTATAATTAAATCATCACGCCGATCGAAGCTAAATCATCTATAACATTGTCCACTTAGGCGGGAAACGTGGACGCGAGAGAATGTAGGGGCGTTGGGGTTACAGACGAGACGGTTCCCTTGTTAAAGGATTAATTGAGGGCTGCTGAGATGGGCGGGAATTATCTAGTAGTTATGTTGGGATACTGCGAGTACCATAATATTTGATGGTCAATTTATGGTGAGGAGCCTTTGCGGCGTCCTAGTAGTTAACTCATCAAAGGGGACTGAATTAACTGGTGTAGTAAGTCACTGCCACGTATTTCATCATTCGTTTTACAAAGCTTTATGACTTTTTTTCCTTTCGCTTATGTGTTCCTTTTCTTACCACTACTGGGTTTGGTTTGTTTGTTTGTAAGGTGTTTTAGCGTTGCACGGAACCAGTGGTTATTCAGCAACGGGACCAACGCCTTGACGTGACTTCCGAACCACGTCGAGAGTGAACATCTATCACCAGAAATACACATCTCTGACCCCTCAGTGGAATGCCCGAGAATTGAACTCGCTGCCACCGAGAGCAGGCCAAGATCATACCGATCACGCCACTAAGGAGCACTATTGGGTTTAGGTTGCTCTCAGCCTCAGCCTCACTCATTTAGCTACGAAAGAAATGTCAAAGGAGGATCAAAATACATTTGTAAATCATAAAACATCGGAAGGCCCCATTCGAATGACGAGGCTCCTCTGAGTCATATCTCTTCATTATCATTATCATTCATTGCCAGTACAAATCAGAAGCACCATCCGTTACAGTTTACTTATGGGAATCGCGTTCGTAAACAATACGTAAAAAACTGCAAATGCAGTGTCATGCATACATCCACGGAATTTAATTCTATTGCTGTATAAATTACGCAATACTGACCGATTGTTGTAGAGGCGCTGCATATTTGACATTTCAAATCACGGAAGCACTGCCCTCCACTCTGATCTATGGCTTATCAACTGACGAATGAAAACTAGGTAGGGGATATATAAGACAGATGACAGATATACGCACGCACATGTTTAAACACATGAAAAGAAACTGTTCATGCACCAATGTCGGATATGTTAAAAAAATAATTACTTGGAAGTATTTACACAAATATCAATCAAAACAGTACACACTCTGGAACTTTCTGCATTAAAAAAAAGAGAATAAACATAGATAAAATAAGACCTTGAATATAGATATAGAAACGGAACAGAAAGCTTTTAAAAAATGTCCCGACAGATGAAAGAGGAAGAGAACACAATAAAAAATGACTACACTGAAAAATACGAAAAAAAACATTAAAAAAAGTTATTAAACTAATAAAAAAAGTTACCCATCAAAAACAAGCTGAAAACAAGATAAGAATAATGTTCGATCTCAAGGAAGAAAAGGAGGGGATGCAACAAAAGAAGACAGGGAATAGTTGCGAGAAATTATGCTAAAGAGATGGAATGCGCTCAATACTTTGTCAAAATGTCGATACAACATGGAGCAAAGGGAACTTCATATTCGACAGCCGCCAGGCAATTCAATAATCCAATTCGAGATGTCTTCTTTGTAAAAGGCAAGGGCCGAGAAGGAAGCCAAACGTGATCATTTTTCCCCCTTTGATAAAATAAACGCCAAATATCTGAATTCTCCTTCAGAAAACACCATTTAATTAAGGATTTATCTCCAGAATTTTCGCATCATGTCAAGACTATTTTTGCCTTTTTACGTTGGGTATTTTCCCTTCGCGAATTCGAGGGAAGATTAAAAACGTCTGCTAATGGGAAAGAGTCGTGTGGCTGGCTCATTCGTGTGTGTGTGTGTGTGTGTGTGTGTCAGAGAGAGAGAGAGAGAGAGAGAGAGAGAGAGAGAGAGAATGTTCAACAGCTGTAACGGTAGTTATTCCCATTTTTGTTCAATCAGCTGAGAGACGCCACGGACCAAAAAGGTCTACGGACCGAAAACATAAAATCAAGGAGCTAATGAAAAAGGCAAACCGTTCAAACATGCCGACTCAAATGATCTAACTGGATGAACTCCAACCACCCCCTCCCCACCCCCATCATCGAATAACCCGATTAGGGCGTTCTGATTGGACAAAGGATGAACAACTTCCCTCCGACAGAGTGCGTAGTTCGCGAAAGCGAGTTCGGCGACATAATTGGATTGAAGTCTACTCATTTTTGCATAAGCAGGAAAAGCTCCGGTGTTTTTCAATAGAGCTAACCTTGTCTCTCCTTAGTACTTATTACAGACAATGGCTGCCAGCTTAGCTCTTCTGTGACCGAACAAAGCCAGTCGCCATAGCGCGAGAGATGTAATGGCAGGGTGATGTTATGAAAGAAAAGAATGAAAATAGAATACGCTAGAAACGACAAACTATGGAGAGGCCCCTTTGATCATTTCCTTAACTACCTCAGAACTTTTCGTTCATGTTCATTCTCACAGGGGAGGACTGCTAGTGTAGTCCTAATGATTTACAAAAGCGTACTTGTAAAGCCCTAATATTTTACATAAGCGAAGTTGTACAGCCCTAATGATTTACAAAAGCGTACTTGTTTAGTCCTAATGTTTTACAAAAGCCTACTTGTATAGCCCCAATGTTTTACGAAAGCGTTACCTGTATAGTCCTAATGTTTTTACAAAAGCGTACTTGTATATCCCCAACGTTTTACAATAGCGTACTTGTATAGGCCTAATGTTTTACAAAAGCGTACTTGCTTAGCCCTAATGTTTTGTGTTCAAAGCTTAGGATTACAATGAAACACTGCCATTTAAGTTTTTATAAAAGAAAGCCCTCACATCTAAAAGCCTACTAAGGCTAAAGGGCTGCAAATTGTTATTTTGACCATCCACCCTTCAATCATCAAACATACCAATTGCAACCCTCTAGCATCAGCAGTTTTTATTCAGTTTAAGGCACCCTCACTCGACCGCATCTGGTGAGCAACTGCAGAGTCACAGGTCATAGTTGATGGTTTTATACAACATTATACGTTGTACAGATAACTCGATTGCCCCGAAGAAACTTCGGCGCATTTTTTACTTGTTTTTCTTCAGCTGAGTGAGAGGAAAACAGAGCCAAACACCGGCAGAGAAACTTTACATTATCTCACGAAGAATTTAAGCAAAAACTTAGCAAGTTTCTAACTTTTATACGAAAGACGCCATTGAGAATACATGTTTACTTTCAAATCTGATTTGGTAAATAGTGAAAGTAAAACTGTGATAAATCCCAATGTGTTTCAGATTATACAAACGGTAAGGACAACGCCATAAAGATATATATACACTATGATAAACAAGGAGCTGTTACTACAAAATTAATGGACAAATAATTCAAATAGAGGAGCCTTCACAAAATAATGTTTTGATGTGAAGCAAACTATAAGAAGGAGTTAACTCCCTACATGACCTCTTTTCAAAAATCACTCGGAGAAACCTTCATATCCCGAAATAAGAAATTAGGTAGAGTACGTAGGATCATAGATAAGAGAGAAGAGAGAGAGAGAGAGAGAGAGAGAGGTCCTCCCGCATGTAGAGATAAAAAGTGGGAATTTAATTATAAAAGGGAGACGGGGTCAATTGGATTACAGCAGATGAGTTAGGCTAATAAAAAAAAAGGGGGGGGGGTTGCAAGGCTTAAGAAGTCCCTTATTAAGAATATCCAAATATACTGACATGATCACTTGTGTCGAGAACTGGTGTTTCAACAACTAAGGTCAATATTTCATAGATGAAAACAAATTCGATGCTGGTAAGCTTTGTGGAAGAATTCTGGCAGAGAGAGAGAGAGAGGAGTGGATGAAGATCACCGGAAAGGAGAGTAAGAGGAGAGAGAGAGAGAGAGAGAGAGAGAGAGAGATTAGGATGTCTCAAAGACTTTGTTAGTCCATCCGAGGAGACATAGCGTGCTCACTTATCTCTAGGAGCAGGTTTTACTGTTCATTCACAGTATCCTAATGATTCTGTCTAGCTTTCTTTTAAACTCTTCCACACTGTTGCTGTTTACCACTTCTGGTGGCAGTTTATTCCACGCGTCACATATCTTGTATGTAAAGAAGTTCCCACAGTGGAATGTGTTGTATCTCTTCAGTTCTAGTTTCCATCCATTATTTATTGTTTGGTTTTCGTTTAACGGAGAGAGAGAGAGAGAGAGAGAGAGAGAGAGAGAGAGAGAGAGAGAGAGAGAGAGAGAGAGTCAGTCCCCCCTAAGGGGCTGCATTTCATTCAATCTCTTACGTAGCCTCTGAGAATATTGTAATTAAACCGTGAACGTCCGTCGTATGGAAAGGGAAAGAGTAAAAAGGACCATGTCTTGGAACAGTCATAGGAAAGGTGAGGCTAATTCTTCCTTAAAGTTGATGGCGCTGTTCAGGTGGCCCATGTAGTACTTATTCCGGCCAACGTCACCGCTGGACTTCACTCAAAAATATGAATGCTCGTTTCAATGTTTAAAAAGGTTTCCTTATAATCAAATTTTTTCTTCCTTATAATCAACGTTTTTTCTTTATAACCAATATTTTTCTTCCTTATAACCAAAATTGTTCTTCCATATAACCTAAAGTTTTCTTCTTTAAAACCAAAATTTTTCTTCTTTACAATCAAAATTGTTCTTCCTTATAACCAAAATTATTAGTCCTTATTTTGTTCTTCTCTATAACCAAAATTCTTCGTCATTGTAATAAAAAATTTTCTTCCTTATAACCAAAATTATTCGTCCTTATAGCCAAAATTGTTCTTCTTTATAACCAAAATTTTTCTTCCTTATAATAAATACTGTTCCTCCTTATAACCAAAATTGTTCTTCCTTATAATAAAAAATTTTCTTCCATAACCAAAACCAAAATTTTTGATAAACCAAAATTGTTCTTCCTTTTATCAAAATTTTTCTTCTTTATAACCAAAATTTTTCTTCTTTATAACCAAAATTGTTCTTCCTTATCAAGAATTTTCTTCCCTATAACCAAAATTGTTCTTCCTGATACTCAAAATTTTCCTTCCACATAACCAAAATTGTTCTTCCTGATAATACAAGATTTTCTTCTCTAAATTTAACTACTTCAACTTTATGAATAGTCACTCATTGCCTATTTCATGGATAATTTCTCATGGACGAGACTATACGGCATCCCCCATCACAGGTAATTATAAATAAAGCGAAGTAATAAATCATAACACTAAACTTATGAAAAGCTGTTACCAGAGCTGATATCTACAGTCTTAGACATAATAACCGTGACACTAAATCGCACACACAAATCGATGAAACCCTGGCAAGATGACACAACCCAACCTTTTCTGAAACGTAACATCCTAAGTAAACAACTGTAAAACTCTTACCTTTCCTGATTTCTTTGCTTCCATAATCCCACGAACTCCATGAATTTTATATTATGTTTTCAGCAAAAAAAAAAAAAAAAAAAAAAAAAGGGGGGGGGGGAGCTATTAAAGTACCAGTAAAGGGGTCTTTACTGGGTTTGGATGTTGGTAAAATATTGGTTTGCCGCTAATATGTGTGTGCGCGCATAGATATCTAGTGTGGTAACTCACTTATATAGTATAGTTACCTTCACACGATTTTATATATATATTTTACATATATATATATATATACATTGGATATATATATATTTATCGTATTATATCTATATATAGTATTATTATATATTATATATAGTCTATATATATATATATATATATATAGATGTACATATGTGGTCTCAGAAAATGCCCATAACTTTTTTTCATTTTTCCTTTATGTGGACATACAAAACTGATATTTATCATATAACAAAATATAGCGTTTGTGTATAATTTTATATATATATATATATATATATATATATATATATATATATATATATATAAAATCGTGTGAAGGTAACTATAACTAATACTATATAGTAGTTTACCACACTAGATATCTATGCGAAGCGAAAACAAAAAAAATATATGAATAGCGGCATACCAATATTTTACCAACATATATATATATATCATATATATATATATATTATATATATATAATATCTTTATATATATATATATATATATCAGGAAAATCTATTGTTTCCCTGGCAAGTAAGCCTCTATTACCAGGACCATGCTTAGGAATTTGAGCCATCCCAGCACTACATTCTCCTGCAAGTCCGTAAAAAGAAAGTATGCTGTAACAAATAAACTCATACAAAACAAAACAAAAAACAAACAAAAATAAACCTATACCAACAGACAATAGAGAGAGAGAGAGAGAGAGAGAGAGAGAGAGAGAGAGAGAGAGAGAGTTGGGCTGTCATCTAATCCGGTATTTCACTGGTCGTAGGAAAACCAAAAATAATCGAACAAAACAAAAGGGGTTAAAATATCCGTAACCTCAGAAGGGATTACAGTTTTTTTTTTATACATTTTTATGGACCGCGTTTCTTTTGTTCCCAACTCCTGGATGGAAACGCCGTCCTTTCCTTTCACTCTCGAGTTCAGACAGACTTTTATTCAAAGGCTCGCGTTAGATTACCCCAACCCCACCCAACGCCCGCCACCACCCCCACCTCTAAAACCCCTTCCTTATGAGTTACTCGAACCGAGGACTTTTTGATAATTCATCCTTTGGGAGAAAAAACAATGGACTAATCCCTTTCTCTCATATATAAAACAACACTGCTGTACTGTTTTCATTTGACAATGTGCCTCGAATACAAAGCGTGTACATCAATAAGGTTTTTTATTCATAAACCCTTTTTTCCCTATGGAGGTGGAGTGAGGAAGATACTTTAGGACAGAAGTTGCTAGCCACAAAGATCTTTTTCTTGACCCAAGCAGAAGCTGGTGCCGTTACGAGCTAAGCAGGCAAAAAAAAAAAAAAAAAAAAAATATATATTTATATATATAATATATATATATATATATATAGGTAATATCTATATATATATATATATAATATATATATATAATATATTGTATATCATACACACATATTTTATATATACCATTATAAATATCACGAGTGAAATTCCTAGCCGAAATTTAAAATCAAAGATTACCATAAACGACAACTTTGTAGCTAATGTATAATAAAATTATATAAAAAAAAAAATTTAAAATACCAACCAAAACCGACACCCATCAAACCGTTAAACAAATATCAGCTTTAACACCCTTTGACATAAGCAACAATCTAATATTGAGCCGCAGAGGTGACATACTCCCCATGGCTAGTGTCAGAGCTTTGTAGTCAGTCGCTTATGATACAAGAAAAAAAGGGGGGGTGGGGGGTGTTCTTGAACGCAGCTAACAACGCAAAAGCATCCGGATCAAAGTCTTGTTGCCCAGCTGGATGAAGGATCTTTTTGATCGCGCTGGTAACCTACATAATGAGAGAACAACAATGTGCGTCTACACAATGCCCCACTGAATGTCATGTGTCACTCGCAGCAGCGATCGCGGAGGTGTGAGCTCGACGACAACAGGGCTCGTCGCCTCAAAACTCGCCGAGTTAATTCCGGTTTAGGTTACAAAACTTCCTGAACCGCAGATAAAAAAACCACAATGATAATAATCCTTACGAACATTCGACTCGCCTCTCGGGCACTGGACTCCAGGAAACTCGATGCAGATTTGCAACAGTTCATCTTTAATTAACGACTGCCGCCGCGAATCCTTCCAGTTTCCGATACCTGTCAAATATAAATCGGCTAGGTAGGCGTAGTCAAGGTCTAGAGAGCTTGGGGTAGAGTTTTCTGTAAATACCTACGACCGCTGTTCTATCTCTCGATCTACAAACAGTTCTGCACGCAAAAGCAGGGAATAAACATTCATGTAAAAATAACACATAGATGAATTTTTACACATACACCAATACACAGCATATGATAATGATAATAATAATAATAATAATAATAATAATAATAATAATAATTAATACCTTTATTCCACAACAGTTGCAGTGGGTATCCATTACAATGTGTGTTGGATTAAAATATACACAAATTTAACCTCTGCTGATTAAAGTAATGTACACAGATTTATATCAAAATATCCATCAAAAGTATTTTTTCATAAAATCATTAGATATATATTTATATATAAACACATATATATACATATATTCTATATATATATATATATATAATATATATATAAAAAAAAAAAATATATATGCTATATATATTATATATTAATATTATATATATATATATATATATATATATATATATATATATATATATATCTATTTATTATTACACAAATAAATTTAACCTCTGCTGATTAAAGTAATGTACACATAGATTTATATCTAAATATCCATCAAAAGTATTTTTCACAAAATCATTAGATATATATTTATATATACATATATATAATTAATAATATATAATATATAATATATTAATTAATATATAATAATATATATATATATATATATATATATATATACTATATATATATATCTATATATATATATATTAGTTATAATTATATATTGCTAATATATAATATATAATATAATTTATATTATAATTTAAGCATAATATATAATATAGTTATATATTATTATAATTTTATATAATTTTTATATAATATAATTATTATTTATTTCTCTTATACCACAACAAATCTTTAACCTCTGCACTGATTAACAAAGTAATGTACACATAGATATGTTTATATCTTAAATATCCTATCAAAAGTATTTTTCATTAAAAATCCATTAATTAGATATATATAATTTTAATATATATTATATAATTTTTATATATATTTATTTTTATATATATCTTAATTATATATATATATATATATTATAATATATATATATAATATATAAAATCTGTACCGATTACAGAAAGCTCAACTCATAATCGAGGAAAAGCAAAATAATTCACGATCTCTCACACTGAGAGTTTCCTGCAAATACTGATGTGATGTTAAAAAAAGAAATGCAAAAAGTGAGCACCTACTTGAGTGAGGCAAAATTCAGTTATGCTACCTCATTACCTCACAGGGACGACCAAAAAAAAAAAATACCCGGTAACACCTATAGAAGGCTTCTCATGAAAGGGGAAAAAACGGAGAGAAAACACCTTCAGACATATCAGACCTGTGGAAAAAAGCTGACATGACATCATCAACAACAATTGTGTTGCCCTGGGAGCTATAAATCAGCTTGGAGAGTAAATAATCCAGTGTGACTGTTCCTGAATAGAAGAGTCCTGGTCTATTCCCATAGAGGCCTTAAAATACCTGAATTCTGCAAAACTTATTTTTTATGACTTTTTTTTTTTTCAAGTTACCAGAAAAAAGATAGGACAGACCCCTAATGTACACTATAGGATAGAACCCACATGAATGATAGGACCGAATGTTTTGTTCATTTGAAAATGTAAAATAGTGTGTTTTGTTCAAATGCAAAACTTGTCGCTTACTCGGGGAGTAAGCCTACAAACTACTTCGTTGTTGTTGCTGAGGGATAGGAAAGGCTAAACAGGGTCTAAAAAAGGGTGTTTCGCATCGAGTAAAAGGTACAGGAATGTTAGGGTAGGATATTTGTGATTTATTTATTAGAATAAAGATGTAAAATATAAACAATGTAAATGTTAAACGGGAGAGAAAATTTCTATAATAAAATATAACGTAAATTTTTTTAATCTTCGTTGGTGAAACAATGTGCAAATTTCCCCCAGATTTTAGCACGTTCTTGGTGCTGAATTTAGATGATATATTTCTGTTCAATTATTTTGCGTTTCCACTTATAACTGAGAATATACGACCGTATTTCATTCATGTCCTTTGTTATATGATCCCTGTTGTTAGTATGAGTAGTACCAATTATGAGAATTTATTACGAAGACCTCTTCACGTTAAGCTAGGAATATAACATTTGCAACTTATGCGTCAGGGGAAAATCTTGCACCCGTCCCGAGTAAGCTGGAGGTCGGATCACGCCTTGTTTCGTACGTTAATGCAAAATCGCATGTTTTGTTACTATGCAAATGCAAAACCACATGTCGCGAATATTGGATTTCCCAAGTCTCAATAAGAATCTATGTGGCCGTTCATTTGTGAACAGCGTTCGAAGACGAACTAGCATCTTCCCCCTCTCTCATCCACCAGTCCATAAAGACTGAATTTAATTGAATATAGAATTTAGGCCAAAAGCCAAGCACTGGGACCTACGAGGTCATTCAGCACCGAAACGGAAACTGACAGTACAAGGCTTGAAAGGTGTAACAGGAGGAAAACCTCAAAGCAGTTGCACTATGAATCAATTGCTAGGAGAGGGTGGAAAGCAAGGCGGAAGAAAGAGAATATGAAAGGGGTACAGTAAAAGATACGTAAAGAGTTGCAGATGGGTGTCTTGGAAGGCTGGCTACAAAGAGCCATAAGTACTAGTGCTTACAGTGCCCCGCATGAGGTGCACTGATGACCCTAACCCACCCCCCGCCCTCCAACCTTCCCATCTGGGAACCTGTGCATACAAAGCCTTAAGTAGTGCTTACAGTGCCCAGCATGAGATGCACTGATGGCACTAACCCTCCCCCCCCAAAAAAAAAGGGGGGGTGGGTTGTCCATACAGAGATCGCCACTGCGCCGTTCGGGACGCTTTCAAGCAAGGCGGAAGGAAGACGAAGAAGCAGAAGCTGCTAACAAGCAGAGGCCAACTCCAGGAAGCAGCGGAGAAGTGGGCGCGGAAACTTGACTCCAACACAGGACAAATTAAACGCAACTCCCGAGATTAAACGTGTTGGCAATGTAAACATATCCCTGAAACGGGAAGATGTGAAGGTTAAACTTCCTGACTAATTAGAGGTAATTAATGCGGAAAGTGTATATATACGTAGCCGATACGGAGTGGGAAAATGACTGGCGATTATCGAAAATTTGCAGATGGAAAATAAGATTAGCACATTGGAATAAAATTGTTGAAGTGTTAAAGCATATAAAATACTTTAAAGTTTGTGTATATATATATATATTATTGAAGTGTTAAAACATATAAAATACATTAAAGTTTGTGTATGTATGTATGTATATATATATATATATATATATATATATATATATATATTATTATTGAAGTGTTAAAACATATGAAATACATTAAAGTTTGTGTATGTGTGTGGGTGGATATATATATATATATATATATATATATATATATTATAATATTATATGTACATAAATGATAACATAAATTTGTTAATATATATATGAATGTATAATATATATGTATTATATACATATTTATATATATATATAAGATATATATATTGTTGAAGTGTTATGATAAATACATTAAGTTTGTGTTTGTTGTGTGATTATATATATATATATATATATATATATATACATATATATATATGTGTGTATATATATATATATATATATATATATAGTTGAAGTGTTAAAACATATGAAATACATTAAAGTTTGTGTATATGTATAGTGTATATATATTGTATATATACAGAACTGAGAATTCCAAATTCTGGACGTCACAAACTAGTAGGCTTGATGAAACAGGCTAAACCTAAAGATCCTGAGTGTCCGCTGTTTATTTTCCTGAGCAGAATATAAATGAAATAGAAAGGAGAATGGAATATCCTTCGTGTTCTCATTTATTTGTTTATCTGTCTTCACTGTACTTGCATGTTTTCATGTAGGTCGACAAATCTTAAGAGAGAGAGAGAGAGAGAGAGAGAGAGAGAGAGAGAGAGAGAGAGAGAGAGAGTTTACTTAACCCCTCATTTTACTTATTTTCTTCTAAGCCGACAAATCTTGAGAGAGAGAGAGAGAGAGAGAGAGAGAGAGAGAGAGAGAGAATGCGAGCTCCACATAAAGCATGTGAATGACCACAACGCTATTTGGATGTATACTTCATGATACACCTCGAGTCGAACGATAATCGATAACATCTCTACGTAGCTCCCCTCTTGAAACGACACCAGGGTCAACGCAGACGCTGCTAAGTCCACACTATACAAGTCCACCACCTCTCGCTCAATAACCAACCCAAAAGTAAAGGTTTGCACTAAGGGACTGAAATCAGGTCAGGCATGTCTTGTGGGTCACGTGCGCGCATGCGCAAGTTCTTGTAGTACACGCGGGAACATGAGGCAACGACTTAAGATTCCTTACCGTAAGTTCACGTGAGGGGCCCCTTTGCATCTCTCAACGTTTCACCCTTACCTGAAATAAAGAGTAAATCGTAAATAGTAGATTTGGCATTAAAGAAAAAAAGAGAGGGGGGGAAAAGGGGGGGGGGGGGGTTGTTGTTGAAAAAATGATAAAACATTTCAATGCATTTATTTCTATCATTTTCAATCTTGTGCACATAAGCGGTAACATATACAGATACATACACACACATATACATATACATACACATATATATATATATCTATATATATATAATATAATATATATATATATGTGTGTGTGTGTGTGTGTGTGTGTGTGTATGTATATATTTAATATTAAATGCAATATATATATATACTATATTATATATAATATATATCATATATATATATAATATATATATATATATATAGTTTAAGAATCAGTAGATGCGCGTGGCTGTATTATATATGCGAATACCACAGGAAAATGATAGGCAGAAGGTCACTACCAAGCGCTTTCTCCGTTATTTAGGCACTGCCGGGGCACAACGATGCCCCGACAATGCCTGAACAAAGGAGAAAGCGCTTGGTACTGACCTTCTGCCTATCATTTTCATGTGGTATTCGCTTATATATAATATATATTAAGTAAAGAGAGAGAAAGTGCTATGGTGTTGGATATTTATTTTTAGTCATAATCAGTTTACTGGTAATATTGTTTCTTCTGACTTTGAGAGATGGAAAATACATGAATTCATAAAAACCTTAAATATCTGTCATTTGTTGATCCTATACAACCAAAATGCTCGGAGGTAAACAAAAGTAAAGGTGAAAAGTAACAACAGTGATATTGTGATGCAATTTTCTTTTTCAAATTCTGAAAGAAGCATTGGAATTGCAAGATATAAAATCCACTCCCATTACACATACGACCCAGGATTCTCTTCATGTCCTCGGTATTATGGAAGCATTGCTTTACTTCGCTATGATACTCTTGATACTCTAACAGTATCTAAGGATTTATGAAACAGAAAACAAGGGGGTCACTGGATTTCCAAAAGCAAAAGTCTCTTTTAATCAGAGGTGGGATGGAACAAAGCCAGTTGAAAAAAGGAACCATTGGGAAAGTTTGTTTGTTTGTTTGTATGGTATGGTGTTTTGACGTTGCATGGAACCAGTGGTTATTCAGCAACGGGACCAACGGCTTTACGTGACTTCCAAACCACGTCGAGAGTGAACCTCTATCACTAGAAATACATATCTCTCATCCTTCAATGGAATGCCCGAGAATCGAACTCGCGGCCACCTAGGTGGCAAGCAAAGACCATACTAACCACGCCACTGAAGCGCTTGTGAACTGAAAACAAATACAAGCTACTATTTACATTATGTCTTTTCATATCGAATTTCTGGTGTTATTATTATTATTGTTTGTTTGTTTGTATGGTGTTTTGACATTGCATGGAACCAGTGGTTATTCAGCAACGGGACCAACGGCTTTACGTGACTTCCGAACCTCGTCGAGAGTGAACTTCTATCACCAGAAATGCACATCTCTGACCCCTCAGTGGAATGCCAGGAATCGAACTCGCGGCCACCGAGGTGGCACGCCAACACCATACCGACCATACCACTGAGGCGCTTGTATGATGATGTATGATGATGATTATTATTATTACTTGCACAGTGTTATACTACTCATTGTATTGCCTTCAAATTACCGTTGCATTTCTCATCAGCGTTCGCTGGACGATTATGATAACAGCCCGTAGCAAAAGTGTCGTACTTTACTGTTGATGTCGAATGACACACGATGAGTTTCATGTTGTAGCAAAATGATTATTAATGGATAGAAAAGACTACCTCTGTGTGAATTTCTGAGCCAGACCTTCATTACTGGGTTTTGGCGCGACGTTTGTCGAATTCTGAATTTAGTTACTCTGTTCTTTATATATGACTATTCAGTAACTCATGACTTAATTAAGTTTAATTATGTCAGTCTTATATAATTGTCAAAAACTTTTTGGATGAATATTTACTCGCCAGAAAGTGAGGGATGTTGAGTTGTTAGATAAAAGAGAGAGAGAGAGAGAGAGAGAGAGAGAGAGAGAGAGAGAGAGAGAGAGAGAGAGAGAGAGAGAGAAAATTAAATTTCCAGTTCAAGGTAATAAATTTAGTCATTGCTTTCCCAGTTCATTGCTTCCAGAAATATCATTGATAAATTATAAATTTCTCTGTAACAAGTTTTAAAATTCTTCACATAATGACAATAATAGTACTTCCTGATGCTTTCATTAAGTTTATATTGAAGTGTGAATGAAGAGTTATTCACTAATCGTTATTCTTCTTGATTTATTAATGTAATGACGTGAGTATTCAAGATTTCCTTCATGACAAATAATTCGCAGAAGATTTCAAGACAATAATAGACGCAAAATGCGTGCGTATTATTGTCCTGATATTCAACATTTGCGAGTGGTTGATTAAAATGGGTTCTCAACACCTACAGCTTATATATATATATATATATATATATATATATATATATATATATATATATATATGTGTGTGTGTGTGTGTGTGTGTGTGTGTGTGTGTGTGTGTGTGTGTGTGTGTGTTTCTTGAATAATAGATGGTCACAGCCATCTATGTTCGCAACGAAACCTGCATAATAAGCAAATCGTGCCTGCATATACAAACAAATATATATGTATATATGTATATATATATATATATATATATATATATATATATATATATATATATATATATATATATATATTATATATATATATAAGTATATTATATAAATGTATGTATATGTGCTTGTATTATGTTTGTAGAAAACGTCCCATTTGAATACATTTCATGATAGGAGCTCATAATTACCTCCGGCAGTCGTGAGAGCCATTACTCATTACGGGAACTCAGGCTCTTCATGACAGGGTTTCTCTCTGGAACAACTGGGAACTAAATTAGAAGCCACTTCATTTCCGTTAGTTTTCTAGGAGGTGAAACGCTGCCAGGCATTAGCGGCCATATTACTCAACTCTGGAAAGGCATCATCAGCGTATACCTCTCTCTTCATAAACATGCACAGTCGCTAAGTATACTCTTCAAATGCGTCGAGCGCCGTGAGGTGAGAAAACAAGTAAAATTGTCAACTCAAATATTCATTAATTAGGCGAATCACCCAACTCGTCGCAAAAGCATAGATACGCGTTTCTCAATGACAGTATCGATTTACTGAACTCATATGGAAGAGGCCATTCGTCTACTTCAGTACGAAATGATCGAACGTTTCATCTCGATTAATTGACGGAAATACTTAATAACGCAACGCGGGTAAATGGAAATACAAGTAAAAACAGCTAGTCATAATTTCCTTAGCAGATGCTTACGAGAAATACTTAAGGGAGAGGAAACAGCGTCTGATAAAGTGTGCGTAAGTTCCAGGAAACCCATTCCGCATCTTTCCTCGAGGAATGACAATTAGGGGCACTGAATTAACAAGGTCAGAGGAAATTACATCTGCTAATGAGGGACAGGTTGTAGCGAGATTCCCCACATTCTCTCTCTCTCTCTCTCTCTCTCTCTCTCTCTCTCTCTCTCTCTCTCTCTCTCTCTCTCTCTCTCTCTCTCTCTCTCTCTAAGAGTGCGGATGGAGGAAGAATTAAATTCGATAATGCCTAAGCAATCCGTACAATACGAGAAGTGTGCACTAAAAGGGAACTTTTCACAATCTTGCCAGGGTACCCCTTAATTGTTAGCATATTTTAGTCATAAAAGTTCAACAGTCGACACAAAATCAAACATTAAATCATTTATCTTTTCTTATACCGCTGCAAATGTCAAGTCTCATTGGCACTAGAACAACTGAAAAACGAATATGGAGCGTCACTTGATATCCAGAATAAACAATCAAAGCTTACGTCAAAAGGCCTCTGGCCACGCCCAAAAAGCGTTCGGCCTTTATCTGCAATTATTTGCTCCAACCCTTGTTGTTGTTGGTAGAGTGATAATGATGGTACTACCTCAGCATAGTAAAAACATGCTGATAATAATAAAATAATAATAATAATAATAATAATAATAATCATTCATGAGGCCAGGCTCATTATTAGAGTGCGGTTCCCATTCTTGGCCGTCATAGGCAATATAGCTGTCATGCTTAATGCAATGCTGTTAATTGCGGCCCCTTCAGCATCCGAATGAGCCGTTAATTATACAGCCCAGTCCCGCTGTATTCCATAAGCGATAACTCCTGTACCGGCGAATGGAATATTATCATTATTCATCGGCTGGGCGTTATTCACCGAAAGGATTATATCAGCATTCACTGATTCTGCATTATTCATTAAATGCGATGTGCTGCCGTTGTTGCATTAAAACGATAAAAAAACTCTTTCCTTCTTCTCCCTTTGTTCCCCTAATCAACCCCCCCCCCCCCCACCCCCCCCCTCCCCCCCCCCCCCCTACCGTCTCACTTCGTACCAAACACCCCGCCCCTCTTCTCTCTCTCTCTCTGCTCTCTCTCTCTCTCCCTCTCTCTCTCTCTCCTCATTGCAATAGCGTGATAACGTGTTTTGCTAATAGAAATTCCGCACAAAATCTCATTTCCTCTATCTATAATTTAACTGATAATTTCACTGTAAGAACGAGAGGCGTTCATAAACTCCAGGAAAAATACTAATTGCAGAAACAAACGAATACGGATGAAGACAAAGATAACGAGTGGGTGTCCGTGCTATATAATGATCTAATTACACCATATGCGACAATGGGGTAGGATGATTAAGGAATTTTATTGCATGCAAAATTAAATTCTAAAGATATTCTTGGTTTCCGTGAAAATCTAAAAAAACCCTTCTGGACAGAAGCCCCAGGAGAGCTGTTAATCAGCTTAGTAGTCGGGTTAAACTAAGATATACTTAACTTCCGGGACAAGTATGCATTCCACATGACGGTTTTTTTTTTTTTTTTTTTTTTTTTAATAAAATAGGCAACGAAGAAATTCTGACAGTGTAAAAAACGTATATTTTTAAAAGTAAGGCGAAAATTTCATGGAAGAACTATAAAACAAGGCTACTGTAAAAAAGGTAAATTTTTAAAAGGCGAAAATTTCATGGAAGAACTATAAAACAAGGCTACTGTAAAAAGGGTGTATTTTTAAAAGTAAGGCGAAAAATTCACGGAAGAAATATAAAACTAAGACATCAAGAAGATCACGCAGGGAAATATATATATATAAAAATTATGCAAAGACCGTTTTTCTTTGCTTTTAGGAAATGAATGATGACGTTTCTACTGGGGTTCCAACAGTTTCCTGTGCTGCAGCCGCTCAGTAATTATGATTAAAAAAAAGAACGATAAATGAGAAATTAATATTAACCTTATATTTATGTTCAATAACGGGCATTACCTTCCCTAGCAAAAGGTCTCTACTGTGAGAGGAATGGTTCTGGAGAAAGTTAAGTATATCTTAGTTTAACCAGACCACTGAGCTGCTTAACAGCTCTCCAAGGCCTGCCCCGAAGGATCAGGTATTTTTACGTGGCTAGGAACCAACTGGACCCACAGCTTATTGTGGGATCCAAACCACATTATATCAAGAAATGAATTTCTAATCACCAGAAATAAATTCCTCTGATTCCACGTTGGCAGTGAGGAGAATCAAACTCTCGACTACCGAATCGGTAGGCGAGCACGTAACGCACTCGTCCAACGAGGAACTATGGTTCTGGAGAAAAACGGGAGTCGCCATTGACATGTTAGGCCTCTAATAAATCAGTGGTTCTTAACCGTTTTCATCCTATGACTCCCCAAGACTATTCAGGATATTACCGAAACTCTTATAATTAATTTTGAAATGGTGAACCTCGCAAAAGGGTAAGATAAAACAAAAAGAAGGGAAGACCAGGGTTTATTGAAAATGTCACGAACAAAAACCTTGATCATTTCCACATAGCCTCTACAAATGCCAGAACAATGTAGATTCCACAGAACTACTGAACATCACCCAAATAACAAAACTTACTTCTCATTCACTCAGTGGGAGGGTTGACACTATTTTTCAGCCATAAGCCTATCAAAGCGAGGTAACAAGTTGCACTCACCAAACTGGTAAAAACCCAACTGGCTAATCCAAATTACATGAGAATAAATCATACCCTCCCGAACCCTTTGTGTCCCCCTGAGAAACCGCTGCTCTCAATGTCAAACCATGGATGGACGTGCTAAGGCTTCCACTGCTTCGTGGCCATTTTATAAACCTCCAAAAAATCCCTTCTGTAGCATTTGGGCCTCCAGACCTGTATTACAATATTCAGAACTTATTCTCGCTTTTCCCCGACGTTAAGGCCCTTTCGCTGTATCAGATGCAATTCCATATGTCCGGCAATGTTTGAGATCACTTTCCTTTTTACACATTTACGATTTTTTAACACTATCAAACAACAGTTCATCTCACCACTGCAACATCCTCTTAATTCATGTCCGTTAATCTAGTCTTACTGCACTACAATCCGGAGGCAACACCAAAGGTTGCGATTTAATTCATTAGTTTATCTGGCAACAGAACTGAATTGAATTGAATATAGGATTTAGGCTAAAGGCCAAGCACTGGCATCTATGAGGCCATTCAGCGCTAAAAGGATATTGATAGTAAAAAGTTTGAAAGTTTTAACTGGAGGAAAACCTCAAAGCAGTTGCGCTATGAATCATCTGTTGGGAGAGGATGGGACGACAATTCTCCTCTTACACCAATAACAAGTTCCAGGAAATGTTTGTTTCACGGGGTTCTTGGAATCGTCATTTCCAACCTGATTCAAATACTGACGGAAATGAAACCCTTTATTTTCTGGAGATCAATCATTGCAAAAATAACCGAAAAATATAGACAGATTTCACTGATAATGTCATCCGGAGAAGAACCAAGCGACAGTTATCCGCCACAAGAATAACGTAACAACTGCGACAGAGACAATAACACACCGACGACGCTTGACGGGCGCCACCAAAATCAGAATAACAACTTTTAGTGTGATATTAAAAAAGTTGAGCTTTCGCGCCTTAAGACAAACTAGAAGAAAGCCTGAGTGCGTGCAATAAACTTTTGTAATAATAATTAATAATAATAATAATAATAATAATAATAATAATAATAATAATAATAATAATAATAATAATAATAATAATAGTGTACTTAGGAAGCAGACCCTCTCTCAAGCATACTTTATTAAAAGTAATTGCTACTTTAGCAGCGTTACACTTGTATAGATTCTTCTCTATTTTACGAATAGCGGCTGTTCGTAAAATAGAGAAGAATCTCTACAAGTGTAACGCTGCTGAAGTAGCAATTACTTTTCATAAAATAATAATAATAATAATGGATTCCTTCCTAAGGAGGCAGGATGCAACCCGGAACACCACACTATAAAACCACCCAGTCGAATAGGATGGCTGTGAAAAAAAAAAAAAATAAATAAATAAAAATAAAAATAATAATAATAATTACAATAATAATATATAATAATAATAATAATAATAATAATAATAATAATAATAATAATAATAATAATAATAATAATAATAACATAGTAGTAGTAGTAGTATCTACGCTAACATTACACCTTTCGATAAACAAACAAACAAAAACTTGATTTCTTTTTTAACAGAAGCTTCCGCTAACTCCGTTTTTCGAGTCTTTTAATCTTGAATACTTTCCAGAGCACGCATAAATATTCCTTTGCCTTTCCCAATCTTCTCTAAACGGCCAATTTCCAATTCAATCACCTTTTTTCCAGTTTAAATCACTCTAATATTCACTGCCCAAAATCCAGATAAAATCTGAGCGGCATTTTTTCCTCCTTTTTTCAATCTCCGTTCTCTGTCCCTTAATTTGCATAACATGGCTGAAACTTCTTTTAATTGCCATTCCCGAAAACACCGCAAGAACATACTGGTCGTTAAACAGGCGCTAAATACGCAAAAAGAAAAAGAAGAAGAAAAAAAAGTTCGGTTAAACTGCTCGCGCGTTTTTCTGAAATGGAAATACGAGATTCTTTCCCGCGCGTCCATTTTCACTTTGAGAGAAATGGTTTCGGTAACGGTTATGCTAAAATGCCTTTCTTAAAACGGTCTAGTTAAAAGATTGTTGTTAACGTACGTTACTGTGACATTTCTAAGGTTCCTGATTATCTCATCCTTGTCTTCGTGTTCCTAATGCTCTCGTCCTTATCTTCATGTTCAATTATCCCATCTCTTATCTTCGTGTTCCTAATGATCCCTTACTTATCTTTATGTTCCTGATTATCTCATCTGTATCTTTATGCTCCTAATTATCTCATCCTTATCTTATCCTGGTTTAATTCAGACAAACTGAAAACTGAATTAAACCTGGCTCACAAAGAGCAACGTCACCAAAAGTGTGTTGTCTGATTTCCCCCATATACTGCTAGACCTTAAATTTCCTTGTATTTGTAAAGAACAAATCCGGACGATTTACTGCTATATTAGCCGCACATAATTCAGTGTCCTGGAGAATGGAACTATTAGGTTTTAATGCAAATCACTCTCCCGTAATGGATGCATTGCCCATTTAACGGCCAAGCGCAGCGGGACCCCCATTAATACTTCCAGTGTAATAGATCCTGAAAACGGATGAAGATGGATATCTGACAAAAAAATTCAGGTAACGTCCCATAGAATTTAATCTATATGATATAATGGCATTTCACGACCTGGTAATTACGAAATCAAAGGCATTGGCCTAAGAAGTACAGGGCTCTTAAAATATGTTTTCCAATGCTAAATAAAAATAATGCCACGTAGAACTTAACAAATAAGTTATATGGCACTTTACAGTTTACTAAGCATTAAGAAATCAAAGGAGTTGGTAAAATACTCTTTCAAATATCTATACTACTAAAGGCCTTTGTATTTTCCTAATAAAGCATTAATCTGCATAATAAAATGGGGCAAAAATGAATAAAATAAATCACACTGAGTCTTCCATTTACAACCTTGATGGATTTTAAGAGTATGAAATAGTATCTGTCATAAATAATTCAGTAATTAGGGAGGCCTAATTACGAGAGAGAGAGAGAGAGAGAGAGAGAGAGAGAGAGAGAGAGAGAGAGAGAGAGAGAGAGAGAGGAGAGAGAGAGAAGAGAGAGAGAGAGAGAGAGAGAGAGAGAGAGAGAGACTTGAACTAACGCTATTTTGCTCAAACAGTCACAGGTGAAAGCATCACTTCCAAAAATAACGTCTGCTGAGATCATTAGGAACGTGAAAATAAAGATAATTGAACATGAATATAAGGATGAGATAATTAGGAACACAAAGATACAGATGAGATAATCAGGAACATAAAGATAAGTACGAAAGGAGTAGGAACATAAGATAAGAGATGAGATAATTGAACATGAACATAAGGATGAGAGCATTAGGAACACAAAGATAAGGATGAGATAATCAGGAACATGATAAAGATGGCACCAGTTACGAACATTAACGAAAAAAAAGCTTGTTGTTGTAATCTGAAAATTATCGATTACAAGGAAACAAAAGTCTGATATTACAGCAAAGATATTTGGAGAAATAATAATTCAAAATTCAACGTTTTTCATCTCTGAAACTTACCAAAAATATTGCCTATAGTTTTTAACCTTTTATTTCATATTTTAGTTGTAATGTAAAATTTTTTTTGGAATTTTACGATAATCAGTATACAGCTACCTATCACCACAAAAACAACATCGAAGCCAATAAGACAAGCACGGTGGAATGAATGCCAACACTGGCATATTAACATAAAAATAATTATTTTCGTTAATCTATAATACGAAGATATTTCCACAGAATAGTTGCCACTCCCTCTCCCCCGCCACAAAAAAAACTTCTGAGCCGCAATTTGTGACTTCATTTCGCGCATGATGACCACGGTAATGAAGTCAGGAAAATCAGAGAAAGGGGGTGAGAAAAAATATTTGTATTCATTTCAAAGTAGGACGTACTATTGCGTTAACGACTCTACATAGTGATATTAACTTTGCCTTTTTTTTTTCTTTTAAAGAATGGATCTGAACTACGAAAGGAAGTCACCTTTATCTACATAATTTTCATTATAACGAATTCCAGCTAAAGATAAAGTGATCGTTAAAGAGCTATATCTGGAAAGGAAGCATTACTGATTAGATGCACAACTTAATTGCTCCAATTACTATTTCATTAGATCAAACAGTCCACCTGTCGAAATAAACGAATGCAAGCAAACGTCCTTACATCCACCTTTTAGCGTAACCCTCCTAAACCAATGTGTCCTGGTTTGATTTTGTTTTATATAGATTTTGGGCATTATGCCAAGCACTGGGGCAACTAAGGAAAGCCTCAAAGCAGCTGCACTATGAAACAATTGTTAGGAGAGGGTGGACAGTAAGATGGTAGAAAGAGAATATGAACGGAGCTACAGTAAAAGGAATGAAAGAAGTAGCAGCTAGGGGCCGAAGGCATGCTGCAAAGAACCTTAAGTAACGCCTACATTGCACCAAATGAGGCGCACTGACGGCACTAGCTCCTACGGGGCCGATTTGATCTGGAAAATGCGAGTTACACCAATGTGCCCTGAAATATCTGAGTTTCACGTAATCTTAAATCCGTTTGGTAATGTCAATGTCAAAGTATTCTTCATGACTCAAAGCAAGTGTCAGCAATGAAAGGTCAAACCCGGTAACCTGGCAAATCGCAACGAATTCAATTGGATGAACTTGCAAGACAATGGTCGCAAAATAAAATTTTTTGGAATTCATCCAATTTCAGGAGCAGCAAGATTCATGGTGAAAGAGTATTAGAAGGTGATCAGCATTTCCTGTAAGCATAATAAAAGTGAGGAAGGTAGTATTACAACTTCAGTGACTGTGTGGGAAGGTATGGTTCAATGCTGAGGCTGATAGACCTCGTCGGGGTCTTACCAGGTTCCTATATGATATAGCAGTATTTATACTGACCTTGAGAGTATGATATTTTTACCACGCCGCCTACACCCCCCCCCCTCCTCTCTCTCTCTCTCTCTCTCTCTCTCTCTCTCTCTCTCTCTCTCTCTCTCTCAAATAGCGACCCATAGCAATCTACTGTCAACCAGGTACACCATTTACTGATTAGGTCAACAGAAGCAGAATGAAGTAACCGGGTCATTTCTTATTCCCTTGGGATATTTCTATAGTGTTAGAAAGTTCTATACCACATATACCACCGAGCACACACACACACAACACACACACACACACACACACAGAGAGAGAGAGAGAGAGAGAGAGAGAGAGAGCATTCTCACGTACATCAAGACAGCACATAAGAGCTTTTGTTCGAGAGAGAGAGAGAGAGAGAGAGAGAGAGGAGCTCTTCACGACACCCACTAAAATGTGAAAAAGGAGATTCAAATTACAAAGGCTAATAGTAATTACTTAGCGCACCAAGCTTTAATTAGTAATTACGGAGTTACTTACGGCTCCGTGTTCCATTAGCAAAATAAAGTTATGCGTAGCAACTGCATTTAAGGTTAAAATTCATTGCTCTGCCTTTATGTTGCCAAGCTAAAAATAGGTGAACACTCCTTGGTATGAGGCGATAAAAAGACCTATGAGAGAGAGAGAGAGAGAGAGAGAGAGAGAGAGAGAGAGAGAGAGAGAGAGAGAGAGAGAGCAATATTATCTTAAAAGTATCATTCGGGAACTGAAGCTGCTAGCAGAAAATAAGAGTACAATTCAGAAAAAAGGAAGAATTAGAAAGAAAAAAAAGTAAATAAAAAAAACAGGTAAAAAAAAAAAAAAAAAGGTAGCCTTAAAAAAGAAAAAAAATACTGATATTCAGAAAAAAAGGTATAATTAAAAGAAATAAAGTGTAGAATTCCCCAGTAAAAAAAAAAAAAAAAAAAAAAAAGCAAAAAAAAAAAAAGTAGAATTCTGAAAAAAAAGGGGGGGGGGAAAGACACAAGTAGAATGTCGATATTTATTTAATTCATTATGAGTATTATTCGTTTTTTTTGGCGGCAAAGATAATCCAGCGGGTCATAAGTTATGCAACTTAATTGTAGTTCGTTGCAAGCAAATGAGTTTTACTGACAAAGGAAAGAGAAAGATGAAAATAATTATATGGTAAGACGCAGCAGACGACACTGGTTTTCACGTGTATTGGATCCAACGAAAAGTTTTACTTCAATTAGCTTAAGGAAAAATACAGAAAACTAAAGAGAGAGAGAGAGAGAGAGAGAGAGAGAGAGAGAGAGAGAGAGAGAGAGAGAGAGAGATAATTGTCTTCCTCTTACCTTCTCATGAAGTACTCTTGCGAAAGTGCCTTAAACGGAAACGGGAATGAACAAATTTCTCTCTCTCTCTCTCTCTCTCTCTCTCTCTCTCTCTCTCTCTCTCTCCAGTTTTCTGCATTTTTTTTTTCATTTAAATTAAGTAAAACTTTTCGTGTTACAAGAAACTTGTACATAGTGAACAAGACTAACTCTCGAGTGGTGTATATTGCGCTGGTCTTTTACCAAAATCTCGCATGCAATAGCAAAGAAGAAAAAAATTCTTTTGCGCAATCAAGTTTTCTGTACAGCGTATAACGCTGTAAGAAACTCTCAGCCGGCCGTGGTGCCCTGTTGTTACGATGCCGAAAGCGCGACTATAGCAATAACTTTAACCTTAAATTAAATAAAAACTACTGTGGGTAGAGGTCTGCAATTTGGTATGTTTGATGACTGAACGGTGGATGATAAACATACCAATTTGTAGCCCTCTTGCCTTTGTAGGATTTTAAGATCTGTGGACGGACAGCTAAAGTGCAGACGGACAGACAAAACCTTGTCAATAGTTTTCTATCACAGAAAACTAAAATGTCATGATAAAAAAATGAATTGTAAGTTCCAACTGTGGTTTAATTTGTTCAGTACATATTCAGCCACTGCCATTAAATTGTTGTTTATTTGTTCAGTAACGGTATTCAGCCACTGCCATTAAATTGTGGTTTAATTTGTTCAGTACATATTCAGCCACTGCCATTAAATTGTGGTTTTTTTTTTTTTTCAATTTGTTTTCAAAGTACATATTCCAGCCACTGCCCCATTTTAATTTGTGGTTTTGTTTTTATTTTTTTGTTTTTTTCCCAAGTAAACAAATATTTTCAGCCACTGCCCAAATTGACATTGGGTTAAGAACCCCCTTTTTAATAACCCCGCATACTGCATGAAGGGGGGGGTCATATTGGGTCATATCGGAAGCTATTATACAAAAATGAGAAAAAAGTAAAATACTAAAAACAGTTACTTGAAATTTCTGTTCAGTGAGCAAAAAACGCTCTTTATTCCGGTATTACTGCTGCAAAATAAATATATTTTGAAACTGAATAACAACATGAAAATAAACGGAAATGATCCCAAAATTATGAACGAGAGCGCATCATTCCACATCGCATTCGGATCGAGGTAAAAAAAAAAGTCGTGGTATCATACGCTGGAATATCAGTTATACAAATAACTATATTCAAATCATTTACAATTTCATAATAATTCAAAAGCTGGTTTCACATGAGCTTTTGAACTTGTTTCTTTTAATATAGAAAATAGTTTACCTTGTTTCAGTATTTCTTGGTGCGAGTTAGTTTGATTTATTTTTCTTTATGAAAATAAATTTGTAAAACGAAACTTTGACAAAAAATCTCCATTATCAAACTTAAAATATTTAAAATTTAAAACTACACTGTATTAAAAACATGAATTTTATGTCTTATTACTTATTATAGGATGTCTAAAGAAGTGAGTTTGCTACTCTCCGAATTAGTCAAAGAAAAATTATGTCAACAAATTCGTCCTCTACAGTTACGACTGACATGTCTCTCTCCCTAAACGAGTGGGTGACTTCAAAGACAATGGGAACAAAGAAGGTAGGTATTTGAGCTAAAAGTTCAGCTAAGATCTACATAATTAAATCTCGTGTTAAACATACTCAACTTGCTATTTCCTGATACATATTTTACTTCTGTATTTCTTTCGTGACAAAGTCCGTAAGTTTAGTAAACCATTAAAACAAGAACTTTCTGTTTAATACAAAAACTTAAGATATTACGTCATTTACGAAACTGTGACATCAATAGTATAATATTACGCAATACTCTGTTATCATTTTAACTTCGCTTCTTTGGCCTTTTCGTATATTTTGTTGCTATACCGTTTATTTGACTTAATACTGAATGTTCAAACGAACTTGTAAATCGATAACTCGACTAACTTTAGAGTGTTGTATATCGCGATGGTCTGCTGCCAAAATATCTCCTGAGATTAGTAAAAATGACAAGAAAAAAATTGCGTCGTAAGTTCCGATAGAGAAGTTTAATTTGTTCAGTAAATGTTCAGCCATTTCCATTAAATTATAAGACTCGTGCCTCAATATACTGGACGAGGGTCATATTGGAAAGCTATTATATAAAAAACATAAAAGGGTAAAATATTGGAAAGCAGTTACACTGAAATCTCTGCTCAGGGAGCAAAAATCGGGGCTTTTATTTCGTTAATATTGCTGCAAAATAAATATATTTTGAAACTGAATAACAATATGAAAGTGAAGGGAAATGATCCCCGATATTATAAAGGAAGTAAAAAATCGTGATGTCATAAGCTGGAATATTAGTTAAGAGAAATAACTACCATCAAATCATTTACAAAGGCTGGTTTCACAAAAACGTTTTTAAAGTCAATTATTCTTTAATAGGATTACCTTAGCCAATATTCCTTGGTGTGAGGCAATTTCATTCCATTATTTTTCATGACAAGAAATTTGTGGGACGAAGCTTTTGAAAAAAATATCATAGCTCAAAAATAAAGGTTTGAAATTATGGCTTTTATTTCTTATTACTGATGACATCATGGAATATTTTTTATTTTAAAAAATCAAAGTTTGAGCTCAAGCTTAAACATTTGAATTCGCGTATATTTCATATTACTGATTACATTATAGGATATTTAACACACAAAAAAGTTTGCTACACTCTGAACTATTTAAAGAAAAGAATTAGTCTCAACAAATTTGTCCTCTTGATGTACTTCGAACACGGTCTCTCTAAGAGAGTGGGCGACATCAAAGATTAGAGAAACAAAGGTAGGTGGGTAGGTTTTTGAAGTAAGGGTGGACCAAAGATCTACCTAGTTAATCCACGTGTTGAAACTATTTGACTTCCTCTTTTCTCTAAAAATTTTGCTTTTGCATTCCTTTGCCGTGATGCAAACCACAGGTTTTAATTAAACCTCAAAAGACGACTATTATCTATATCAAACAAACATATGATTCTTCGTTTTCGACACTAATACGAGATTTCATTACAATTTTTACTGATATGCCATTTTTTTGACTGAGGTGAATCGCAGCGCTTGTTTACTGTGCCTAAATTTAAATAGTAAAAGCAAATAACACATAGCACAGCTAACTAGCAAATGTTGCACATTGCAACGGCCTGTTGCTAAAATATCTCAAGCTCGTAAATATAGATATATATATAGTATATATTATATTATAATTATATATATATATATATATATATATATATAGATGTGCGTGTGTGTATATATATCATATATATATATATATATATATATATAATATATACAGACGAGCATATATAAACTATCAATTTTTATAATCAATCTTTTAACCTACAGCCAAGGGCAATTTTTCAAAATAAAATTTCTCTGAAAAATTAATCAATAGTCCATTTGCGAACACGCGATTTGTCGGTTTTCTGTAGGAAGTAATTTTTTCCGAGTTTTGCCAAGTTATTTCCTGCACGGTCCAGTTTCCCATAACCCTTCTGATTGGTTGGCTGAGGTCTCCCCTGAAATGAATAGGAGCACTGAGAGAGAGAGAGAGAGAGAGAGAGAGAGAGAGAGAGAGAGAGATAGAGGGGGGGGGGAATTAAAAATGAAAGGGAGAGATCTGCATTCCATCGACATCAAATCGTATATATATACAGAGATGATTTACTATGAGAGAGAGAGAGAGAGAGAGAGAGAGAGAGAGAGCGAAAGAGAGTATTACTGAACTGACATCGAGAAATGCAGTCATCGATGTTCACATATATATATATAGAGAGAGAGAGAGAGAGAGAGAGAGAGAGAGAGAGAGAGAGAGAGAGAGAGGACACGTATCCAACAGCCCCCCCCCCCCCACAGGAAGTATAATAACAACTGTGACTATAATTGAACAACATGCGAAAGAGAGAGGGGAAAGGATGCACAATAATGCGTGTGAAAACAGGGGTTATGATGAGGACGGACAGGAAGTTAAACGAGGGGAAAAGAACACGTTCAATCGACTTCCAGGAATCCGAACGGGGACACACGAGAGAGAGAGAGAGAGAGAGAGAGAGAGAGAGAGAGAGAGAAGAAAAAAAAAATTTTTTTTTTTTTTTTGGGGGAAAAGATGAAATAAACGGTCTGAGAAGATTACATTACCCTGACCAAGGGGGGCGAGAGAGTGGGTGGAGGAAAATATAGATGTAAATATTGACTGATATTGACGAACAGACGGGTAACCAAAATGTAACAAAGTGACATCCGACCTCCAGCTTACTCGGGACGCGTGCAAGATTTTCTCCTCGCGCCTAAGTTGTAAACATTATATTCCGGATTTTAACGTAAATTATAAATGGCTAAAATCTACGGTGAAATTGAGCCTTGTTTCACCGACGAAAATTACAATAAATACGCGCTATTTCATTAGAAATATTTATTTTTTTACATTTTTATTCTAATAAATAACTAAAATACATCCAATCCTAAAATTCCTGTATCATTAACTCAACGCGAAACTCCTTTTTTTAGACTTATTTAGGCGATTCCCCAGACCTTTCCTAACCCCCAACAAGAACAAGAACAACAATAACAATGTTATCGAAAATGACCAGAGAGTAGTGAAGAGAAAGACTGATAAGCAATGCTACCACCATATAAAGAACGATGAATTGGCCTCTGAGCAGAATAAAAAGTCCATCTTAACTTCAGTTACTACTCGACGGGAAGGTAGTATAAAAGGAAGTCGTATAATCTACGTGTGCATGTAGTTCTTTATGCAAAAAACCTAAATTTAAAATGAAAATGGGAATAAAATACAGTCCCTTAATATTTCAAGCTTATTTTTTCCGATCCCCAATCTATCCTAAGTAATCCCCATAAGCCATACCCTACGGTAATCTTAACCATTATGTGCCATCGAAATAAACTAAAAAAAAAATCCCTAACTTCCAGTCTTGCAAACAGGAAAACCAAAGTTATTAATGCTTGCAAATGCATGGCAACAAGTTGAAGGAATTTATTGCTAAAGGAAATAGAAATAAAGGTGGTGTGTGTGTGTGTGTGTGTGTGTGTGTGTGTGTGTGTGTGTGTGTGTGTGAAGCAAACAACCACTAACAAAAGCACAGTAGAGACGAATGCAAATGAGGTCAACTGATAAGAGAAACAGGAACCAAGAATTGAGGAAACTGATTAAGGAATTAAAGAAGCAAAGCGTAAAACGAATGACGAGAAACTCAAGAAACTCATGAATCATTGTAAATGTCAGCAAAAACTGCCACGAATCAAAAGGTTTACAAACACATACGAAAAGGAAATAAGAAAACTTGAAAAAGGCGAAAAAAGGCAGAGTACAAGAAAATCTATCAAAAGTAATGCCAGAGTACAAGAAAAACTATCTAAAGTAATGTCAGAGTAAAAGAAAGACTATCTAAGGTAATGTCAGAGTAAAAGAAAGACTATCCGAAGTAATGTCAGAGTAAAAGAAAGACTATCCCAAGTAATGTTAGAGTAAAAGGAAAGACTATCTAAAGTAATGTCAGAGTAAAAGAAAAACTATCAAAAGTAATGTCAGAGGAAAAGAAAGACTAAAGTAATGTCAGAGTCAAAGATAAATTATCATAAGGAATGTCAGTGTAAAAAAAACTATCAAAAGTAATGTCAGAATAAAAGAAAGATATAAAGTAATGTCAGAGTAAAAGATAAAAGTATCAGAGGAATGTCAGAATAAAAGAAAAACTATCAAAAGTAATATCAAAGTAAAAGAAACATATCAGCAGGAATGTCAGAGTACAAGAAAGACTATCTAAAGTAATGTCACAGTCAAAGAAAAAATATCACAAATAATGCCAGACAAATGAAAATCTATCAAAAGTAATGTCATAGTCATACAAAACTATCAGAAGGAATGTCAGGCTAAAATTAAAACTATCAAAATAAAAGGAATGTCAGGCTAAAATTAAAACTATCAAAATAAAAGAAAAAATATCAAAAGTAATGTCTGAAAAAATGAAAAAACTATCATCAATATGATTACTGGCGTAAATGAAAAAAAAATTCTAAAAAATAAGGTAAAGCCTTCTGCACAACTAAAGGAACGGTAAATAGTAGTCGAGAATTCATGGCCTTTCTTTAAATAAAAACAAACTTCTAAACAGGCGCTGTAAAGCGATTACAACGCTGCCCAGTTTATGACGGCCTAAATAAAAGTCTCCATCAGCAAATATAATTTTGGGAGCCATAAAAAGGCGGGGATAATATATATAAAAAAAATCACAGGAAGGATAACATATACTGTGATTATAAAGAGTCGAGAAATGAGATAAGAGAGAAAAAAATTGACGAACTCGTCGGAGGAATGAAAGGAAAGAAAGAAAAAATATAAGAGAAAAATCGTGGGAGGTGGGGGGGGAGGTAATTAACGTAATTAAAGCACATCAAAGGAAACAGACTAAAAGTTTCCGAAAAGAAACCAAACAAAAATGAAATGGCGAAGATAACACAAAGGATTGGCCAAAAATGCCGACAGAAATTATCCCCAGTAAATGGACGAATTACACCTCTTATTACGAGCTGTAAAAGACAATTAAGGTTTGAGATAACGTTATACTGTCAGAATGTATAAAACTCAAACGCGTATCACGACGGACATCACATCTATATATTTTAAATATTAAATTCATTTACACACACAGGAATTAAAAAGAAAATATAATAAAAAAAATCACAAACACACACACACGCACATACGCATATAATATATATATATATATATATATATATATATATATATATATATATATATATATATATATCTATTATACACACACACACACACACACACACACACACACACACATAATATATATATAGATATATATATATATATAGATATATATAGCGTAGTATAGTGTGTGTGTGTATGTATAAGTATACACATATACATACATATATAAATATGGGATACAATCCACAATGAAGTAAAATTCCTCTGTAGTTTAAAATATATATTACTTGTATAGGATTAAAGCTTTCGACCATCAACTGTGGTCTTGTTCACTAAAGTGTGAACAAGACCACAGTTGATGTCGAAAGCTTTAATCCTATACAAGTAATATATATTTTAAACTACAAGAGGAATTTACTTCATTGTGGATGTATCCCCATTTACTTAGAGGTACGACATAGTACCTGGCTTCTGCATATATAAATATATAGGGAGACAGCAGTCTCTGAAATATAGTATTTATGTATACAACATAAATATAGTAAGTATGATACACATACACACGCTCATATATATATATATATATATATATATATATATATATATATATATTACATAAAGTTGTGTGTTTTATCGTTTTTTTGTGTGGAAAATATGTGCATATATGTATACGTATATGACTGGTAAAAATGTTCTGTTACAAAACAGAATTCCACCTAATAAAAAGAGCTCCCATAAAAACGCCAAATTATAGAGAGAAAATACTATATTTCAGAGACCTGCTGTCTTCTATACATATATACATGTATATGGTGTGTATATATATACATACATACATACATATACATATATATATTATATATATATATATATATATATATATATATATAGGTAGTATGTATACACATGTATATCTATATATATATGATATATATATATGTGTGTGTGTGTGTGTGTGTGTGTGTGTAATTTCAACAATAATCCGAGCATGAACCCCCTTGCAGAACAATTCAGCAGCATTACTCACGCCATGCACGTAAATACAAGGCTTATCAGCAACACGTGTAATCTCTACCATCGCCAGCCCCTCCACACAGACACACACACACACTCATACTACACTGGCACGCTTTCTGGATTACAAAGCCCTTTCTTACCAAAACATCTTTCACACGCTTTTACCCAGCACTTCCATCCATAGTTTACTTATCATCCATCATCCAAATATTTCTGAACTATATATTATTTTTCATCTAGTTAATTTCTTCCATTCTTTCCACGTGGGCTAACCACCGTGCTCTCATCAACCATCTTACGTTAAACATTTCCCAGGGATCTTGCGGTATCTTCACTTTCCACATTTTCGTTTTTTTTTTTTTTTTTTTTTTTTTTTTTTTTTGTAGCAACAAAACCTGAGCAAACATTTACTCTCGATGGCTACATATTCACACAAGAGTTATATATATACATATATATATATATATATATATATATATATATATATATATATCAAACATTTACTCCAATGGCCACATATTCACACACAATATATATATATATATATATATATATATATATATATATATATATATATATATATTATATATATATATATATAAATATATATGACAGGACAGAAAATTAACACAGCAAAACCATACATTTCAACTGCCACTACCTCAGCCTTGATCAATGGTTCAGATTTGGGAGATTTTACAACAAATGAGGTATATTGGCCTTTGTCTAAATCAGAACGAGGCTGTGCTGTCTATAAATAGCAACTGTCCTCACAAATGGAAGAGCTTGAAATCTATACGATCAGTTAGGAGATGACTCTGTCAAGGAGAACAGAAACTCCTTTAACAAAGAGTTATTCGTACGGCCTATTCTCTGCTGAGTGTTGCCTGTGGGTTCACCCGGCATACTTATACGAGGCGACAGCCAACAACATAAAAAATATACATTATTCTGACCCCTTCCTTCACAAAGACATCTTAATCGCTATTTCTAATCCCGACATGTAACATTATATCCCCCCTTTATACCCAATATTAATGCTGTAGCTGCTTACCTACCTCCATTAACCACGATGATCAAAGTTAAAGCAGAGTCAGTAGAAAAATACGGTTGCTTGTGTTTACTGTGTTTGTATAGGTCTTTAATTAACATTATACTGACAGAGAAAAAGAGACTCACACACACATGCTATATATATTCTGTGTGTGTGCATTTTATGTATATTCTATATAACATAGTATATATATATATATATATATATATATATATATATATATATATATATAATATATATATACTATTATATATATAGTGTGTGTGTGTTTCTGAAGAAAAATGTTGGCGCAATTTAGGAGGTCGTTGGTTACTCGGAGGCTGGATAATGACAAAATGTGAAGATGAAAAGAAAATAACTTTAGAAACAATCTGAACAGAATTCGGTCCAGGTCACACGTTCTTTCGAGGAACCCTCCGGTCTCTCTCCCAGTCCCCCTCGTCACTAGCGTTTCCTCTCTCACGGCGTCGCGTAATCGATCAAAGAATTCCGAATCGCCCGAAAATGTCACATTAAGGGGTGCCTACCACAAGATTCCTCGACGAATGACTGTGGCTCACAACGAACCAGCGAAGAGACAGCAGCCACTCGCTCAATCAAGTCGTCCAAACATCTTCCAGGAGTCACGCGACAATCCAGCAGGGGATAACAGGAGGGTGTAGTGATAATATCTCTGCGGACAAGTTCACCAAATTTCTCCCTTTTGGATCCATGTCAATTTGTACATCATATTAAATGGATTCCTCAGTTTAATATATATATATATATATATATATATGATGATCATAGATATATATATATATATATATCAATTTAAAGAAATTTAAATAAAGCCATAGGACCTAAACAAAGGACAAACAATGTTGGGAACAAAATAAATATGGCACACAATTGTAACAGTAGTGTTGAGATAAAATACAAATACCAAAACCTGCACACACCTACGCCTTTCGAGTGAATAAGAGAAATTGTAATGCAAGAATTTGACTACTTATTACAATATGTCAAAAGAACAAGACTATCCACGAATGCCATTAAATTAGGCTTGCAAAAAAAAAAAAAAAAAATAACAAATATTTCAATTCCTGTACATAT